>NC_137580.1:58436311-58836838 GCF_963210335.1 Falco punctatus
CTCAACTCCCACTGTAAATCAGTAAATGACTGGTAGAATATTAAATAAAAGGATCTTACAGGACTCCCAAAGCAGTGCTAATGTGAGTACTTCCTGTTGTCTTGTAAGTGAGGAAACAACATGGACATTAACTACAGGATCCTCCACCATCAATTTTATTTGTAGTCCTCTGGGAACAACAGAAGAATCTCCCCGTACATGTATTTGATCTTTGACTTCTCATGTGAGAACTCCAAAACATATGTTAATGTAGTGCAACATTAGTCCAGTAAATAGTATGTGGAGACGTTCAAATTCCTTCATACAAAACTTCAGTACAATCAAGTATTAATAATTCTGAATAGTGCTCTGAAAAAATACACCTTGTGCTCAAATTTCAAAATACAAAGAGAATTGAAGCAGATTTTTTTTGTTGACTCTCATAAGGCCAGAATTTGTATTATACCCCATAGAAGAAAGGCAAAAGATCCTATCAGAGGTCTGAACTATACCATCTCTACTCAATCAAAAAGAATTGATAGAAGCAGTAATTTCTGTTCATTCTCCGAAGACACATCTGACTACAAAATTTATACCCAAGTAATTTAGTTATCAGCACAAACAATGAAACATACAGTTAGAAGATAACCAAATCACACAACTGTTTGCATACTTTCAACATGTCAGAACATCCCCTGAGTCAACGCTGAGGCCTGTATCAATGCCATGAAAATGCCAAAGCTGTACTTGGAACACACATAACTGAATTACATGTATCTTTATCTCTGTTGAGGAAGTCCTCACCTTGAACAAACTGAATCACAAATAAACCCTTCAGAAACTACAAATTGGCAAGATTCCCATCTTACAGAAGAATTCTCTATTTGTGAAGGGCAAAGATGACAAAGATGAAACCTTAGTTGATTTCAGATCCTGACATCCTGGAATACCTACTTCAGCACATACAGTAGTTTGGAAAGGTGTCTGTTCAACCACTGAGGTGTACCTTGCATCACTTTTCCTATTAATAGCCAGGGTATTTCTTACTAGAGGCTACTGTAAGGGTGCTCAACCCAGAAGCCACTGCAGCATCCACGCAAGACAGTGAGTGAAACCCATACTACATGGATTGAAGAACATCTGGAAATACATGTAGCATTCTGGTGCTTTTTGTACAATTCTGAAATAACTGTCTTGTCCAACAGGTTTACTACTGCTGCATCTTGTCTTACCTTATAGAAGATTCTGGGCAGAAAGTGAGCCCAGACAAAAGCACAGATCAGAGTGCCTGATCAGGCAAGGAGAAATATAATCAGCAGAATTCTAAAGCAGAACTGACAACATCAAGCTGAGCTCAAGAAAATTCCAGT
Source organism: Falco punctatus (assembly GCF_963210335.1). Taxonomy (NCBI): domain Eukaryota; kingdom Metazoa; phylum Chordata; class Aves; order Falconiformes; family Falconidae; genus Falco; species Falco punctatus. The sequence continues at coordinate 58,437,661 of NC_137580.1, forward strand.
TCTAAAAGACAGTCCTGAGGATATTGTCCCAAATCCTCACATGATCAATAAACTGGCCTAATTTGTATGGGTCTCAACCCTGGGTTGGTACATCACAGAGATACATTTAAAGTTTAATGAATCAAATCCGATCAATTACTTTCCGGAAAGGTCTCTTCCACCACTTTGTCTGCTGATACAGAGGAAAGCAGCATTGTTTGACATCACTGCATGTAACAGTTTTTAGCATCTAAGCCAAAGATTATTCTTCAGAGACGCTGGTTATCTCAATTCTCAAACTCTAGACTGTTTAAGAAAGCACTAAAGCCATGAAGTATGTGGAGAATGGGAAAGGTATACAGAAACATACACCTCCATGCATATTATCCAGGAGTACCATGGAGAACATCTTGTAGTATTATCACCAACATATTAACTGATAGATAAGTATTTTCCAAAGTCATTTTGGTGTGTAGTACAAACATGTGGCAGAGAGAAAATATCAAGGAAAGTTCCTAAAAGTTGATTACAGAAGTCTCGTACATAAATGTCCTCTCAAATATAGACAAGCCAAAAGACTCAAGATGCTAACTTGGTATTTCAGCCACTGGATAGTTTAGCTGTTCTGTAAGAGCTAAGTCACCAAGTAAGTGTGGCTAACTACTTTCTGTAATGAGGTGACAACAACTAGAACCAACCATTGTGGAAACTTCACACCATAGAGAAGCCTTGTAGAAGAAATGGTCTCAACCTCAGCAAAATTAACACGCTTCCCTTGAGAAGGCTTAACTGAGATATGGAAAAACACATTTCACAGGCAGACAGATGTTGAACTGATCCATGAATGTTGTTACTTGAATTTTTAAGTAAAGGTTTCTAACTTTTATTCTAGGATTTAATTGTAGCTCTGATTCTCTGTCATTATAAGGAAACAAAACCCATGAAGCTTCGTTCTCTCCAAACAAATTATTCAAATCTGGCCATCGCAATCCAAAGCGCCCACCTCCTGCTCAAGGACATTCTCACAGAAAGGGCCACAGAAAACGAACATGCAAAATGAAACTGACTATAACAGGGATAAAAACAGGATTGAATCTCCACCAAATATCTCATCTGGTGTCATCCACTGTGGGAAATTATAAACTGAACATGGATGAAAATCCCACCTTCATCTCCTCTTTTAAGGTTACAGTTGTGTTAATTTGGGTCTCTGTCACTTATTTCCAAAATATCCAGTAGTATGCTATGGAACATAGTTCAAGGCCAGCACAGGTGGAGAAACTGAAGATTCTCAGGTTACATCTCTATTAGCAAATGAAACTATGCCCAGAAACATTCCCATTCACTTGAAGCCAGCTGGCAGAGAGCAGCTTACATCTGTATCAGTAAATTTTCATAACTTCCAAACCACTCAGTGCATTCTGATAATGCCTAGGAATTGTTACACAATACAGACTCAGAGCCTGCCAGGGACCTCTCCAAGAGTACAAATTACAAAGCACCAATTCCTAGGAACGTTACCAGGTTTAATTTATTAGTATGTAGGAAGCCTTTGACTCCTGCTGTTAGGAGTGTCCAAGGGCAGGCGCCAAGAATGGAGGAGAAGCTACACAGCCAAATAAACCGAAAGGTAGCAGAACTTGACAAAATAATTCTAGAAGGCCCTGTAAAATCCAATGCTTCACTACTGTGTGTGCTGAAGAGGACGATCCCTCTGAAAGGGACAGGCTCTACAGTGCCTTGCCCATCTAGGATTGAAACAGAAAATTACAGAATCCCAAGCAGGTTGACCCTGTAGCTAGTTAACCAATTTAGAAAAAATAAATCTGGCTACTTAAATATTTACCATCATCATTATTGCTCCAAATTCAACAATTTATTCCAAAATTCAGCAAAAATAATTTTTATGAGGAACAAAAATGAAAATATCTAGTCACTTTCTACTTCACATGTATGTTTGGTACAGTAGAAGGCTTATCAACTCCTTCAGTCTACTCTTTCACAGAACTGCCGCCCCAATCCTTCCAACTATTTTGTCAGCACCGTGTTTCTTGAACTACCGGGGTTGGTTCTTTTTGTGAAATATCAAGTTACTTTATGTATACATAGTGCTTGAGTTACTGACAGTGCTTCACTTACATAGAAAATAACATTATACCCTGATTTGTTTAATAAAGTGAAAAAGTGAGCACATCTCAGAGCAAGATTACTTTGAGGAAAAGCAAGAGGCAGCCCAGAAGCATCGCTACATCACACTTGCCAGCATCCCATTCCAGTTTTGTTTGTTTTACAGTAACACAGACTAACAAGTTCTTGTTCAGTGAAGTACTTTCTACTTATTTTATCATATGAATTTCAGATAACGTTGTATTCTAATATTTTCCTCAGTGTTTGCATATGCTCCCTATTTGGCATCATCTACAAAGATGTCTTGCTAAAGACAAAACCCTAAAAATTACCCTTCCTAACCTGATTTCCAAATCTGACAACTAGCTAGACAATTTTTAGCATGCTACTTCAAAACATCTCTATGCAAATTTCAACTAGCTCACATTTGTTTTTTCAGGAACGTGTCAAATTGGACAGGAAAAGCAATACAAAAATGAAACCACTGCATTATCTATGGCTCCCTCTAGATACCTTAGCCATCACAATGTAAAAGGTGCTGTAACATGGAAACATTAATCCTACATATACTATTTGAATTAATATTAGAATGTTTACAGATATAATTTTAATTACAAATGCAATTATATTTCAAATATCATTTAGAATATTCACTATAGAATCCAAAGATATATGCTGCATTTAAGATGAATATAAATATTAAGAATATATGAAATTACAAATTTAACTTTAAATACCTTTTCTAAAAATATTAACAGATTTGCATTTGAACTATAAAGAAACCAACTAGTATTTTCTGATTTACTTGTATTTGTAAGTATTTTTCATGCCAATCTTATTGCCCCGCCCACCCAAACAGGTTTGCAAATTAAAAGACATGGCAGAACTACCTGCTCCCACACCTCACTATGCACCAACTCACTACTCTACCCTTTAGGAAAGCACATAAAAACCTGATAAACATTTACAGGGTGCTCTGAAGGAAACAATCTGATTTCAGACATAGGAAAAAAAAATCAGAGCTATACACATGATTTCACATTTATAGTGTCCTACAAGCTTTCAGTACTTGAAGGACTTAAGTGACTCTTCTGACCAAAATCATAGTGAACAATTTTTAAAGAAAAATACACCAGGTCTGAATCTTCTGGCTCTTTTATTTCACAGCTAATACTAAAAAGAGACATGATTTAAAAAGACCTCTGAATATATTTGAAGGCAATGGTCAAAAATGCATATTTGATACAATACAACCACTACTTAAGAAAAGTTTTACTAAGCTGACTAGAGCCAATATAGAGATTACATGTGTTCTGGTTAGGATAAACACAACAAAACACAGTACAATTTTAAAGATTCTTCCAAACTGAACGACAATGTAAATTGTCACAGTAAAGACTTCAAAAACAAGGCACCTTCCTGTCTTCTGTAATTGCCTTGAAGAACTGCTTAGAAAAGCATTATGGTATTAAGAGCATCTCCAGTGCCAAGTCCCTGGCAGTCAGGCAGAGGACAAAAATATATATTTCCTTCAGTTTTGAAAATAAATGTAATGTATTCATAGCTTCAATAAACTGAGCTAATGTAGTTTAACATCAGTATCATCCACTGACAAGCAAGACTACTGTATTTAAGAAAATTCATTCCAGCTCCTCTACCGCATTTAATTTAATCAATACTTTGGAAGTTATAATTAGGTTATGTTTATACAGCATTCTGAAAATGTAAACTACTATGTAAGTGACAACTAACGATAAGGCTTAAGCAGCATTCATCAGTTTTGTGTGAATTCACAAACAAAAAAGTAGCTCTTGAAAGTATTACTAGAGATTGCTATTAAATATCTCATTCTATTCATTTTAAAAGATTGCCCACGAACCTTCTGAAACATGCAATTTACATGTACAATACTGGCTTTGAAGAAATCTAGCAGTACTGCAATTCTATCATAGCTTTCATTGTTACAGTTTCTGTTGAAATTATTTATCCTATTTACACACTGTGAACTACAGCATTTAGTTAATACTGAAAATGAGCGTCAATTCATTTGAAAGAGTGGCTTCAAATGGGCACCTCAGCCTGTAGTGCTTTTTGAATTATAATTCACTATGTCATTCTTTTTATTTAAAGAACAATAACTTAAAGACTTAATGTTCATGTGTACAATCCGGAACTTGTCCCAGAAAGGATGGTATAATCTATGAGTAAAACTGCTGAAGATCACCAACAATGTAGATCTGCAAATCAGGAACTATTTCCTGTAACTTTCTTGCAGCTTTTATTCATTAAAATCAAATCAAAACCACATAAAAGGAGAAGGGCAATAATATATTGAATCAAATTAAACATTTATTCTACCGGTGAAGAGTAGCATGCTTTTTCTCAAAAAACTCTATGCGCAAGAAGGAATGAAGCAATACTGTACAAAGACTTCCAAAACTAGCACTGAACAAAGCACTCGGAAGAAAAATACAGTGAAGGGAAAGCCCTCATAGCACGGAAATACATTAAAGTGATATAATTAACAATTAAGCTTACAAACTTCTGACTTAAATTCCTAGTTTGAAGCACCTGCTGATTTAAGGAGACAAACCCTTAACTTATTTTTCACTGCACAAAAATAAGCACATTCCCATTATACACAAACTTTCAGTAATTGCCTGTAATTTCAAAACTCATATTTACATTTGTGAGAACAGTCCCACATTAGAATTTAATAAGTCAATGGAAAGCAGTAAAAATACAGAACACAGAGAAAAGTTAAAAGATAATTATTCTAACTTCAAACACTCTGAAGCTGCAGCTTCTTTTTTGTCTACAAGAACCTCAAAAAATATTTCTCTGAAAAAGAGCTACAAACTATACCAAGCAATTTAAGAACATGGTAGATTGATTTAGCCTTATTAAAACAAGCATTTCTTAATTGGTCATTCTGAGAAAAATTACTCTTCTGTATTAAAAGTAAGCAGTTGTATAGCTGAAACTGTTGTTTCATTTAATAAAAATCTTTAACTTAAGAAACATGCCCACTTGTTAACTCACTGTATAGGCAACAAAACAAAGGTTTTGTTTCTAAAAGATTTTTTAGTTTCAGCAGAAAAGGGCAAAGATGAAGGCTATTTTTATTGTGTGATTACAGCATGTTCTTCACAAATTTCAGTTCTACATGGAATACTCCCATCCTGCTTTCAGAAATCAAGCCAATTATATGGTCTTGGGAGTCTTTCGTGATCGCTGCAGCAAAGGATGTAACAGGCCAGCTCCAACTGTCCTTTCACTAGGAATCACTTAGACAAGGCTGAATTAGCAAAGCTTTCTGGGCAATACTTCCAAGACAAGTGCAGGTACTGTAAAATAAGTAATATTTTATTTATTGTTAATCTTTTATCATTGTTTTACATTATGAGTGCCAGTGGGAAACAATCCACTGTATGTAAAAGTTGAAAGAAAGAAACAGGCACATCAGCCTGGATTCCTGTTTCCTCAAGTGAATCCTGGCTGTTGTGACTATACCTATGGCTGAAGTTTGGCTCGTGAAAGGACATTTAAAGAAGTAAAAGCATTGAAGATCATTTGATCAACACAACCCTACCCCAAGACCCAGTAAAGTCAGAGACAAGCAATTCAAATGTGATTACTTCACACTGAATAAGTCTTCTACATATCAGCAAAATTGTGACACTAGCAGCAAATCAAACTAGTCTGTGGATTTAATATTTTAATTTTTTTAGTGGAAGATTATAAAATTGCTTCTTGTCACAGTTCTACTGGAATCTACTAAAGCAAATTACAGATCAGAACCTAGATGAATCAGGTTGCATTTACAACTGCTGTCAATTTGCTGAGCCGCTCCAGGTAATTCACACCATGCACTGTCTCTCACTTTCCCCACTTCTAGGAAAACACGTATGAGTATTTTCCTGCACTTGTCATAGCACTCTGACATAAACTGATAGAAAGTCCTGTATAAAAGAAAAATCTGGCAAGCTTGTAGATGCAATTCAGTACTGAGATCTTAAAGGGTACAAAATCTGTAATTCCAGGTAAGAGGAATTTAAAGGATTTAAATCACCTTGTACTTTCCTGATTTGAGTCTACCAAGAAATAAAGTCAAATCCATCCATACCCGCTCAAGCAACTCAAGTGGCAGTAACTTTTCACTGCTTTTCTGTGAGTAGTAGCCCTGGCTAGAATCATTGCAAATTCCTCTGCTTGTTTCCTATACTAGAATTCGCAAATACATCCCAGAAAATATTCCACAGCTTTCCTCCTTACCTCCTTTACCAGAGGAAAAAAAAGTCTTTCCTAGCCAGGTCCAGGATTAAGAGTTATAGTTTGGGAAAGCATTCTCATCCCCTTCAGTTTGTCTTTAGGAACACAAGTTAATTCTTTTCTATGTTATACTCTCCAGACACCCAACTGGCACGAGGTTCTGGATTCTTTGTCTGACAGACAACCCTCTAAGCAGCCATTCATTTGCTCAGCCTGCTGATACAGACAACCAATGTCACAAGATGTAAAGTCTCCAGACTGACTTAAATTATTTTCATTCTGGAAGAATAACCACAGTTCCTAAACAAAGGTATTCAGTGCCATGCACAGTGTCACAAGATACTGTGTTTAGGCAGCTGAGTCTTAACCTCAATTTCACTAATGCTGGACATCCAAGCTTGAGCCTGACTCACCCAGTCTTAAATGCAGCAAAAGGTGCAAAGAGGTCCTTAAAGGTCTCCTGGTACCAGCTTTAACAGGAAAAATGCAACATTTACTGACAGTCTCGGCCATACCTCTAGGATAACTTCCAGAACTTCAACCCCAAGTTTCTGTCCTTACTCCTGCTGTTTATTCTCTTTCAAAGACTCTTCTGTCTTTATGCAGTCTGTATATTACAGCAACAATTACGCCACTAACTTCCTTCCAGCATCCTCTGAACAGAGTATTCAGGTTTTGAGGGTTTTTATTTCTTTTTTTCAGATTTATCCTTCTGGATGGAAGCTTACTTTAACTCCTATCCCATGCGAGCACCAATGGAAGCACTTCTTTAACCATTCTTTCACTGGGTTCCCACACAGAATCTCCTTCCCCAGCTTCAAACACTGTCTTTTGGGCCCAGATGCTACAAGTCTTTTCTCTGACTTTGTTTAACAATGGATAAAGAGTTGATTATTGGTGACTCCTGATAGCAGATTAAGAAGCCCCAGTTTAGAAGATGAGGGCTTGTGGCATCGGTCCCTACCATGTTACGTGCTGCTATCATTTCCTGCTACAACAGCATATTACATGAGAAAAATGTGTCAAGCTAAAGAGCGCCAGAAGCTTTCTCCTTTTGAAGTTAAATATGGACAGTAGCAATGCAAGCTTTCCTTGTCTTTGTAAAAAAAGAGGTATGCCTAGAACAGTAGTCTTCTCTGCAAGCTAGTTAAGTCACCAACTCATCTGCTGAGGCAATCAGCAAATTCTTATTTCTTCTAACAGACTTTTAGGCTATGGAACATACAACCATGCTACAGGAAACTTACTAGTTTGTGATAGTTTAAATATGGACAACCTGCTATACTTCACACTTATGCCAACATTTTTGTATTTTTTTCTCCACAGACTACAACATTACCAGGCGGCTTTTCTACCTTATTTTGTATACAATTAAAACCAGCCTTAAGTAATCTCTCAAAGGGACTAACACAGAAAGTTAGATGACACTAAAATGCATGCAGGTTGTTATGATCAGTGTTCATCCCATAAATATTTTTTCAAAATGCCTTGATTTACCAACTCTGTAAAATGAGGACTTTCATAAAGAAAATCAAGACCATGTTCAGTGTACCGAATTGTACATAACTGGCAGCATTAGGAGGTATCACAAGAGAGAATATACACAAGCTTTGCCATGAAGCAGAAAAATGAACAGGACTAATAGTGAGGAGAGGATGGGGAGACACAGAGACTTCTTGCAAAGTAGTGAAATACGACCAGCTAAAGGCAATTTTTACACACATGAAAACAGAAGAGATGGGAGGGCAGCCTAATTAACAGCACTGAAGGAAAGGAAGTGAAAAACAGGCATATGCAATGAGCTTCTGTTGAACAATACACAGTGCCAAGTGTACACAGGCAAAACAACTTTCTAGTTCTTAATGTGTAAAAACAAACACAAAAAAAAAATCTTACTCATCTACAGCTTCAAAGGAAAACCCAGAAAGAAAAAAATTTATTATTACATTTTTAAAATTTTTTTTAAACAAAAACATATGGCTATTTGGGCCACAGTGTAACGAGAAGCTTCTCAAAACAAACTGCCACTAAATCACTGCCAGATTCTGATAATCCCAAACAACTTATTACAGAGAAGATGAAGCTATTAAAAAAAGTACGTTGAAAGTTACTTCAGTAATAGTAAGTGCTGCACAGTCCACGGTTCTAGCAGAGATATTCAGCTATACTACCACTCAGTTAAAAGCTCAAAGTCTGACTGGTGTCTGTTGGTAGCTTTAACCAGCATGACAGACAACTGTTACCAAAATGTATGAAATCAAACTAATTTAAGTAAGTTCTAGCATACAGTTTTTAAAGGTCGGGGAGACAAAAAAATTGCAACAAACCCAGTACAATTCTAACTATCAAAAATTATATTAATAGTTCAACTTACTCTTTTACTGAGGCAGATAACTGGCCACATACTACAACCTAAAGTGCAGCAGCAGCAAAGGCATCCACATAGTAGCCATCGTACATTAACTGGAAGGTTCTTCTTAAGACAACTGTTAACTCTGCTGATGCTGGCTTTAAATTCCTCAGGTGCAACCTACAAGGGGAAAAAAATAAAAACCAGAAAACAAACTAGTCCCACAGCAGTGCTATTTATTACTTTTACAGTGGTCTATACCTGGAACTCCTGTATTTGTAATAAAATCTTAACACATCAAATTCCTACTCTCAAACACTCACCTTTCCAGTTAAAGATGAAGGAAATTCTGCTTCAAATTTGTTGCTTAGTCCAAACCTGCAAAAACAAAATTAAATTCATACCAAAATTATAAATAACTCCAATACATGCCACAAGTTACAAGCACATCATAATACTCTCAGCATTTGTGTCACAACAACATTATTTTCAGGAAAAAATGGCTGTTATTAAAATTCCTAAAATTATCTTAACAAACAAAAGCACACCACCATACAGTTTAAAATCCATCTTGCCTATAGTGTCTTCTTAAAGTTCTGTTGATACTGTTGACTTATCCCAAACTCAGCAAAATCTTTATAAGCAATTGTGGCAAGCATGAAAAGTGAAGAGAAGTACTTATGGGCAGAAGGTAAGTTAAGGCCATGGCTTGAATTAGCCCCTCCTCCACCAGTACAGATATATCTTGAAGAAAAGCTCATCCTGTGCTATTCCACTCAGGCCATGCTAAGTAACAGTTTTGAGCATAAAAATTGAATAAATACCAGCTTGTTTATTCAGAAAAAAATACTGAATAATTCAGAAAAAAGTTTCAGAACATAAAATACTACCTAATAAAATGTTATTTAAATGATAACTAACTTGAAAGAAACATACCAATTACAAATGTAAAGTTATGAGACAGTCTGAGATGAGCTGGAGTTACTGACTATTCTGGTTGCAGAAGATCTAGAAATTAAAAGAGTTTCACTTTGTCTTACAGCTGGCTGGTTGGGTTCATGAAAGGATGAACCTCGAAGAACATTTGAATATTTTCTGGCATCTGGTCTGGTCAATAACTTCTAATAGGGACTATACAGTCTAACAAAGTCATTAATAAACCTGTGTGACTGCTAATTTGTTAAACAGCACTCAATGTAAAATTTAAGTTGTAATCAATAACCTTCTGATATAAACCAAAGCAGTCTTACTATCAGATACCACAAATAACAAAAATCAGAAATTAAACTGCTCAAGGCTAATACTGGCAGCAAGACCCATCACACATTGCTCAGCTGGATGCAGAAAAGCTTATCTGAGTCTTGACAGCTGCAGATTTTAAAGGCATAATTTGCTTTGACAATATGTTTATTGAGCAGCTAGATGTTTCTCAGGGTTTTGCTTTTGGGTTTTTTGTGGGTTTTTTTCTTACTGAACAGAATGATCTGCATGCCAATGGAGAACTTTGTCCAAGTAATCAAATAGGCAGTTAAGTGCTGCACCAATGGTGAGCTGCTATGGAAGGGCTTCACAAAACCCAGTGGACAAAAGGTGACAGATGAGCTTCTGCCTAGATAAAGGTGGTGAATCTTGGGAAAGCTAAACTATGCTTTTGTGACACTCAACTAAAGTTTGGTAGCTACAGCTCAGGAGAAAGATCTTTTGTCACCACTCATGATTCTCTCAAACATCAGCCACTAGAAATAGCAATAAAATACTTGGCACCACTAGGAAGGTGATTAAGGACAACACAGAGGGCATGGTTTTGACTCTCCATAAAACCCTCGTATACCCACATATTCAATACTGGGTGCAGTTCTGGCATCCACATTTCACGGAGGAGTTGGTAGAGTTAAGAGAAAGCAGAGAGAAGGAAGACTAGTATAATCAACAGAATAAAGCAGCTGCCTTAGGAGACTAATAAGGCTGACACTAACTTGGAAAAGAGAAGGCTGAGGGGGTATACGATCAAAGTACAAAGATTCGGGAAGGTAGTGGATAAATGAATAATTAACTGTTAATTACCAAATCCCACAACAGAAGGCACTCACTGAAACTAGTCTATCTCTTTAGAATAGATGAAAGAAGATGCTTCTTTATGCTGCAAGTAGCAAACTTCTGGGTTTGTTTCCACTTGAGATTAGTGACGCAGACTATGCCAACAGATTTGGAGAGGGTACACAAGCTCCATAACAAAAAGACACTACAGTTGAAGTATACATCACCTCACACAATTGCAGATGTCAGAGAATACAAGAAGAATGGACACCAGGAACAGTTAGATTTGCATGCAACCCATAAGTAGCAATGCCTGTTGCCACAGTTGGCAACAGCATGCTGGGCTAGATTACTTTATGAATTTGATGCTGTAGGCGATTTTTACACGTGGTCTTATGGAAAAATAAACAAGTCATCTCCCTATCATTGACTGCAGGCAGTATAATCATAGAAACATAAAGTGATTTGGGCTGGAAGGCACTGTCAAAGATAATCTAACCCAAACCCTCTGCCACTAGATCAGGTTGCTCAAAGCTCCACCCAACCAGACCTTAAACACTTCCTTAAACACTAATAATGGGACACTCACAACTTCCCTGTGCTACCTGTTCCAGTGCCTCACAACCCACACTGTAAAAAAGGTCTTCCCTATATCCAACATAAACCTACACTCTTTCTGTTTAAAACCATTGCCCCTTGTCCTGACACCACAGGCCCTGGCAAAAAGTCTCTCTCCATCTTTCTTAAGCCCCCTTTATACAGTGAAAAGCCACAATAAGGTCTCCCTGGAGACCTTATTAACACCTAAGATAATATTTACACCTAATATTAACACCTAAGCATATTTGAGTATTTGTAATTAGTATAGGAGCTCTGCAACTCCCTCAAATCCCTCAAAACTGGTGAAGTAACAAATGAAAGTTGTTAACCAGAGAAACATATGTCAAGTTTACCACTTCAACATAGAACAAAGAAAAATTATACTTAATGGAAACATACCTCTACCATTGAAAATCCCATTGAATACTCCATGATGGGAGGACTATCCACCCTTTCCCCAAAAGAAAGGAGGGAAGGACTCCAAGCTCAAGATACACAGATGCCATCAGAAGTCTCAAAGCTAAAAGGTAACACCCCTTTACTATGTAATTAATTCATCAAATCAGACAGATGTCTAAAGAGATATCCCTTCAAAGAATGATCTTCATGTACTTGATGCTTCTTCAACATGCGGAAGAGTTTTACTATGAATAATGGAATTGAATAAAAATATGAGCAATAAGGGAGTGGCTAACCACAAAGATAATTTGATCCAAAGTAGCTCTTGTTAAAAGAACTAAATGAAGCCAAGCCCCTGACCAAGATATAAGACAGAATTTAATCTGTCCCTCTACCCAGAATACTGAGGAAGACCTTTACTCTGGGGCATGAGCAGGTACATCAATGCAACAGGAAAGTCTCCCTGCTGTCAGTTAAGTCACAAAAGTATATCATTCCAAGGAAAGCCCTGCTCAGTCTCATGATGAAGACTGGCTGGGAAATTGGCAGGACAGAAACAACGCTTTTTTATGAATGCATGATCCTAAAGTATTCAAATGTTGATAGCTTCATCAAACACAAGCAAACATTCATGGAGACCACAAAAAGTCATGCCTGACAAAGACAACCTTACTGGAAAGGCTCTAGAGGTATCTGATCTTACAAAAATGCTGAGGTAGAGTGAGGCACAGAAACTACTGGCCAAATACAGTTACACTTTGGTGAAGTTACAAGCAACTGAGACTCCATACTCAAGGTTCGTGGCGATGCTTAATACATGGTGGGCTAGCAAAACTGAAATATGAAAGCTAATTTAACCAGCTACCACTCTCACTCTGAGCTTTCCATATTCCAGTTTTGTCACTATATGCAGGCAGTAAAAAAGGGTGGCTCCATACATTAAAAGCTTTGGTAAGTAATTATGTGATCTCAGTATTATCACTCTTGACTGGAAGCTGCAATGTGGAAATCGAAATACTAGAAACTCCACAGAACACTACATCTTCACTGTAAAGACATAACAGCTCCAACAAAAAGGCAGCAAAAAGTGTCTTAAAAATCAAACAACCAGTATTTTGGAGATGCATTTCCTCAGACAGCTGTCCTCATATGCAACTTGATTTCTTTTACACAATACTCCCATCTTCAGTGACACATACCCTTCTCTGCTTGCTCTACGCTTTTCCCAGTCTGTATCACGTCTTCAACAGATCCATGCTCACCTCATGCATCTTTAACCTTCCTGGAACCTGAAAGAGTGTTTCTTGAACATGACTCTGCTTGAAAGGTTCAGCTGAGTTCCTGCCCTTATGTACAGTGGAGAAAGAAACGGTCAGAGGTGCGATCCTTGAAGTACAGGAGTTTACAGTATAGGACACAGCCAACCTGCAACCTTTTCTCAGCTTGCAGCTCAGATCTTCCTAACACAAACACATGCTATCCTCTTCCTCCTTGTCCTCTCTTATGGGGACACTAAACCATTCTTCCATTGCTTGCAACCATACTCTTAGTTTCATATGTTCTCAACCCTTACAAAATAAAAGTATCCCACAAATCTTGACACACTCCATCCATAACTCTCACATAACCCTGTTTCCATTCATATGTCCTTGATACAGAGTAAGATTCAAAAATGTATAAGCAGACTTAAGTTTAATATTAAAGAAACTGACTTGGGTGAAAATACGTTTTGTGAGGGGTTTTCCCCCTCCAAACAGTTATCTTGCATCAACACACAATGCACCAAGATGACAAACAGCACAGACAGGCATTCACTAGCACATCACAACAGCTCTCCCTCATTCCAAGACTGCAAAAACCTAATAAATCCAGTACTACTAACTAATACAGTCTGGTATATATAGGGCACATATGTCTCAACTGGTCAAGGAACAGGAAAGCACAGAAAACAGCCACTGAAAAACACAATCAGACACAATTACCACAAATATTCTCTTCACAATTTCAAACTCGCCATGTACCTCTCTTTCCACCCTCATATGATTTTAGAAGCATGAAATACCTTGAACTTTCAATTCAGTTGTATGTAAAGTTCTACATTTTCTCAGCTTTCGGGTTTCTTGCCATTAGAATTCATCACCTCAGGTTATCAGAAACCAGGTCAAATATTACTCCTGATTACTGAGCTATCTAAACTCTGTTGGTGTGAAAATAGTTTAACTGATTATTTAAATAACATTTAAAAAAAAAAAAGTTTTAGAACTGTGTGCAGCATGCTCCAAACAACGAGCTTTAGAAGAAAACTCTTAGTGTTCATCAAAAGCCCCACACCCTGGAAAGGCAAGGCCTTTGTATGTTTTATTTGGAAAATGTTCACCTGCTTTAATTGCTTTTAACTACCCAGCTTAGAAAGGATGAAATCAAGTAAAAGTAAACATCTTTCCAACATTAATCTGTAGTCACATAAATGACATATTTAAAACTGAACATTATGACCCCTATGTAAGATCAGAAAGGATATGACAATAGACTATGAAAAGAGAGCTTCTGTTCAAATACACTCACTGCAGAAGCAGTCAGCAACTTTTTAAACTGCAGAGCCAGGGACAGATCAGTATTTGCTTAACTGCTGATAATTTTTGTCAGACCTTCAAAACACACACATACTTTAATACCAGACAAGACTAATTCATTATATACACAGGACTTGACCTATTCCTTAAACCCACCAAGTGAATGTTCTGACAGTGATCTAACTTTTAATAATAAGCTTCTCAATCAATGACAAAAAAAAAGTTATAGGCTGTACAAAGGTAGAAGTGGCTGATGCTATTTAGTGAACTGTTCAGACCTGGTGCAATAAAGAAAGTAGATGGAGATCAGCTGCCTGATTTTGGAGGTACATGTTCATATTTCATTGCTCATCCAAAACCTAAAGAACAAACATTTTAAGGAAGATCTTAATAACTAGCTAGTGACCACTAATGAACAATTAATGAGGCAACCATCTTTCAACCACAATGCCCTTACTAGTCACAGACACTATGCAAGCTTCTTCACATTCCACTAACGGGCCTTGGTCTTGTCTCGCACAACTTACTTCTGGTATTGGAGAAGAAACCATTCTGTGCCTCCATTTCAGTTCTTTACACTTTCGCATTTGCTAATATGAAAACTATCTAATTGTGGGTTTCCTCTGTTTACCAGATACAGGCTACAACTACCAGCTTATTTTCAGAGAAGTCACTGGATGGTAACAACTTCTGTTTACAATAAACAGTCATATGCTGAACACTTCAGTTACATGCCTCTGTTCCTTTACGGGGTGTCCTCAGCCTCTTGCCCATCCACATCCTTGCAACCCTCCAAACCTCCCTCATTCTGTCATGTCTCACTTCCTGTTTTTAACCAGACAGCAAACTGCACTGCCCAGCTGTTAGTATTACTTAATGTAAACCAAGTATTAAAGCAGTAATGTACCAAAGTGCCACAAAACCAATATAATTTAACCCCAGATTTCTGGACAGGTCAGTATCTGAAAATCAGGAGAGTTCATGGCACTTAAAACAACAGACCATAATACCTTCAACTTCCATGCCTCTATTGTAAGCCTAGTCCTACTGAACAGTGAATACTAAAAAAAAAAAAAAAGTTTGTACTGCTGCATTTCGTCTCCAGGTCGATACAGCTTCTGAAACTGTACATCATAATGGACAACTACTACACTTCAGAAGAGTGAGCCTGACAGAACTGACTGAAGGGAAGATACACTCATCTGTTACATTACTGAGAAGTCCTACACTAACTCCTGGTCACTTGCTGCCAGATTGTCAGACACACCAAATATGCACAAAACAAAACTCACAGCTGCTCCCGTGTTAAACACTGTGAAACAACACCTATCAATCACAGCTCAACATGATTTTACATGTACCTATCTGACTCACAGACATCTCTTATTTCTTAAAAGTTCTCAGAGCTATAATAGCGGCCACATGTTAACTGGGAGTGGGCAACAGATACATAAACAACCCTAAGCAATAGTCCAGGCGGTCATGTGCTGGCACATACCTGCTATACGAAGGGACACGGGGACCTTACTTCCTGACAGCTCATTATTTTGGACAAATACCTCACATTCCTCTATCAGTCACAGCCCTGTTTCCTCAGCACCTCGTTAGAGGTTTGCACCCGCTTGCGAGCCCCAGGCGGCACCCAGCTACCCAGCGGGGCCGCAGAGAGCCCCTTCGCAGTGCCACGGACATGGGGGCAACGGGAGGAGGGAAGCAGTACCGGCCCGGTGCTCCCCCAGCCCACCTCCCCGACTCGCCCCAAGCTGCAATCGGCGGCTGGGCGCCCCCGGCCGCCGCCGCCCCCAGGCCCGGCACGCAGCCGCCACCGTCCCGTCGCCCGGGCCTCCACCGCCCGCTCCGGCCCCGCAGGCCCCGGCGCGGCTCTTACACGGTGACATGGCCGGAGCCGCGCACCACCACAGGGTCGGGGGAGTACTTGAGGAGCTGCTCTTCCAGCGCCCGCTCCTCGTCCTCCTCCTCCTCGTAGATCTCGTCAAAGTCCGCCATGGCCGGGCCCGGGCGTCCGCTGAGAGAGAGTAGCCGGGGCGACGCGACGGGTCCGGCCGCGGAGGCCGGCGGGAGAGGGCCGGCGGGAACGCACCGGTGCCGGGGCGAGCGGCAGCGAAGCCGCGGCGGCAGCTGAGGAGGAGGCGGCTGCGGCGGCAGCGGCGGCTCCGGGCGAGGAAGCGCCCGTCACCCTCCGCGGGGGGAGGGGGCGAGGGGCGGGGCAGGAACAACAACAACAACATCCGGCCGCGGGGCCCGCCCCGCCCCCGCCTCCGCCCCCGCCCCACCCACCCGCCGCGAGGGGCGGGGCGGGGGCGGAGCGCGGCGGGGCGCGCGGACGCCCCGGTGTAAGGCGGGAGGAGCGCGCAGGCGGCCGTTGGCCCGTGGGCGGGAGCGCTGCCCGCCGCGGGGCCCTGGCCGGCCGCGACCTTTCGCGGGCCTTTGAGGGGGGTGTTCGCCTCTTCGAGCCGGGTGTTTGCTTTCCCCTGGCTTTAGCCCCTTTTTAGGCACCAGTGAACAGAAGGAAGGGGTTTAGCACGCCTGCTGTCAGCTGGGGGGTTGCCCCCTGGGCCCGTTGGCTTAGTTCAATGGGATGGGAGGGAAGTAGCCCATAACCCAGGCCGGCCCGGCCAGGTGAAGGCCGGTGCCACGTGTTCCTGTGTCCCTTGGTGCTGTCGATGTCAGGGTCTGCTGACTCCCCAGAAGCCTTTCAGCCCTCTGTGGAAAGCACCCTGCCGAGACCGTTAGCAGGGAGCACAGAGCAGACAAACAATGAAATTGCAGAGGAGTGGCCCCTTTTAGGACTATATATGTGAAAGTTAATCAGAAAACCCTAAAAATGAATGGGACTCTTGTTCTCTCTCTGAAGTTTTGGTATATGTCATAACCAAAACCTGAAGCAAAGGCTGGAAAATGCCAGTGCAAGCATAATGGCCTTAGCAATGGGTGGGCCATCAGCTGTTGTGACAACAGGGGCAGGCAGTGCTGGCATGGGATTTAGCAGTAGCAGGGTGACATTTTAAGAAGGGAGAGCAGATCTCTTTTATTTGACAGGGTGGACTAGTGGATCATGTACTTGCAGCAGTATTTAACATATAGATTAGTGCCAGTTATGGGGTTCAGCCCCGAACAGTCAAGAAACTGGGCCTGAATCTGCTTTTCATGAGTGTGAAGAGAATTCTACATTCCCCTTTTCTTTTCTAGCACTTTACTCCATACATCTTAATTACAATAGCCCCTTTCTCATATTAGATCATTTTTCATCTGAAATCTGCAGGTTTTTCCTGTCTTGTCACAGTATATATACTGCTTATCTTATTTTCTGAAAGACTACATTGCCGCTTAATCTCGATTCCTCATAATGATCCTTGTAGTGTATTTCTCAGGAATAAAGTATATACAAAGGTGTGATGGTTCTTACTGCTCTGTAAAACCAGGGTAGAAGCAGTGTGGTTGTGAGATAGTCTATGACACTGTCTTTGCTGTGAAGGAAAAAAGCAGTCACACTGGAAAAATGTGACAGTACTTCTGTCACAAGCTGCTCGCAACAGGTTTCATTTCCCAAATAACAGAATTCTACAGAATAACACAGGATTCCCCTGAGTAATAGTTTGCTTTCATAGAAGTATGCTTATGTGTGTTTTCTTTACTTAGTTACTGTTCTTGCGTATGTGTGTCACATACAGAAATTGGATTTAGTGGGACTGATGACTCATTGCTTCTGTCTAACAGTCCTGAAATTGAGAAAATGGACCAAACTTAATACTGGCAAAAGCAAGAGGAAATCCACTGGTATCAGTGAAGCTATGCCTCCCTGTGCTAGCTCACTCTACAGATGAGTTTGGTAACTTGTTTGTTTTCAGATGACTGTTTCACAGTGGCAGCCATGTAATCAGAGCCTGTGCTGTGCAGCACCATGCTGGGAATCTTGGAAATGACACTGAAGGGGTGAGCTTACCTGCACCACACTTGAGCGCCTGTAGCAGTGCTGCAGGAGCCAACTATCCTGTTTGAGGTCTGAAATCCCTGTGCCGCATGGGGTGACATGCTTGGTTAGCTCGCTTCATGAGCTTGACATAAGGAGAAAGAAGGTCCCAGGACCCTCGATTAGCTTTTTGCATTAGGTGTATTGTACTTACCTAACAAATACCTGTTCCATGGTCTGCTGTTTCCAGCTGTTCAGGATGTGGTAGCCTTTAACGGATGAAGAGCTGTGGCAGATATTAAGCAGAAGTACTAGGTTTCTAGGTTGAGATGCCCATGATGTTTCAGCACATGTTTTGTAGCACCTGGTGGGCTCAGAGCATTGCAACCGATTGCAGTGATAAGCACTAGGTACTTCAGCATGTCAGACGTCTGAGACAGACACCAAATCCAAAGTGTACACAGCTAGAAGCCATATATGAAAAATTCAGTTTAAGTAGCATTTTAATCATCTTACGTGGGCATCGTTAGGATCTTGTTTTTCAGGCAGAAATGAACTATCTTAATCTTGAGATTGCTGTGTCTCTCTGTCTCATTGGCGCCAACACTCAGCACTCTTCTCAGCAGTACTAGGCTGCCCTGAGAGGCAGTAAGTGAACTCCCCATTCTGTGCAGCTGCCTCCTACCACACACTGAAGAAGGTCTTGCCATGGGCTGCCCCTCTGTTTCAAGGAGTATCATGCGAACAGTCACTCCTCCGCTGCTGTCACCTCATTGCCATGTGCCAGACCCCCCACCAGCCGCACACTCCTGAGTCTGTGCCTTCATATCACAGCATTTGCTTGTGACTGTTCTGGTGTGTACTCTGACCCAAAATGGTGGGACACCTCTCACATTTACAGTGCATTGTCCTTTCCCTGGGAACAAAGAGAGCAATGCCAGGCTCGTACTGATTGTGGTTTTAGGCCACTTACTCTTTTTATATCTAAATAAAGGACAGTAGACCTAACGCCCGGTTTGGAGAGCACTGTGCTGTTGTTACGGGCAGCAGTGCCCTCCCCAGTGGATTTGCTCACTGCACATAGCAGTTCAGTGGACCAGAACTGGTGCCACACACAACTCTGTGACTGAGTCACTCGCTGTCCTCAGAGCTGCTCTGTAAGGACTGCGTGCTGTAATCTAAAGGGGACTTTAAAACATTGTCACATTTCTTTTTCTGTAGCTCTTTATTTCACCTCCCTCGCTTTCTCTTTTCCCATCTCCTTTATTTATTTTTCTCTCCTTCATCATTTGTCCCTGACCTTTTTCTGTGCAATTCTTCCCTAGTTCCCCCTTTGTCAATGCTGCTTCACCCTGCTTCCCCATAACATCTTCTTCGCTGTCACTCATCTCATTCCTCCCACCGTCCTTGGCTTGTTTCTCCCTGTCTTTTCATTTCTTAATTAGTATGTTGTTGGACTTCTGAAGGAAACTGTTTCATGCAACAGGGCATCAAAGAACAAGCAGCAGGTGCAGAAGTAACCTTGTTCTTTGAACTCCTACCACCACTCGGCAGCAAAGCAAAGCTGGCAGGAACAGCTTCTCTTTTTCTTTCCCTGATTAATTAAGAGAAGAGAGGGAGTAAGAAAGAAAACAAGAGTGGGTGGTGATAGCAAGGGAAGAGGGCAAGCAGAGGAGGATAGAAGGATACAGAAGCCAGAGAGAGGAAGACAGAAATAATAGTCTATAATATACATTCGTTGACACCACAGAGAGAGTTTAGCAAAGCTACAAAACTGTAGCAAACCTCCAAGGATACTCACACCAGGTTGTGCTTTGCTTTTTCTGCCCCGAGACCTCCTCTTACATCAGTCCCTTGCCTTGGCACAGAGCCTCCCATCTCTGGGTTGGCTCTTCTGTCCTGCTTAAATGTCCCATCGCTCTCAACAAGCCTGGCTAAAGTGCTACTGATAATGTAAACATTCCTGATAATGGCATCAGTCACCACCACCTCTTGAGTTTCAACAAAACAAAATATAACAAAACCAAACCTAAACATGAGATTTTAGTTATGGTGTTGCAAAAATGTAGAAAGGGAAAGTCAGGATCAGGTAAGTAGCTACAAATAACACAGCAGAACTTACTGTTAGAGCCACAGGATTGCATTTGTTTCTCTGACCACTTTCATTGTGTTGTTTCTTGCTGATTAAGTGATTATTTTGAAAAATCTCTGCAAAACCACAGGTAAACTAACCAAAGTTTTCTTTGCAAAAAACAAAGGCAAGTCTTGACACCAAAGTGTCAAGTCTGTAAATCAGAAGTGTGTTATTGATTTTATGATGCAGAACTGAGGGAGCTCGTAGAGTAAAAAGATATGTTGATTAGATCCAGTTCACCTTTTTTTTTTCTTTTTTGCTCCTGTCCAGGAATTTATTTTGTTTTCCTTTTGGTCTAGCTTCCTATATTGCATTTGTATAAGGTTAATGAGGAGAGTTCAAAAGATACCTCTATACGGAAAACAGTATTTCTGAAAGAGACTCTTTCTAAGTCATAAATAAAGTGCAGAAGGCATAGATCCCATATAAAAAGAAAAGGAGATCCTTCTTTTTCAGAATTTCCTTTACATATAACAAAATGAAGACTACAGTCCTCATAGTTTCTGTTTGTAAGTCTGTTAAAACTGTGGATGCGTGCAGTTGGGTACTCCTGCTCTTTCAACAACTGCATGACAACACATTACTGAAGGCAGAATCTCCTAATCCAAAAAGAATTTGTCATATGCTCAATTTGAAGACCTACTTGTGTTCCACATAACCTACAGGCAAGATAAACTCTTGGCTGTTTTTAGGCCTGACAGTGGGGGTTTATTTCTTGTAGGATTCACTGACATGGGAAATATGTATTGTCACTTCTTTCTTCCCTTCCCATCAATATCAGAATCTAATATAGCAGAATCCTTGCTGCTTTTTCTTTTCCCCCCCTGTAATCACATCAATTAAACAGAAACGCACAAAAAGTCTCTGTTTTTCATTTTATGTGAGAGGGATGTAGCATTGACACGATGGAGTTTTTCAATGCTGCAAGTACAAAAGCATAAAGTCCCCTAAAATCAAACACAAACACAGTCATATAAACATACAAATGGAAAAGCAAGTTCCAGGGTTGTAAGATATTCTTAAAATGTCAAATATATGTTGGAAGTGTGGAAAAGTATCAAGGAATACTGTGGGCTGAATCCTCTGCTGTATCTGTTAGAGATATGGATGCTGTTAGTTGGGTGAAGCTGTGGTCAACTTCCATCTTAGAAAAAAAATAATTACAAAACGAACAAAAAAGCCAGGGACAAATGTGGAGCTATTCTGGCTGCTATTGGAGTGAACAATTGTACCCCCGAACATCAGCAGGGATTGTAATTTAATGTATTTTTCCTTATTTCTATGTTTTTCCATCTTTTAATGCCACATCTTGTAGTTTATTTCCAAGACAGTTATTTTTCTCTTGGTAAATATCACCCAATGACTAAGCTGTTTATTCACCATCTTAAAGAAACAGCAAGTGACTACTGCAACTGAAAGATGCAACTAATGCAACTGAACTGCAAATCACTATAAAAAGAAGGATCTTTTATATGAAGAAAGAGTTAAAATCAGATTTACTAATCTGTTAGGATAAAATACCTTCATGTAACATATTTTAGAGAATTAGACAATGCCTCTGTCCATTTTTGCTTGAGAATAGAAAGTTCCAAAGTTTTATCCTGCTTAAAGGCAAATACCCTCTGCTATGCCACCCACATGTACCCAATCTGTTGGAAAACTAGAACTATGTATTCCTTTAGGATTGAGAACATAATTCTTTGCCTGTCAGATTATTCTGACAAATTGCATTATAATTACTTCCTCATTAATTACTGTGACAAATGTTGATCTAAAGAGAACAGGGAAGGATGTCTTTCATTTAAAATCATCAAAACAAGAACAGCTGAGATTTCCTCTGATGAACACTTTACCGTTCATTAATATTTGGACATGCTAACACATTCATTCCTACTGCATATAAGCAAAGAGAGATTTCTAGCACCTGTCTCTTTCAGATATGACATTTTTATTTCCTTTTGAACATCTTTAAAATAACATCTTTTCTGCTTCCAAGCAGATATTTTTCTTTCTGATAGTATGAGGCATGATTCACAAAGCATGAAAAAAACAGATGTTCTGAGATGTTTAAAGTGTAACAAAAGCACTTATAGTGGAATATATTATGCTCCTAGAGCATGAGGTCGTCGAGAAAGGTAAAGAACAAATAACCAATCCAACCTCTGTGGTAAAGCACAGGGGTTGGAAATAATCTGCAGCCTGAAAAAGAAACTTACTTTCCTTTTGAAGCAAGAGAGATATTGGAAAGGAATTGCCTCTTTTCAGAATCCTGTTCCTTCTTTGTGTTCACTTTTGGCTGCTAGCGGTCTTGCCCTAAGCATCGGGCCTGGTATAGCTGGGTGAACGTCTGTGCTTTGTACTATCACCATATGAATGCTAAAATTTCTTGATGTATGTGTGAAGAAGCAGCAGAGGAAACAATCGCACACATGGTTCAAATGCCCTTTGGGATCAAATTTTTAAATCTTTTTGCAGCTTGGTTGAGACATTGGAGTAGAGTTGTTTTCTCTCCTCGAAGGGACTAGAGACTAATCTGCAGCAGAGAATGAAATCAAGGACATTTGGGTAACTGATCTGTTTGTACACAATGGACAACTTGTACCACACAATGTCCTTGCAAGCAGGAGAATAACCTGTATACTCTTATCCACAAAGGAATGGGGAAGCTGCATTAGGCATCCTTTGCCCAAGGAGTTATTAAAGTGCAATCAGATTCAGCAGACTGCAATTCTGCAAGTTCCCTTGTAAGACACTGTTATTTACTGCAAGATGCTGAAAGATAGGAGACTTTGGGTCAAATCCCACTCCCACAACTATCTTGCTCTGGGACCTTGGCCAAAATTGTTTGAATCTGTACACCTTTCCCATAGTGGGTGAATTACTGGCAGGACTGTCATTGATTGGGAAGCTCCCAGGGTTTTTCCCACTGGGTGATACCTTAACATACAAATGTTGTTTCTATGTGTGCATCTAGGAAGTGTGATCATGGCTTTTATTTTTATTTCTTTGGTACCCTTGAAAGACCTTTTGTAGCTCTGGAGAATGAGCTGACCTTTTTTGTTCCCCTAGCCTGAAAAAGGTCATATTTTGTTTAACTAACCTTTGAAAACACCAGGCCAAATTCTACTCCCACCGCACCATTCAGAAGAGCTGCAGCGTAACTGTCTTACAGTTCTGTAACTGAGAGTAGTATTTTACCCAAACCTTTCCATCCTCTGATTTGTAACAAGTCTCTCACAGTATACCTGAAAGTGCAGGCAGTCATACCTCTTATACACTGTCGTGTTAATTGTATTCTAGACATATAGACGTTCTAATGGGAATATTAGTTCTTTGGCTCAGCTGCAGTGTAAGAGAGAGAACCCAGACTGGTAAAGTGGAGACACTTGAGTCTGAGTTATTCTTCAGTACTACTCTACTTTTTGGCTGATGTTTTTTCATCTGCTCAATGTATAATAGTAGTTATATTTTATTTGTACTTTAAAATTGTGACGTATACCTTCCAGCTTACATCTCTTGGCCGTTTCGGTTCCAATACTTCTTCCTTCTTCAGAAGCTTCATACTGCTTTCCCCCCCCCCCCTCCATTTTGCTGTCTTTTCTTTTCACCAGAATAGTGCTCTGAACCTCATAAAATAATTTTCAGGACTTCTGTCATTCTTTTTCCATTCGATTTTGGCATAGCCTGAACACTAAATAAGCTTTAAACTAATAATATACTTACCCAGCATCATAAAATATGTGAAATTGCTTTGTTTCCGTTATTTTTCAGGAAGTTTTGAATACAAGCTTGAACAATGTATTCATTATAAATATAAAGAGCCAGACTATGCAAAACTTTCTGATATTTGTTTAATAAGTCTTTATTTTGGTTCCGTTTTGACATGCTTATATTGTGTCCTTCTTTTATATGTTACTTTCTTCCTAGCAAAGCAAGAGGTAGGGTACCTCTATCCTGTATCTCACCAATGCTCTGCTTCCTGAAACTTTTGAGTTTGTTCCTTTATTTTAAATAAAGGACACAAATACATATGAAGGGATGAAACTGAAAAAGGGTTGCTTCCAGCCACAGCCATTAGAGATTTGTTTTCATGTAACAGCTGCTTGGACAAAGCTAAGACTATATTCTGAAAAGGGAGCTGAAGAAATGAGGTGGTAGGTTTCTTTCTTGTGGAGGTTTCCGGATTGTATCAAAATCAGACCAATGTTTATTCTGACATCTGAAAAAAACGCTTCATTTTGGCATACGTGGCTTTTGTCTTCCATTACCTTAACAGAAAATATAAAATGGAGAAAAAAAAAAAAACGAAACAGTTCCTATTGGAGCAGAGTTGGTATCCAGAACACTAATCAGGCAATGAACATGGATGGTATAGGATAGAGGACAGGGAAGATGCAGCCATGACCTAGCTGCCCTGTAAACCTTAGTTTCTAGGAATACAAATCCAGCATCTTTATTAGAAAATACATTCCCTCAAGTAATCAACAATTTAATTTTAAGTCAGTACTATGTTAAAATGGATATTAAGCAGTCTTTGTGTGTGTCTTCACTCCAGAAAAAAATCCCATAACTTCAGGCATTGTTATATAACAGTCAGAAATGTCTCAGGTTTTCTCTGAAAACTACTTCTATTTCATACTCCCATTGGTAAACCCCACAGTGAGTTTCAGAACTTCATTTCTGCCATACTTAGAAACTTTTTTTTAATTATTATTATTTCCAGGGTAAATTTCTACATGGCCAGAGTATATCCTCCTGTTCTTGTGGTGGTACTCTTCTTCAGATGGATTAGCTCTTCTCTCTTGTGGATATTTACCTCACCGGTATAAGCAACAATTGTATCTCCACTCTCTGGGTCTTCTCTTCTCATGAGGGTCCACATTGCTCTAACACTATACTCCGAAAGCTGTCTTCTGGACCTGCTCTGATTTAGTTTTTTTCTGGGATGGACATGGAAAACTGTCTGCTGCCTCAGACAAGGTTTCCCTATGCATGGTGGCTTTAGTTTTCCATCTCCTTAGTGGAATGGCCTTGCCTGTTAGGTTCTGTGACACCTGTCACCTGACCATGACACGCTGACTCTTCATAAACATGGATTAATGTGCCCAGGTGCCTCAGTCACAAAGATATATGTTCAGCCATGGAGCTCCTAGATTACGTTGGCTTTGTCAATGCACTTATATTACTCCTCCTCTCAGAGAATCCACTTCTTCCGGTGTGACAGTTCAGTCTCCACAGATAGTGACTTCACCTCTTTCCTATGTATAGTGAAGTCCTATTGGCCATGCCAAGAGAACAAATTAAGTAACTCAACTGCTTCTGAGACTTATCCTTGAGGAACTCCATCATTAACTGTATTCCCCTCTGCTTCCTGAGTCTGCAGGAGGAGTATCTTCTCTCCTTTAGATAGTTCCTTCATCACTCAACAGTTCTTGAACTGTCCCACATCCATACTTCCATTACAGGAAAAAGGAAAGAAATTATAGCCATTTTATTTTTTTAGACTGAATGAAGTGAAATCAAAATTCATACAATTTTCAAACTGTGAAACAGGTAGCTCCTACAACATATGACATGTTTAATGACCTCTTCATTTTTCTCACAAGCAGTGTTTAATGTCCATTCCCATTAATCTGTTTTTTTAAAAAGTAGCATTTCCTCTGGTAGCAAATTCAAAAGACTGTTTTTTGGTCACTGACAAGCAGAATGCTTCAACCTAAGGAACGAAATTCATGAAAGTTGAATTTCAAGGATAGAAATGAAATAGGATGCTTAGTATTACACAGACTCCCATGTTCTTTACTGGATTGGGGCCTGCATTACTACAGAATGTCACTCTCGTATTGATTTGCGATACATCAATGTAAAACCAAAACTGGTCAAGGTTGGCATGTTCCAGAGTCCACAGCAGCATTTTGAATCCTCGTTCTGACTCACATGAGCTTGGGGTTTCAGCTCCATCTCCCACCGTAAACCACCACTGAGACTGTTGCAGGGGTTTAGCTTTATCTCCTCTAAAGATACACCATCACAGCTTTCCTTCATACAAGTTATCTGTAGCAGCTAACAATTTTAGCCGCTGGAGGTCTAAACAAAGGTCATTAATGAAACCAGAGCCCAAACTGCCTGGAGTGCCTGGTCTGATGTTACCTCATATCTGAAGAGTACTAGGGACATGGCAAAGCCAGGCTTAGAGAAATACCAGACAAGACTGCAGATAACATTAATCTCACAGGGCATTTCCTTCTCCAGCGCCTACCTGTGATCTCTTAGAATCATTTAGGTTGGAGAAGACCTTTAGCATCATCAAGTCCAACCATTAACCCAGAACTGCCAAGTCCACCACTAAACCATGCCTCCAATCATCACATCTACATGTTTTTTGAACACTTTCAGGGATCTTGATTCTATCACTTTCCCAGGCAGCCTGTTCCAATGCTTGACCACCCTTTCAGTGAAGACATTTTTCCTGATATCCAGTCTAAACCTCCCCTGGCGCAACTTCAGGCTGTTTCTTCTTGCCCTATTGCTTGTTACCTGGGAGAAAACACCTGCCCCCACCTGTCTGCAGCCTCCTCTTGTAGGAGGACAGTGTAGAACACCAGTGTAGGCTTCACTGTGGTGAGAAGTTTCCTTTGCATCCAGACACTGAAGGGAACCTAACAACAAGCTGATACTCTTTTTAAGAGGGCTGAGGAGGGAGCACATTAAGGCTCATACTTGCCTACGTATCTGAGTACAGACCTGAATCACTTAGGAAGAGCCTTGTGAAGCGAGCAATGAAACTTCCCACTCCAAATAAAACACTAGCAGAATAAGGCCAGCTGGTCAGTCACTACATTAAAGACACAGCAGACCTGCAGGTGAAGGCACAAGACACAGAGTTGGGCGGTAAAGGGAGAGCATGAGGTGAAGGCTGCTGCTGGGGACGTCCTGAAGCGCTTGTTGCAGCCACCCTGAAGGACGCACATAGAAATTTGCTGCTAATCAGGTAGAAAAAAAAAAAAATCTTTGTGAAAAGCACGGACAACGTGAAGCAGGAGCAGCGTCGTCTCTCCGAGGGCTGCGAGGGGGCAAAGGAGGGGGCACGTTTCTCCCCAGCAAGCAGTGGCCGCTCAGGCCCTGGCAGGCCTCGGGGTGGCGGGCACGGCGGTGTGCGGGAGGGCTCAACGGCCCCGGGGAAGGGGAGCCAGGGGCCTGGCCTTCTCCTGTGCAGAGGGGCTCCTCAGGCCTCGGCCAGCCCCGCTCTTTCCTCGGAAACGACCCGATTTCCCGGCGGGGCTGCCGTGCCAGGTCGAGGTGGGGTGATTTACGCCCGGGGATGGGGGCGAAGGAAATCTCCCACGGAGGGGAAGGGCACCGGGGAGCTGCATCTGCAGGCTCCCCCCTCCTCAGCCCGCAAACCTCCAGGGCCCTCGGGCTGCGGGGCTGCAAGCGGCTCTCCGCGGGGAGGCTCCGCGCCTCTGCCCACCGGGGCCGGGGGGAACGATGGTGCCCGGGGATGGGCGGTTTGAGCTGGGGGGGCTCGGCCTCGGCTCTGCCCTGTCCCCCCGGGCAGCGAGGAGCTGGACCACGGCTCCCATCCCTGGCGTGGCCGCCGCCGGCCCCTACCCTTAATTAGATTCTTTGAAATCCAAAAAAAGCGGGTTTTAATGTTACATCCTTATCTTTGGGGGAGCGCGGTTCTCTCGCCGCAGCGACGTCGCTTGTTAAACAATCAGCGGCTGAGCCCTTGAAAAGGGAGGCATTGCACCCTCCGCGCTGAATGCACTTCTTAGTGCATATAACGCCAGGGCCTTTTGATGTCTCACAATGCGTGTTACGCCCAAAGATTGTCTCTTTGGACAGATCTACAACGCTTGGCTTCATGTTTGGAAGTTAAATGGACAGCGAGGTTGTTGAAACTCCCACGCTTTAAGCTAGCGCAGACACTCGGTACATTCGCCCGTTACTTTCCATGAGTGAAAGAGGCAGGGGTGGAGGGAAGGGGCTGCTGGTTTAATCCATGCTCCGAGGCAAGGGAGGCGGCGGTTCGGGGGGGAGAAGCAACCCAGCCCAAACTTTTCCTCTCTCTTTTTTTTTTTTTTCTTCTCTTTATTCTTTGGCAGCCTTAAAATAAGAGCTATGTGCAAAGCGTGCGCCCTGCGTAGGTAGCTTGTGTCTCGAAGTCGCTGGCAATGTTGCTGCTCCATGAAATCAAAATTTATGATTATTCAAATGTTGGGGACTGTGAAAAGAGAGGAAGAAAGAGAGAAAATTAATATTGCAGCTGTTCTTCTGATTAATGAGAGATAATTGCTCATGAAAAGTCACCCCTGTGGCATTTTGTTGTCTCCTGGATCTTTGTTCTTTTCCACTATTATTGAGGACTTTCTTGAAGACTAAGCGGTTCTTTTCAATTTTTGGTATTCAGAAAGTGTTGCTTGGTTACAGATAATGGAGAAATCTCGGGCTATATTGGGTAAGATGTGCCACAGACAGCAATATCACAATGCCACTTTCAGAAAAGGATGGAAACAAGTTAACGATGCGCTTTCAATAAAACATTAATAGACTTGTTCACGCTTTTATAATGACCTCCTTAATGGGAGCTGGGGGCAAGTCCTGTCTTTTGCTTGCGTTCACTTCACAAAATCCGGCCTCAAGATCTCCGATCATTTTGGAAACTAATAGGAAATCAATGTTAGATTAGCGAATAAATGCGATTACAGCGCAGGAGCCCGCGGCCCCTCGCCTCCCCACGCACGGCTTTATTCCGAGCGGCGCTTTCCCGCCTGGGAACCGACCCAGCCCGGGGCGCGCTCTGCCCAGCGCCACCGCATGTCCCCCGGCGCGATGCTGGCCACCACGGCTGCTCTGCAGAGGGGGTTTGGGGGTTGGCTTTTTTTTTTTTTTTTTTTTTGGCTGGTGGAAATGTGTCCGCCGGTTGCGGCGCTTTCCACGAGGCAGCTCCTCCCGTGAACTCGGCGGAGATGCGCGGCTGAAAGCCGGCGCTTTCCCCGGGCGGACACGGCTTTTTCTTCTGCCGGGAGCTGCGGGGGTTGGGGGAGGGAAGAGAAAGAGTTGCTTTTGTCATTTAAGCCGTGAATCTCTTCTACATAAAGGTGTTAGAGACATCTGGAAGAAAAGAGGGACCAGCACCCAGTCCTGCGCTCGGCGGACCAGGGGAGCGGCTCTGATGTTCTTTTTGAACTGCTCCACTTTCAAAAGGGGGCAATTTCGTTACATTCTCATTTGTTACACTGTCTTGAACTAAAGGCAGACAAAGCTATACTCTGTCACCCCGAGCAGAATGAAGGGAATCAAAGGATTTTCCCTTAAAAGGACTAATTTTCTCCTTGAATTATGAAAGTAATGGCTAGGTAACAGCCTGTGCTCTGTACCCAACTGCTTAATACCTTCTAAATCCTTCCACGTGGCTCTCCCAGTCGTAGCAATTAGAGCTCATTATAGGCTCATAAGAGCTCTCATTTCGGGGATTACTTAATGGACAATGAAATTTTATCGGACAGAATTATTGAAAAATAAAATTGTAACGAGGCCGATGTGATGTGGGCGCACGCCTTGCATCATTCCGCCTGGTTTGGGATATCTTTGCTTTCAAATGACTTCTTTTCTTGCTCTGGCTTTCAGCGGTGTGTTTTTCTTTGTGTTTTTCTTTGTGGGTTTCCCTCCCCCCCCTTTATCACTGCACTTGGTTTATTATAACAATTACAAATTGCAATTTTGATCTGACTCTTGCTCTGTCTGCCTTCCCTTACGACAGCCCCCTCCCCAGATCCACTCTATCACTGCAGACAGTTTTTTCCACTGAGGTCGATGGGGATTTTTTTATTGTTATTCATTCCCAGAATAGCCTCTCATAAAGGGAAAAGGAGAAAAAAAAAAAAAAAAGAAAAGAGGAAGAAAACACAGAGATTATTTCAACTCTTTGCCAGATGAGCTGTGTTTTAAACGGGAAGAGCCGGGCAAAAGCCTATTCTTGTGCAGTGTGACGGTGATTAAAATCTCACCGGAGCACAGGAGGCAGAGCCCCCGGGCACCCCGGGGGCCGCGGTCCCCACACCTCGGCGGCCCCGCAGGCAGCGGTCCTGGGCCCCGCCGCTGCCCGGGGCCTCGGCTGAGCCCTCGGCAGCAGTTTGGGGAAAAGTAGGTGAGGTGGGAGCCGACCCGCCTAAACCCCGCGAGTCCCTAATTGTTGTCACAAGACGCGGGATTAGCGCATTGCTGGAATAGCTGTCTGTTTACACTCCGGAGCCCCGCCGGCCGGTAAACACTTTCTAATTGAATTCTAATCACATTCAAATAGCTCCATAACCAGCCTCAGCTGCAATTCATAAAACTTTAATTGCCATCCATAAATCCTCGGATCGCCGAGTGCGGGAGCGTCCCTAAAAACACTGTTGCATCGTGCCTGCTTGGGGACGTGGCGGGAAAGGCGAGCGGGGCCGCTCGGGGCGGGGGCCCCGCACGGCGACACTGCCTGCGGCAGGTTGGGGACCGGGACGGGACAGCGGGGCCAGACCCCGGCCCCTCTCCTCCCTTGCACCGCTGAGCCTTGCTGGTCCCGGGGCGAGGAAACGCCGTCTCCATCCGAAAGCGGGGGCAGCAATTTTATTTCCTGGGGTTTAACCGCAGGCGAGGGGGTGCGCGGGAGGGCTGGTAGGGTGTCCGCGTCCCGGCCCGGCTCTTGTGCACAGCAACCGTCTCTAAACACGTTACGGCTATTGAGTCCCTCCCCAGTCTCTGGTAATCAGGCGTACTCTGGGTTTTCTGCTTTAGAGCACAATTATCGCTTCCCTCTCCCGAGTCAAGTGGGATGGGATCCGTAGTCGGTTTTAAACGCCGCTTCGCATCTGCCAAACGAGAACGCGATCGCCCTTCTATTAACGATAAGTCTCTTCTTAAACTCCCATAAAACAGGTCATTGGAAAATCGTTTAATATGCTGCGTATACCTTGGCTTTTTAATGCAATCTGAAATGCTCCGGAGCCACCGACAGTATTTAGCTGTTTATCCAATTTTACTTTGAGTGATTGCTTCAGCAAACTTGGTGGAGATCAAAGAATCCCCCCCCGACATGTTCGCCTTTCATTAGCACTGCGCGCTGCAGTCCTGAAGCGGTCGGGGAAGTTCAGTTGGAAGTTTTCCGTTTTGATACTGTTCGGCTGAGAAGTGTCCAGAAATTTGAAGGCTTTGTCCGTTGGAGTAATTGCCAATTTGGCAAGATTCACTCGAGGTGAAAAGGGCGAGGGGAATAAAAAAAAACCCAACAACCCAAACCCTACAACCTACCCACCCGACGTGCGTGTGCACAGACACACACGCGATCCCTAACTTTGTATCTATGTCTGTATCTGTGACCCTGGCTCCTCTGGTGCGGAAAGGGCCTCCTGAAGGAGTCCTGCGTGCAGGGAAAGGGCCGGACGGGGAAAGGTGTTGTTCCCACGCATCCGTGGGAGTCACGGCCCCTTGGATGATCCCTTACTGGGGGGTGTGTGTGGGTGTGTGTGCCGCGTTGACCCGCCTAGTTCCAGCGCATCACCTGCTCCCCTCTCTCCTTTCCTCCCTGCGGGGGGAAAAGAGCGTGCTTCTCGGAGTAAACCCCCGAGCAGAGGCTCCCTCCGACTGAATTTAAACACACACACACTCATACACACCCCGGGTGCGTTGACAGGGGGATGTGCCTGCGAGCGCGACGTGTGACGGGGCCGCGGGGCAGCAACCCCCTCCTCGGCTTCCCCGCTCCTATAATTTATCTGGGGTGGAGGCGGGGGCGAAGGACTGAACTCATCGGGCGGGCGGACGAGCACGCACACTTTGGCCCCCCCCCCCCGCTTTGCCATCCCCCCCCCCCCTCCGGCAGCCTCTCCTGCCGGCCTGGGAAGCCGGGGAGATTTAGATCTGCGAGGCTTTCAGCCATCACGTGTTTAAATAGTTGATATAAAACCCCGGCGCAGGGGATCCAGGCGGGGGGACTTTAAGACCAGCCCTCTCCAGGGACCCTTTTGTTCAGCTCTCAAACATAAGCACCTTCTCGCCTCGCCAGGACTTCAGTGGCAACTTGGCCAAGCAGGAAAAACCCGACTGTGGGAGAGCCGCCCCCGGCTGCGGCAGCCCTCCGCAATGTCCCGCTCTTTCTATGTCGACTCCTTAATCATCAAAGACTCCTCGAGGCCGGCTCCGTCTCTGCCTGAGCATCACCACGGCCAGGACTTCTTCATCCCTCTCAGCATGCCTTCCCCCCTCGTCATGTCGGTGTCGGGCCCGGGCTGCCCGTCCCGCAAGAGCGGCGCTTTCTGCGTCTGCCCGCTCTGTGTCACCTCGCACCTGCACTCCTCCCGCGGCGGCGGCGGCGGCGGCGGCGGGGCCATCCCCCTGCTCAAGAGCCAGTTCCCCGCCGCCGCCGGCGAGGCCCAGTGCTGCCCGCGGGCCGGCCACACGCACCACCCTCCGCAGCACCCGCCGCCCGCCGCCTCGGTGCCCGCCGCCGCCGCCCTGGGCCACCCGGCTCATCACCCACCTGCCTGCGCCGGCACCACCTACAGCGTCAGCGACCCCCGGAGGTTTCACTGCCTCGGCATGGGTAGGAGCCCCGCGGCCGCCGGGGAGGGGGGGGGGCAGAGGGAGAAGGGGTTCCCCCGGGGGTGCTCGAGGGAGAGCGGTTGCCCCGGAGCGCAAAGCTGCGGGACAATGTTTTGTTTCTCTTCCCCACCCACCGCCCCCTCCCCCGTCCCACTGAAGTTTGTGCTTCTCTCCCGTCCAGGAGGGTCCGATTCCAGCCAAATCCAAAACGGGAAAAGGATGAGGACAGCTTTCACCAGCACCCAACTCCTGGAGCTGGAGAGGGAATTCTCCTCCAACATGTACCTGTCCCGGCTGCGGAGGATCGAGATAGCCACCTACCTGAACCTGTCCGAGAAGCAGGTGAAAATCTGGTTCCAAAACAGGAGGGTGAAGCACAAGAAGGAAGGCAAAGGCACCCAGCGAAACTCGCACGGGGGCTGCAAGTGCAGCACCGGCCAGGGGCATTACCCCAGGTCGGAGGACGAAGAGTCTCTGTCCCCCTCATCGGCTACCGAGGATAAAGAGATCTCCCCGCTATGAGCCCGGCCTGGAGCTCCGCACCCGCCGCCGCGCCCCAGCCCGGAGCGGGACGGCGACACGGTGGCTCACCTGGCCCCGCAGCCCGGGGACAGCCGCCCGCCGACCTGCAGCGGCCGGGGGGTTGCTTTTCGTCCCTCCGCAGTAATAGAGAGAGAGATAAATATATATTTTTGGAATGTAAATGTTCTAGTCGTGAGAGTTCAACTAAAACGTTATTTATGTAACCCCAGGAGCGGGCACCTGCCCTTCCTAACATGTAACACGGGACTGGATCCGCACGGCCCAGGGTGCCTCCCCCCCGCCTCCCCCCAGGCAATTTAAAGGAAAAAAAAAAAAAAAAGTATTTGGAACCGAAAGTCGAGACATTAAAAACTGAAAAGCAAACAAAAACCCGTAGGGCTGAGAACCTCCTGGACAGACTTCTTAACAAAAATAAGAAATAAAGATCGGTCGTTTGGGTTTGGGATGGCGGTTTGTTTGTGAATAGTTTTATATAAAATTTATATTTATATTTATTTAAATAAATGACATCAGACGAGAATTTAATTTTTTTTCCTTCTCCCCACACCCCGTGTCCCCCCAAGTGCGAGCCTAGTCCAAGCAGCGAAGGTGGACTGGCTGGGGCAGGGGTGCGTTTCTTCGTAGTCCTTTGTACGGTGAAAGCATTGGTGTATATGTGTCAGACCTCCGTAAAGACTAGAAATAAATGCCACCGGCTACTAACCCGAACGTGCTTGCTGTTCCCCTGCGATTCGGGACGGCTGTGGGGCGGAGGAGGGTGGGGGACCCCGCTCCGGCCGAGCGGAATGCAAATGAAGCCGCTTTTCTGAGCCGAGCAGCTTTGTGTCCCCTCCAGCGGAGCCAGCGCCCGCCCCCGCCGCGGCTGACAGCTTTCCCCCGGCTGCTCCCCGGCGGCACCGCGCCGGGACACCCGGCTGCCGCTGGCCCGGGGCCGCCGCTGCCGGCAGCGGGGCTGCGCGCCGGGACCCCCCGGCCATGCTGCCCGGCCCGCTGGCACCGCCCGGCTCTTTTCTCACCGAGGGGATGCCTGTGCCCGTCAGCCCTTCGTCAGGCTGAAACTCCGCTGATGTTATCCCAGAATGATGTTAATCAGAAATAAGGGGATTTTGTTATTACTATTTTCACCCTCAGGCGCCCGG
This sequence comes from Falco punctatus, assembly GCF_963210335.1. Taxonomy (NCBI): domain Eukaryota; kingdom Metazoa; phylum Chordata; class Aves; order Falconiformes; family Falconidae; genus Falco; species Falco punctatus. The sequence goes on from NC_137580.1 coordinate 58,472,330, forward strand.
ACGGCATCCAGTCTTCTCGGTGTTGCTTTCATTCAGGCGCCTTGGCTGAGCTCAGGGAACAAATCCGAGAGCAAACCTGCTCGTGGGGTCAGGCTGATGGGGTTGAAGTGCTCTGCGGCCTGCGCTGGGCAGTGCCTGGCCCCCGGCCCCGTCCTCACTCTGCCTTGGGCCATCCATCCCGAGCTCCTTGCGGGGGGCTGGTGCAGAGTGGCATGGGGCTGGAGCTGGGCAGCCTCAAATGAGCCTCTTGATAACTTTTTTCCTAGTGCCTGCAGGCCCGGCAGACAGCACATGAGCAGGTCAGAAGTACCTTCTGCACACTATGTTATTTGCCACACACTTCTTCCTTGGGTGGGTTTCCCACTAACCCAGCCCACACTTCTGACTTCAGCCTCCAAAACTGTTGCAAGACCTTTCTGGTAAATAATTCCCTGAGCAATCCCTACATTTCCCATATTTGATCTCTAACCTCGGAGCTTCAGCTCAGAGGTATGTCACCAGTTTCACTTGCCTGCTCTGCTTCTAGTGGGAAAACAAGTAATAAGGCTGCTTAGGGTTTCTGTTGCAATGTGAATAACCCAAGCACCCTGGACGCTGGAGAGAGATGCAGCCCAGCACTGTGACGCTCTCACTGCTTGCTCACCTTGGAGAAGGAGCCAGGTGCATGGGCATGTCTGGGGGTAGGATGAAGAGGACCTGGTGTGGCACTGCCCCACAGTCCGGACCAGCTGCAGGACTTGGGGCAGAGGCAGTACCAGCAATGTAGTGGGAGGAGAAGGGAAAGGCAGGATCAAAGTGTCTATTCTGGACTTGGAAAACAAATACAAAATCTCAGTCTTCATATCACAACCATTTCACGGCCTCAGCTGATGGCCTGTACAGAGACCAGCGGCCCACATCCCAGCTAAGCAGGTGAGGATGTTGTTTACCCAAGTAGCAGTCCCTGGACTTGCCAGGCTGGGGACACCAGAGGACCAAAGTCTTGTGGGCCTTGTAACTTCCTCCCAGGAGACCTCACAGAGGGCCCTGCCTCCTCTTACCCTAAAATCTGATGAGGTGGGCGCAGGGAACTTCAGTTCACCTGTATCTAACTTGTTCCTATAATCCCACTGTGTCTTTTCCAACCTAGAAGCTCTGGGAGGAGCTGTTAGCATCACAGAAAGTCCTGCCCACCCTCTCGGCAGTGTCATCCCCATCCTTTGACAGGGGGGAGTCAACAGGCCTGCAGCAGCCTGGGAAGGCAAAGCTTTGCTGGGACAGAAAAAGCATCGCTGCCTTTGAAGCCTAGCACTGGGTGATACTGCAAAACCCAAAGATATTTTGAAACTGCAAAGATACTCCTTAGCCAAGTGTATCTGTTTTTTGGTCTAAGTCTGTGGAAATATGCACCTCAGTGAATAAGCGGGTATTTCCCTCTGCTTCTAGAAGATACACAAGAAGGGATCTCTTCATTGCAGTATTTAACCGTTTCATAAAAATAAAAGGAAAATGGAATTAGTTGCCATTTCTTGCAGTAATCAGTGTTTGTCTGTATCTTTCAAGGGCTGAAAGGGCACAGTGGCATATTATTATCACATACAAGCTATACTGGAGACAGTTGCTGTCCTTACCAGGTTTCTTTCTATCTCAAAGTAAATGTTTCATGTTAAAATTTTGGAAAAGAGGAAGGATGCCTCGACACATCTCAGAAGGCTGGTACAACCAGCTCGACCTGAACCTAGCACTGGGGCATCCAAGCCAGTCTGACAGGAGCAATGCTGGAAGTTGTACATACCCTGCCTGCAGTAAACATATTGTAGGGTTTTGAAGTCCAGCATTCAACAGTTAGATATTTAGGCAAATTGATGTTATAGTGTGTTGGATTTTTTTTTCTTTTTCTTTTTTTGTAACTACTTCTTCTTTCTATTTTTTTTCCCCTCCCGCAAAGTGTGAAATGCAGGTTTTTCACCCCACTGTGCCCAAGACAGGCAGTGTTCAGCTTCCTATTTAATATTCCTCTTATCGTTAGTTTTCTAAGGAAATAAGGATTACACAGTTGCTCTGTTTATCTGTCTGCCACTTATCCTCATTCACTCATAACTCATAAACCCTGTGAACAATAATAATCAGTGGGCTGACATGATAGCTCTGTGAGGGTCTCCAAGATGTCGAGTTCCTACGACTTCTGCAGAGCTCAGCAGCTGGCTGCAGGGGACAGACCTGGGAGACACCTCAGCTGCCACCATCCAGTCTGGCAGGAGTCAGGTAACCTATAAATGGGGGGCAGAGGGATGTCTTTTGCCCAACATCTTGCTAGAAGAGGATGTTTGCAGGGGGAACAAGATGGTCACAGAGGCAGACCTTGACACAGAGGGTATGGTCAGCAACAGGGCTGGGAACAGATGCCACAGAGAAGGCTGAAGGGCCTGGGGGACATGGGACAGCACCAGATAACAGCTTTTTCCTTTTACCATTAGGCATGATCCCAAGGCTTATTTGTTGCAAGTGCAGTGAACAGGAGACAAATGCTACCCTCTTGTTTTCCTTTGGTACTTGTCATGACGATGTTTGAGAGCACTAGAAACACGACTGCATTTATCTTTATCACTCCCGTGGGAGCAATAAATTGGCTTCTCTTCAGAGGTCAAGAGCGAAGCCTCACAGAGGTTCAGACTGCTGCTCCAGCCCTGCCCTCGCATTGTGAGGCTCCATGCAACTTCCCAGCCTTATTCCCGTTTTTAGCACCGGATATAGCCCAGGCACGGTCCCGACATACTCCAGCTGCAGTTACTGCCCTTACTGTGCTTTGAGCAACAGATGTGTCCCACTCCGGGCGGCCAGGAAAAGAGGAGCGTGTGGCAGCTAGCTGCGAGCGCTGCTGCTGTAGCCACTCATCTGGGCATAACTCGATGGCAGAGGAGCTGCCTGTCCCCCGGCGCGGCGGTTTCAGGCGGCGGTGTGTGTCCCGGCTGGCTTCCAGGTGTGGGCTGGCCCCAAGGGGAGGCCCCGGCCGCCCCGTCGGGCCGCCGAGAGCCGCTGCGCGGAGCCCGCCCGCCGGCAGGGACCCGCGGGGGGAAGGTCGCGCAATTAACCCCGTGCATTCGCACGAGGGATGCGAGTTAGGTCTGTGCGAGTGACCCTGCTACCGACCTTCTGTAACCTTTCGGGGCTTGAGTGAGCAAACATAGCATTCCTCCAGCGAAGCTTCCCCCCCGTAGTTATTTATTTGCTTCCTTTAATTCGATTTAAGTCTTTGCAATTAAAAAAAAATAAAATTGGAGGAGGAAAATATCCGTCTTGAAGAGTGTCCCTGATCTTGGTCTGCAGGGCTGGGATCAGACCCCCGGCACCCACCTCTCCCGTTGTGAATCCCCTCCTTGAACCTGGTACCGTGCTCTGACCAGGCCTGTTTGCCCAGGGGCTGCCGCACCCCGCCGTGCCGAGGGCACCGCCGCTCCCCGCTGCTGCCCCCAGGGCTGCCCCGGGGCTCCTGCCGCAACGCCCCTCACCGGCGTCCCGCGCCTCCGCCCCGCACCTAGGGGAGCTCAGCCCGGGGCGGCAGCTCCCTGCTCCCACCCGCCGTGTGGCCGGGGCACCGTGGCAGGACGCGTCCTGCGTCCGTGCCTGGGGGACAGGGACCCCCAGCCCGGAGGGCTCCGCGGTCCCGGCCGGCTGCGGATCCGCCCTGAGGTGAGCGGAGCGAGGTCGGCCCTGTCAGCCGGGAGAGGCGGGCTCACGGCGCCAGCACCCTGGCAGCCATACCCAGGCACCACGTCTAGCTTGCTCGAACTTCCTACTCCCGCCCCACCGCCGAGCCGACCCCGCCGGGGCACGTCCTGGGAGCGGCTCCCGGGTGCCTGGCGCTGGCCGCTGGGCTCGGCCGGCCTCGCTGCCCGGAGTTCGGCTGCTGCCCGGGGCCCTTTGCCCTCTTGCACGGTTCAGCCGACGGCTCAGCCGCGGGACGAGGCCACTCCGAAAGGATCAGGCCCACCCGGGAGTTTCTGCCGTGTCCACGGGGATAAGGCTGCCAGGAAGGGGCGAGTCCGGCTGGCATCGCCCCGGGACCCCGGGCTGGAGGACGCAGGCAGGGCGGGGAGCGCTCCCCTTCTAGGTCCGGTACCCGAAGATGACCTTCGGGAAAGAGACCTGGCCAAAAAAACCCCAGGAGTGTGTCTATATTTATTTTTTTTATTATTTTTTTATTTAAAGCCCTGGCAGCTGCTCGAAAAGGTCCAGGGGTAAACTGACGGTTTTAAGTACGAGCGCGGCAAGCGCATCCCGCAGCCTCCGCGCCCCGCCGTCGGCCGAACGCGGTGCCGCTCTGCGGGAGAAACCCGGGGGCAGTTTGCGGGCCGGTCCCGGGGTGCCGGGAGGGATCCCGGCCCTAGGAAGGCGCCCTCGCCCACCGGACCCCCGCCGGGGCGGAAAGCCGTGCGCTGGGCAGCTGCCCGGGAGTCTCGCATGCCAGAGGAATAACAAACAGTCTGAAACCCGACGTGCCGCTCGGGAAACCTCGGGGCGTGTGTCCGCGCTGCGGCGCGCCCAGCCCGCGCCGTGAAAGCCCCGATTTCACGCAGGAGCCGCTCCGCGCCCCCCTGCGCCCCCCTGCGCGCCTTCCAGCCGGCCTCGCTCCGGGCGGTGCGCCGGCTCCCGGCCCCTCCGCGCCTCCCCCCTGCCCCGACCCCATCCAGCCAGTCGAGGGGGGTTGGAGCTGTTGGAAGCCAACGCCAAGAGATCGGAAGCGTGTGCTGTGTGCTCTGGAAAAATAACTAGTTTCAGATTAATGAAGGAGTGACAATTTCAAGGCTAACGTTGGCACTGCCCAAGCCAGAGCGTGGGGAGCTCGCCAGGCTTTGCTTTATATTGTCTACTTTTCTGAAGAGCAGACAAAGATGGATAGAGAGACATTGAAAAGCAGGAGGCGTATTTCAAACAGTTCAATAAAGAGGGTTGTCACTTAAAGACAAGAACCATAGTGCTTTGATGACTTTGTATTAGCCTCACCGTTTCAAATAAGTGACTCTACTCTCTTTGCGGAATTCACCGAGTTTTAGTAGATGACACTTCAGTGAAGCCGCTTTAGACAGGAACAAGAGCTTGTAACTGCGGGGCAAAACTCCCCTTCGGGCCGGTTTTGCAAAGGAGATAGCCGATCCGAGGCTGTTTGTTTCTTTCCGTCTTCAAACTAAGGAACCTCGCTAAAATCAAGGTTCGCAATTTGCGCGGAACCGCTGTGCAGAAGACGGAAAACCGCTCCGCTTCCGTGTGACTGGCGAGGGAGCGGCGGGGAGATGGCGAAACGCCGGGGAGAAACGCTGCCCCCTCGCCACACCGCCTCCTGCACCCTCGGAGAAGGCACCCACGGGGGATGCTGCAAATAAAGTTGCGTGTAACCCCTGCAGCCCACGCGTGCTCCCACCCGCGCGGGGCACCCCCCATGCGCGGAGGCGGCCGTCCCGCGCGGCCGCTCCCGGTCTCGCCCCCCGCTCAAGTCCCCGGCTCCGCCGCCCCCGGGGCCTTACTCAGGCTGGGGGGTCACCGCGCCCCTGCCCGGGGGTGTGCGGCGGGGGGAAGAAGGGCGCAGCCCTCCGGGTGAGGCCTTTCTGCCAAACCCGAGATTTTTTATTTTATTTTCTTTCTTTCTTTTTTTTTTTTTTTTTTTTTTTTTTTTTTTTAAGATGGGGACCCCCGACGGCTGCAGCCCCCCCAGGCTTTGAAGGCACAGCGAAAGGGCTTCGCTGCGGGTTTGAGCGAACCATTTAGTCACTGTTTCATTAGGCACTATTTGAACCTTGCAACATGTGGTAATTTCTGGGGCAAGCTGAAAAGGGGGGATTATGTAGGAGGGACACAAGGAAATTAGCTAACGGTTAATTTAACTCGTTTTCTGGTAGAATTTTCGATACATTCCTAATTGACTGAGGAGGCAGGTGAAGTCTTCAGTTCCAGGCAGACTCATTCACGGTGAGAATAAATGGCTCTTTTTCAACTCACACTGCTCACAATATATCATCAGGGCAAAGACACGCAATGAATATGTTGATTTTTATTATTATTGTTATTATTATTACTATTAATGGAATTACACCCTGCTACGCAGGTGTGAGGGTAAAAACCTATACTGCGATGAAATCAGATTAACAATGAAACGAGGATTTTATTAGCTTTCGATGTCACATAGACCTGGATTTAAACTGTCAAAACAAGAAACAAGAGGGGGGGAAAAAAGATACTCTGAAGGCAACAGTGCCAATCGACGGGCAGAAGTAGCAGCCTGGTAGCCAGATGATAATTAGCTGTAATTCACGGTGAGTATCCATACCCCGCACTCTACGCTATTTATATCATATAGAGAATGTATGATTAGCCTATAATGGCAGATCTCTTTTGAGTCCGGGATTTGCCAATTAACCCGAATCACCTCGACTTGCTATGAAGCGGGAACATTTGCTCACAAGGTCCGAGTTTTAATAAGCCATTAGATGATGTAGCAAATAAACTCTGGCTGAGACCTTTCCCGTGTTGGCAGGGGAAAGGGGCCCAGCCAGGCCGGAGCGTCCCGGGAAGCCCTTGGGAGCAACCCGGGGAGCTGCGGACGGGAGCTGCGACCCCGCACCGGGGGGCGATGGGCTGGAGGTGACCCGGCACCGAGGGGCGGCGGGTCGGAGGTGACCCGGCACCGGGGGGCGGCAGCGCTACCTGCGCGGCAATGGGCGCAGGCGGGCAGAGCCGGCCGCCGGGAGAGCCCGCCACGTCTGCCAAGGGCCCCTTTGTAACCTGCTATAGAAAATGGAGGTATTCTGCATGACAAAGCCCAATTAAGCTCGCTATTCAGGACCTCTGCAGCTGGTAGCCCATTGGGAGAGTGGGAGGAAACGCGAATATATTAATTATGCGAAGGGGCGGTGAAAAAGACCAACAACTGCGGTTCTGGGTTGGGTGTTGGGTATGTTTGTTTGGTTTTTTACGTGTCAGCCCCGTTATTTATGCATGTATATGATGGCCGAGGCGGTGGGCGGAGGAGGAGGGTCGGGTGGGGCGCTGCGCGGGGGGCACAAGCCCCGGGCCCGTCGGGGCGCTGCCGGCCGCAGCCCCCCCGGCCCGGCCTGGCCCTGCCGGCAGCCGCCGGAGCAGCCCCCGCCGGCCTCGGGTGCTGGCGGAGAAGAGCAAGGGAGGCTGCCGGCCAGGCTGCGGGTGCCAGTTTTCTTCAAGAAGCCTCTCTCTCTTTATTTTTTAATTGTCACTCAACAGTGGTCAGCTGTGAGCCTGCCAAAGGGCTTTCACAGGCCGAGGGGCACGAAACACCAGGGCAGACTGCGGGCCAGCCAAAGAAGAGAAAATACTGGAGACCCAATGTTAAGATTGACCTACACAATCCATTTGCTTTTCAGTTTTACCTTCCCAAGCCAACAGCCCATAATACATGCATGACTGTAGTCGGTATGTAAAATATAATTTCGGACTCCAAAATCCAAAGTGCCGGAGAAACATCTTGCATGACATTGTCATCTTCCTCTAAATAATCTGACTCTCATAATAGGAGATGAGGTTTAGTTCAGAGCCACGTGCCACTGCACACAGAACCATGCTTGGGATCATGCAGTCTTCAGCTGTAACCACGAGTGCATGGATGTGACCACAGATCTTTCCCTTTTCTCCTGTAGAAGCATACAATGACAGAGAAAATTCAAGCTGTTTTCATGCTACAAGTGCTCCCAGCCTTCTCAAAATGGCACAAAGTTTAGGCCAGAACATAGTCAACCAGACATGTTGAAGATGCAAATAGCAGTCAGCCAAGAAGTATACTTGGCACATGACGTGCAACTCATGTGAACAAAAACTTGGTATTCTGATTTTTCTCCAGTATGCTTAAATTTTAACTAACCTACCACCATTATCCTCTTCTTCTAGAACAGTTGTCAGAGCAGTCACTGCCTCCTACTCTCAGTGTTGCTACAGAAAAGCAGGTAGACACACTCAGCTTGGCTACCACAAAGGAGGGATACATTGCTTTTTGTTTCAGTTCCTGTGGAAGACCAGCACTGGCTTTTGGTGCATATTCTGAAGTGGATAGACAGGGATCCTATGCTGACTTTCATTAAACTAGTAATAGTAAAACCACCACAAAGTCTTCAGGCATGTGAGTGACTCAGCTGAATACAGGACAACTGTGTGGGTGAGTCAATCTTGCTGGTGTAAAAACTGCAGTACCTCTGACAGGGAGCTAGGATAGTAGCAGAAAAAAATGCTGCTTGATGCCAGCAGCATCAATTTTCATGTTACTGTCACTATTTTCACCTGTTCCCATAGTTTTCTTTTGAGATTGCCTTTCTTTTAATTATTCAGTCAAATGAAAGATAGATTTTAATGAGTTAATGAACAGACAGACATCAGAGGGGTTTTTTTGTTTGTTTGTTTTTTTGTTGGTTTTTTTTTTTCAGGATCTACCAATTTTTCACAGGCAGAAGATACCATCTCTAAAATCATTGTATTAAAATTTGGCTGCCATTAAGAAAAGATTAAAAGACAGAGGTTTTTAGGGTTTTTTGGTACTGCCTGTTTTCTCTTGATAAAAACATTTTTCAGGATCTGATTTGTCTTTTTTAATTAATGCAAGACTGAGTGGGCTTAGGTAATGTACAGTTTAATAGATTGTGGCAGTTCAGTCCACTGGGTTTTCAGCAAAAGTTGTCAAATTGGAGTAGAGTTGTCAAAGTTTTTTTCTCTTTCCCAGTTGCTCTGAAATGTGAGTAAGTGATGGCATGCATAGAAATTAGCTCTCTAGTTTTTGTTTTTTCTTAGGCAAAGGTAAAATTCAGTCAGTTCCAAATGTATGTCCAGCTACACCATGCTGCCTCAGCAATGGATTGCCCCTCAAGGAAATCTCCCCCTTTGTGATAAAATGAACAGATGTTTTTATCTTCAGAACTAACTTTCAGAATGGGTTTAAGCTAGAAATCTGTTTTAGGGAAACAACTCAGACCTTGCGAGATAGCTGCCATCATAGGTGAGCGCGAGAAGAAAGAAAACCCCAGTAGTTGAAGACCTTCTACAATACAGGTACTGAGTCCTTCAAACACCTTGATTCAGGTGGAAATATTTAGGAGCAAGACTGAGATCATCACCTTGATACTTGGAGGGCTTCTTTATTGCATATACTGTGAGTATAGGTAATAGGGTCAGCAGATGCAAGTGTCCTTAGGGTGTGAAGGCACGTGTCTTCTGCCACGGTGCTGACCTCAGTGGCTGCACTGATGCTGCTGAGATTGGAGCAGCAGTGCTGGAGCTTGCCACCCTGAGGGCACCGGCCATTGTGCCCATCAGAAAAGCAAGAAGGATGATGCTACTTTTTTGCATAGAGGGAAACCCTGTGAAAGTAAATGGAAGTGAATCCTGAGAAGCAGAGGCTGTGAGGATGATGTGTATTGGCCTTGTTTATGCTGGAGTTTCATGAAACAAGCCAGTGTTGTTGCTGGAAAAGATGGCCTTTGCCTCCTGTCATTCCCTGCCTCTTGTTCTCCGGCTCTTCCATCTTTTGCACTTGTTTTTTTCCTATGGAAACTTCTGCCCTTGCCTTCATCCCATTTCTTGAGAAGTACACAAAACCAGAGGATGTGATCAGGTCATCTTGTTTACAGTCCTGCACCTACACGGGAGGAGACAGCATCAGTATCTCTTAAGACTTGTACTCTTTTCTAATTGATATTGGCTAACAGATCCCAAAATTACAGAGCAGCTGAGTGGGTGGGGACAAGCTTAAGAGGCAGAGACAGGGACAGGCAGATTGCTCTCATAAATTTAATCTCTTTAGAAAATGAGGTTTACACTATCAGCTGCTGGCAGAAACTGCACTCCCATAGTTGCTAGGTCAAAGCTGAGATGGTTTAAAAAATCTTCAGTATAAATGCAGCCTTTGAAAGAGGTTTCTCTGGAGGAGGACTTCTAGCGTGCTTAAGGTACAGGACTATCAGCAGGAACATGCCATGCCTGAAGCCATAAAGCTGACATGCTTCCGGGGTCCTTTGCCCTTAAGAACTAGGGGGTTCTGACCTGCAAAGAAAAGACTTGCATAAAACTGCAGGAAGAGAAGGGAGTAAACATAGTGTGTATTTAGAGCAAAGGACAGTACTGATCTTCTGTTTTCATAACTGTTTTTTCCCTTGTTAGTCTTGTGTTTAGTTCTTCCCATAACTCTAAAGGGAAGTGGAAGAAATCTACTGTTTTTAAACTTTTGTTAGTGTCCGTGTCTTCTCCACACCCCCCTCCCTGGCAAGCTCAAGGGCATTTGAAGAAATTTGACATTTGAAATTAAACAGTAATTTCTGTGTAAAAAGTAAACAGGAGATAAAAATGTTTGAAAGAAAATTCTGTTATACCTTAATTTAGAACTGCCAGCTTCAGCTTCCCCAGGCTCTGCAGCGAGCTGCAGTCCTCAACCAGCAAGGCTCCCCTTGGCCTTCCTACTTCAGTTTACTCAGGATTCAGCTTTTCTTGAGGGAACTTGGAAATCAGTTATGTCATATTTTGTGGAAAGATGATATTTTAGGTTTTGGGGTTTTTTTGATTTTTTTTTTTTTTGCATAGAAAAGCAGGGTGTATTATACACCAGTCTTTCTACTACGTAACACTGTCTTTCACAGAGCTAATAACACAGAAACAACTTGTTCCGCTGGATTTGTGGTATTCCTTTTTTCTGGTTTGGGGATCATTTTAGAATGAGATAGGGAAGCACTCGCTTCCCTTCCACTTTCTGACATCTTTACTCTTTAGAAGCAAGCAGAATAATATTGGACAGCAGTTTATAGTTAATTTGTTGGTTTTATATGCATACTTTCTATTATATGTGTAAGAGCATGTGCAGTTCTTGCTACACACTGAAATGAGCTATAGAAACTTGTGTTTTAAAAGTTTATTTACACACAAAACCGGTATACATTTGCAAAAGGCATGTTTTTGGCGGGGGACGCTGGCAAGTCTACAGAATTAGCAGCTCTGGGAATGGGCAACATCCAGGCGGGAGACAGGGAGTGAAAGAAGGCATGGTCCAGCCAGCTCCAGGGGGGACTGGTGGGGAGCACAATCCTTGCAGCAACATGCTCCAACAGGGAATTTGAAGTAATGCCATCTAATGGAGAGCGGGAACCGCTGCAGCACTAGGGAGCATTGAGGTCTGGGGTCAGTTCAGGGGACCTGGGTGGGCGTTCCCGCCTGGCCCCTCTGTGGAAGGTGTGGTGAAAGCAAAAGGTGAAAGTTAAAAAGAGAAAGTGCAAAACAAAAGTTTTTCCTATGAAAAGACGTATTTTGATTCATTGGCAATTTTACTGTTCAAGCTGCCAGACTATATAAAAGGGGGAACAGGAATGACCATCAAATCAAAGAGGGGATGGGGATTTGAAAACTTCATTCTTATTGTAGCCAGAGGAGAAAATGGCACAACATGAATCCATTCTAGGGACAACGATTGCAAATGAGAATGGGAATGGCACAAAGGTAACCTGTTCCAGTCCTAACAAGGTACACTTGTGTGGTCCTAACACGCTTTCGCTCTTTATTTTGTGCAATTTGCCAGATTGTTTGCTAGAATGACTGCATGCTCCTAGCCCTGGAGCAGTGCATTAGCAAATACATTTTAATCTTTGAACAGAACTTTCCACTTTAATTACATTAATGTTAATCAATAAACATGTTTCAGCGACTAAGGCAATACTTGCTGTATCAGCCTATTCCAGCCACTTAAAGCACTCCAAAAAGTAGGTTTTTTGCCTAGGATGAGCTGTGCTTATTCTCAGCTGACAAGGTTATGTGACAAATGTTTCAAACTGTGTGCCTGGCTCAGATACGTACAAACACAAGTGGACCCACAAACAAACCTTGAAGTGTCTGTGCATGCACACAGTTGCAAACGCAAAGCCGGATGTATGTGTAAATGGGAGTTCGCTTACACACACTGACTAGCTGGGGCAGAAAACAGCATGAAAACGCTGCTTTAATTGTTTTAGAAAGTGAAGTGGGGTGGGAATATTTGCCTGGGCCACTTGGTGCTGTTAGCCATTTCCCACTCTCCTGGGAAAGGACTGGGAAGGCTTTGCTGGTTTGTAGGTACAGGTTGCTGGGTTTGTATCCAGCTAGAAGTGAAGCAGGACAGGAATCAGGAGTGAATGCCAGTGAGGGTCAAACAGGTCCTTACAGAACCCCCCTGGGGACCGTAAGAGAGCTGTTAAGTCTTAACGCCATAGGGCTGGAGGAGGGCTGAGGGTAAGTACGGGCCAGGATGAAAGGTAAGTCTCTCCAGTTACATGGTATATTTTTTGTAGAACATTCAAATCCTTTAATAGAATTTGTTAAAACCTGACTAAAAGTTGTGTGACATATATATATATATATACACACACACATACATACATACATACACATGCATACACACTTGGCATCTTATCAGCACACTCAGGAAATCCCAGGATTATGTGTTGCTTAGCAAATAAATGACAACTTTGAGAGGTACTTATAGGGGAAAATACACCCAGGCTAAGTTTATAACATACTTTATATTTTTTTAATCAAAGATTCATACTACAGATAAGAAGATGGGATTGGTGATGGCTTCACATTTAGGGCTTTATTAGGTTTTCCTTCTAACACAAAAATATTTGTATAATTCTATTCTAATTATCCATGCCAGAGGAATTAGCTGCTTTCCTTCATTTGCATTTTTCAGTTCTTTCTGGTACTTAATAGTTTAAAAATGCTGTCTTTTTTGGGACTCTATTGTCTTTCTGCTATTGTGGTATTTGGAAAGCACCCACCACGTATGTACAGTCAGTGGTCTCATCTTAAATTTATTATCAGTATTCTGAGTAAAAGGAATAGATTTTAAACAAAATGAATAGACTTTAAGTGCTATGCACTGAAATAAATGCAAGTGTTTATTTGAATGGATCATAACGTATTCATGTGTCTCAGCAACACTGAGGAAAAATAATTTTCCAGATACACAGGTCATAAAATAGCAGGATGTGCTAATTCATTGTCTAAATGAGATGGATTCTCTCTGAAGGTTTATATTCAAATGCAAATCTGAAGAGAGAGTGATGTTTGTGTTTCTTTTAGATACCTGCAGAAGAAGGAGCTAACACCATTGCAGCACATCACGACCAATGCTGTGGGCAACCCAAAAGTAAGAGCAATGCAGGAGACTTTCCATCAGCTTTCTTCCTCTATTTTTTAAGGTTTTATTAGTCCAATGTTAAGCCTTAAGAAACCAAACTACTTTGCTGCATTCGCAATGCAGAGCAAACCCTCAGGAACAGTACTGCACCTTTATTCAAAATAGTTCTCTGCTAAAAACAAATGGAAAGCTATCACTGAAGTTATCACTTCATTGTTATCTGTTTGTTTGTTTGTTTATTTGCCCAAGCTGAAACGTGTACACAGATTATTTTCTGTTAATACTGAATGGTAATAATTAAAGCACCCCTTTGAAAACAGCTTTACTCTAAGCACAACAGCCCAAGGAAACATAAAATAATACCTAAAAAATACATGTGGCTCAGGCCACTTCAGCACACTTATTTTCCTCCATGGACTGTATCACAGCCTGCTGAAATAAATTCTTAGACTTGGATGCCTGAAGCAAGGCAAAATGAACCCTCACAGGCCAGAAGAAAATGAAAATACAAGAATTGGCTATGCTATATATTTCACAGGGTGTCAGAGCTTGCTGTTGTTTTACATTTACTTAGACTGCAGCAATGTGAGAGCTGTTAATGGCAAGACAACCTCCCACCCTCTGCTCTAAATAATGATTATAAAATGCTGTAAGTATGCCTTGGCATTTACATACATATATCATTTTTTTGAAAACCAAAATTAAGTATACAACATTGTTAAGGGACTATTTGTATTTCTTAAGGTGCTTAGAATATCCAGCATTGTGTTCAAATTCTTTGAGAAACATAATCATTATACCGTATAGAGGATTGCAGCTTGAAATACTCAGAAAAGAGTCAGAGCCAGAGAGAAAGAGACACACACTTCACTCTAAGCAAACACTTCTCTTGCTTGGAGCACAAAGAGCCATCTTGTTTATAGTGTTTCAAGTGAACCGTTTTAGAGGTGCTGTAGTGGATTTCCAAGAAGAGTTGACAGTGCTATTGTTAATCCCACTCAGCGTGCACGGATTTCCCCTTGGGAACCAAGTCCAACAAGCCTTTGAACCAGGAGACTTTCTTATTTGATGACTTCTTTACAGACCTGATCCTGCTTTCACTTCTGCAGTAGGTTAGATCAGCTAAAGGCATTGCAGGCATGTGCTTTAAAGAAAAATCTTGCAAATAGTTTATAACAGGAGGGAACGGTAGATTGATGCTCTTAGTATTTTGTACCCATTGATTTGTCTCTCATCAGTATGGCTATACACTAGACATGTACCCAGGCTTTTAATTAGAGAATTCAATGTTGTTTAAGCACACTTCAAAGGTTAAGTGTGTGATTAAGTGTTTTCCTGAATAATTCTCTGGAGACACCTCTCTCTTTCCGTGCACACAGAGGCAACACACTCAGCCTGGGTACCTGCACATAGATGGCTAGAGCTGGCTGCTCTAAGTTCCTTCTCGGTGGATATAGCTTTAAAATAAGGTTGGACAGTTTCCCATTTCCAGATCACATATGTCAGCCTCTATCAGCCAGCGTCTTCTTCTCCAGCTCTGACTCACAGCATAAAAACCTCATTCAAACTGGCATTAGACTCTCTTGGGCAAGTTCTGCTGCACTTTATGTTATAGCTCTGAAGGTTGCAGCAGGCTTTTCAGCAGGTGCCTTCTGTTCACAAGTCTGTCTGCCTTCCTATTTGTTTTCTTACTGCTTTGTTTTCTTACTTGAAATTTAACATTTGGGAGAAAAAATTGTGGATGTATTCCCTGCCAGTTCAGAAACTTTCCTGTCTTTGAGAGGGACGTACGAAGGCATAGATGAGATTTACCTACATTTCCCTAGATTTTCCTAGATTTTTCCTGCTTCACTTGGGCAGGGTGGTGATGTAGTAAGAGCTGGAAGGATTTTCAGGTGTTTTTTCTCCTGTGTGAGGTCTAATTTCCAGCCCTGCCCTGTTCTCATTCCACATCTTCATCTCCACCTCTGCTTGTGAATTTTTTGCTGTTCTTCCTGGGAAAGGTTATTCCTTAGAGCGAGTAGTAGCCTTTCAAAGGGACTTTATTTTGATTCAGGGGATCTAACAGAGGAAATCTGAAATACCTTTGAATTAGAAATAGCAATTATGAGCAGATGCATAGGCAGTCTGAGCTAGTAACTTGACATTAGTCCTTTGATAGGCAAGAAATGAAGCCCACTGCTGAGCAAACATGGAGTAGGTAGGGTCAGACTCCTTGCTCCTCACAGTTCCTCCATCCCCATTCAACCTGCAGCACTGCTGTCAGAGCGTGGGCTGTGCTTCAGAGCGAGCTAGTGGAGCAGCTCACACTTGGTTGTTGTGTGGCAGGTACGTGGTGAAGGAACAGCGGGTGGGATTTTCTGCTCTGCCCACGGGGGAGTTGGGAGCTGCTGAGGGAACGCTGCTCATGCAGCCTTGGCAAAGTGGCAAAGACTGGGCCCAAACCAAAGAGGTCTGATTTATATCTACTACATTATTTTGACAGCTTTATAAGAAAAAAAGAGGGGATAGTACCAGAATGACATAATATTGGTAACTACACGTCAACTTCTGTGAGGTTTTATCTAGAACCACCTTTGCACATCACATAGAGTAGTTCCAGATGGAGGTCGCACACAGAGCATAAAATGTTAAATGCACTTTTATTAATGACATTACTTCTTTATATTAATGTCAACCTCAGCTTCAGGTCATCTTTATAAATTTATGTATTGGGCCCCAGGTTTACTCTGCTAGTATATTGTCTAAATGGAGGATTTCTTGGCATTCTTTGTTTCCTCTTCCTAAACACTGCTAATTCATGGAGCACTTCTGCAGTACCACAAGGTTGGAAAACCTGTATTGTACACCCGAAATTGATGAAAGATCCTTTCTTGTGATGGGTGAGAAATGTGAACAGGTGTTTAGTCTGAGAAGTCTCTCAGGTGAGTAGAAATTTCCTGGAGTAGTTTATATTAAATTACAAGTAACATACACCTGCTACATTCTCTTACTTGATTCTTCTTCCATATATCAGGTGTGCAGTGATGTTGTGTTAGTCCGATGTGACTCCTCCTGATTTGGATCTGTGTAGGCAAGAGTGAGACCTCTTTATGCTGAGCTGATGAACATTTTGTTAAACTGTTCAGGAAAATATTTTGATTGATGAGAGAAAAATGCCTATAATCCTGCAGTCAATATGTTCTGTTGGCGTTGTCATTTAAAACAGTGGGCTGAACTTTGACAACATAAATTTCTCATATCTTTTCCCAGGAAAGTAGAAATATTTCGTGATTTCAGTGGTGCAGAATCTGGCCTACCACGAAAGTACTGTCATTCCCAGAGGGCTTAGCCCGTTTTCAGATTTATGGGGTTAACTCCCTTACAGCTTGATTTAAAATATTGTTATAATGGGCTATGTGAAGGCTTCATATGATTCATTATTAGAGTAATACTGTTTTTTGCAGTAAAATGACCAACTGTTATTTCCATTCCTCCAGAGTTCTTAAGAGTTATAGCCTCTTCCTGGCATAATTTGGAAAACAGTGCTGATTTGCTCCACTTTAAAAGCAGCTTTAAAGCATGATGGGAAAATGTTACATACCAATATCTTTTCAGCAAAATTGCCACTGCTACCTTTTAGTATTTAGAAAGAGCAACAGTAATGAGAATCCTGCAATTATAGCCTTTCTTCTTGCACAGAAACATAATCAACTGTCTCAAGAGGGAATAAGATTTGATGAAACTGAAGTCTGGGAAAAATGTAATCCTACCATGTTGGTGTTTGTGTGTTTATAGTGACAAGAAAGTTTTTCTGCTTTGAAACCAAGAGCAGGTGGAACAATACCATTCTCCTCATACATTTGCTTTCTCTCCTGTAAGAATTGAAGTGTGACAAGAGAAATCAGTAAAGGATTTTTCTGATTTTCTTTGTATTTGTTTTATGCGTGCTTTTTATCAATATCATAGTGAATCCCAGATTCCTGACCGTGAGCTGAACTGCAGCTTTGCTCAAGAATCAAATACTTATATGAGTCTGGCAGTATGGGCTGCAGAAGGCTGCAAGCATTGCCTAGAGTAAGATGTTCAGGACTTGGTACACTGTTTTAAAGAGAGAAAAAGGCACAGGCATTTTTAGATGGCAGACCCTAATTATATTTCTGGGGTAAACTCTTTGGGGTAAATTCTTTGGTGGCAGCTGGGTGGTGGAAGATGTCCTGGCACAGCTGTTGGCCCTTACACTCCCACCAGCTCCCTATGGCTTGTGTCTACCCGTTGAGCAGCTTCTACAAAAACTTTCCCTTTTGATAGTCAACAGAGATGGACTAGGTTAACTTAATCAGTTTAAAGAGGGGATTTTTGCTAACCTGACCCGTTCTGTGAGAAGCATTTCAGAGAGCAGTCCCATAAGCAGCTGAGTGAAACCGGTGGAGTTTCCACGTGGGGATGGGTACAAGGAGCAGAGGAGATGGGAAACTCTGAAAGCCAAGCTGCTATGACGCTAACAAACTCTGTAACTCAGCAGGTCTTATTAGGCTGGGCATGGTGCCATGCAGCTGAGGGGACAATGTGCAGTCAGCAGTGGCTCTGGGATCTCTGTAACATGTCCCGCTGAGTAGCGTAGACGTCTACTTTGTGTTTTCTTCAGGCCATTCATACTACAACTGTTTTTAGGAGGCTAAAAAAGCTTCAACCTTGACAAGATGCACAGAGTCGAAGCCCAAAATGAAACTTTTAATTTGTCTAATGTGGGCTCCCATATATCTCAGGATATTAAATTTCACCTATTTATTTTTTTGCAGGTTGGAACTGATCCAAAGTCTACTGCAGCCTCTGGACTTACTCCAGCAAATTCAATGGGTTCTGATTCAGGCTTTGAATCAAGCCTTAACTTTATACATTTTTGATTATTGAAAGGGCTCTAATCCCCTCCTGCCTCCATGTGTGCTGATACAGAGACCTCATTTTCCATTGGTTAATGCTGGAATTTGTCACTCTGCAGGAAACATGCAACATTTTAAATTGATGCAGTCGACCGGGTTTTTTTCTAACAGATTTTGTGGGTATGTTAGTAGAGCCATGTGGCACAGACTCAGGATGCAGTTGACATAAATTATTTCTAAAATTCAATGAGCTGCAGGCGTAGAAGCAGAAGTATCGTTCTTCACCTTCAAAATACAGATCTCTGCTGCCTGAGTCACAGATGGTGTCCCCAGAGGTGGAGGGTGTCAGACACCCACAGACGTGAACCAGCATCCCTGTACAGGTACACCACTCCCAAAGCTTTGTGAAAAAAATAGCTGGCTGATTGCTAGAATAAAGAAAAGCAGACATCTCCTGTACACAGTTCACAAAAAAATAACGAGTAGAAAGCAGAAAGTTTGGTCCAAGGCAAATTTTTTTTGTTTCTGGAAGCAGCAGAGAAGAAGGGGAGTTGGAGAGAGGACAAGGTAAACTCACCAAGCAAGGGTGGCATTTGCCCTGTGAGCCTGAGCAAGCAGAAGGAAATATCTCCCTCCACCTTGGGGAAATCTCTGTTCTGTGTCTCTCAGCAACCAAGAGGCAACAAGTATATACAAGTGAGAGGGAGCTGGCGCAGTGCCAGACTCTATATACAATTATTTGAAGAAACTTAGATGTCAGTGCTGAAGAGAGAGAAAACCCTGAGAGCAGGCAACGATGGCAGCTGTGTGCAGAGTTACTTAAGAAAATACCCACAAACTTTGTTCCCTTTATAATTTCAAAAAGAAAATAGAACCAATGTGTTGAAAGAAGAGTGCAAGGGTTAATCGTTTCATAGATATAAATAACATGCGGTCCAGGTTGCTCTGCAAATACAGCTTCCAGCAATGCCTGACTTTACAACGTTCCTTTACTCGCAGTAGTGTAATAAGGCAATTCAGCACATGGCCAAGGTATTTTGCTATATGCTGTCATCTCCAGCCAACTTCTGAAGGGTTGTGTGGTGAGAAGGGAGTCTTCATGAACTGATGCACTAACAACGTGCTGAGCTGCTCTCGGAGGAGTGTGCCAGCTCCCGGTGAAGTTAACAGGTTGCAGTCTTGTTCCATTCCCGGTCTTTTTTCTGCCTCCTTCCCCAGCATTTTAATTCAGTACTGGAGAGAAACTGTAGCTACCAGCTAATTACTGCCAGCTTCAGAAAAGTGTACTCTTTCTGATGACCTGCCCAGTAACCTAGGAAATCTTGAGCAAACACTGAGCTTCTCACAACCCCGTTAATGAACTATCAATGCAATTAATGGTTTCCTTTTACTTAGGATCTTTAAACACTATAATAAAGAGATTCATTCCTCTTTGCACTGCGGTGGCTTGTGGAGTGTCATTATTCAGCTCTAATTCTCAGCGTGGGCAAATCTCTGCCTCTTCTAAGTATCTTAAAAACTCTGGAAAATCAGACTGCAGTTACTGCAGCCACCAGCAAGGGAAGAACTGGTGAGTATATAGTGGAGGTTACTGGTGAGGGAGATGCCTCCTCCCCATAACATGAGCTATTGCCTCATAGCTTGGTTCCCCAAGCTGGGGGTGGCATACAGCATTTCCGATGTCCATTTGCTTTTGCTGTCCCGTCCTTCTGGCAAAACAAATGCTCTTCAGGATTGTATGGAGCCTGGTCCTGAGACTAGAGCCATGAGAGCTCTTTCACCTCCCATGTTAAGCTGGGCACTGCTCTGTCCTCACTGCTTTCAGGCTGCTGCAGGGCTTCTGGTGATCAGCCCACCGTTTTAGAAGACCATCTCTAACCTCATCGCTCTGATGCTTGGAAACATTTTGATTACCAGCCTAAATATATGTATGTTCAATATTTTTCTTTACTATTATTTTATTTACTGATATCTGTTAGCATGTTTATTCTTTTGCTTTTTCTTAAATGAGTCTTCTCCTTTCTGGTATTTACTCCGTTGATAAATTACAGGAAGTTTACACTTCTTCAGTTTTCAGTTTGCCAGGCTGACATAGTGAAGCTTTCTAGGTGTCCTCTTATGCCCTCACTTTCAAAGTAGCCCTTCTCCTGTACCTAGGATTTACCTTTCCTGGGTATGCTTGAATACAGCTGTACAGGGTATTTCAACTGAGATCTTACCCAGTGCCTTGTAGAACGGCACTTGTTCCTCCATCTCTCTGGTGTCAATTCCTATGCTGATCCATCCTATTATCGGTTTGCTTTTTTTTTATTTTTTATTTTTTCCATTACACATCTAGGGGCTCAAAACCATCCCATCAGTCTACACCGTTCTTTATTCCACAACAAAAACTGTTCACAGCCCATTGGCACATGTTCTTGCACTTTCTCACACCAGATTTAGTCTCATTTCTCTCACTTCAGTCCTTAACTTCTTCCTTTTTGCCTGCTGTCCTTGTCCTCTTGCCTACCCGTGATGCTTCCCAGCTTGATGTCAATAGACTTTATTGGCAGACTCTTCCCTGCTGTGCTGCTCTGGAGAGGCTTTTGGAGAGCAGCTGTAGCATTTGCAGTCCTTTGGCCTCCTGGAAGAGCCACTGCGGAGACCATGTGTTGTTGCTGGCTGCTCAGCTCCTCCAGCCTTCAGCTTCATCACAGCCTTTGGATACACAATAGCTGGAACTGGCAACTTGCTGCATTGTAAACTCTGGTTTCTTCTGACTTTTTCATCTTCGAGACGGCCTCATGTTTCTAAAAGGAAGTGACCAAGTTCAGGGCAGGCATCTTCCATATTTCTGGTGATAAACATAGATGAAGGGAGACTGCTTAGCTTAGCAGTGTGCTTATTTTGAGTTTTTCCTTTTATCCTTTGTGACCCAGTGAGCCCCGGGTTCTTTCCATGAGACCCTCTTTCTGATATAGGTAAAGAATCCCTTACTGTTTGTTTTAAACTTTTTGTACTTTTCTTTATGAAATTTATGATGACCCTTCCTCCTAATTTCCTCCCTATTATATACCTCCTGTAATTTATGGTGTTTGTTATTGGCATCCCCAAAATCTGATTTCCCCATTTTGACTTTGTCATTGCGTCTCTCCGACCTTGCCAGTGTCCATGCTGTTGCCACTGGTACTCATGTCTCCTGAGGCTCTGCTGACACATCTTTCCAAGGAACATCGTGATGCTGGATGTGAAGAGGTTAAAAATCTGCTAGGGTACAAAGTAGTAACTGGAAAAATTAATGGACAAAGGACATCAGGAACTATTAAAAATGAAGGAACTTCTGAGATGCAAATTTTTGCAGGCTAGTTTGGTACTCTGAGAAAGTAAAATTATGTCTTTACCTTTGTTTCTGTCTTAATACTGCCCATGGCCAGAGACAAGATGGGCCCTTGTTCTGATTCAGCTCAGCTGTTCCTACAGCCTTATCTTGACCACAAAACCTGGCTTTTTCCTTTTCTAATTTCCTTTTAACTCTAACACTTCGTGAAGCCTCTCATTAAACCGAAATCTTTCTGTGTGAAACCTGGCATGTCTGCTCAAAGCACAGAGCCAGCATCACTTTGTGTGCAGAGCCACTCGGTGCTTGTGGTCCAGTGGCACTTGCTGCTCGGCACCTCCTGCACCTCAGGCAAGACTGGGGCCAGCTCCACCTCCACACGGTGCCTAAGCTCCGCTGGCTGCCCCTGTGACCGAGGTCTGAGACAGGAGCTAGGGACAAGAACTTGGTCTGTCACGCTTATGAGGCTCTGGGACAGGCTGTATATTTTTCTTTATATATATATATATACACACACATACATATGTACTTGTGTGTGTACAAAGCATCCATCACGGCAGGGCCCTGATCTTGACTGGTACTTACTACAATAAAAAATAAACCTCAAAATACTAAAAGCAAACAAACAATCATAGGAAACAAACCCAAGTGTGAAAGGAAAATGTAGATAAAATCAGAAAGTTGCCCAAAAAAAGTATGCTTGCATATATAAGTGCATAGAAAAGTACAATAACTAATTGCCTCTGCATGTAGCTTATTCATATGGTTCCCTATGCTTTATTTTCCCACGCATTTATTTTAGATAATAAATCAAGTTGTTTTTAACAGTTCCTGGATTAGTTGGAGGAGGAAATAATGGATTATTGTAATCTTTCTCTAGAAGAGGTGTCATGTAAAGTTATCTACATTGCTCCAGAAATGCCTCAATGCCATTCTGATAAAAATGATCTGTGCTAAGGGATGAAAACACAGGAGAAGCATTGTGCACTTTTGCTGATTTATGGGAATCTGTCAGGTCATGTTAATAAAACAGCTTTCTTGAAATCAAAGTGTAAGGTGGCACTGCCAATTTGAAATTATGCCCGTGCCTGCAAATTCAGTAATTATCAAAGTGGCAAGTATCATACACTAAACAGTCTTGGCATATTTTTTCTCTGTTACGAGGGAGCTATTCAGATTTTTTGTGTTTAAAAGACTTTTGTGAAAATATAAAACTCAAAGACTAGGAAAACAAACTAGTAAAAACAAATAATGTGACAAAAATATTTCAAAGGGATTTCAAAAGCAATGCTAGAGACAGCATTTCAAAACTTTGTTATTGGGAGTTGAATTTGTCAAAATTTTTCTCCAATAGAAATCATAACAACCTGATAGTGATCAAAGTTTGTAATGAAGCAAATTTAATGCCATGATATGACTTTTTGATCTGTCACCACACCCTTTAGAAAAATGAGTGACCTTTGCACCTCAAAATCCTTTTGATATGAGTATAGGAAATGAAAAATCTTTCTAAAATGTTATTTTTTGTTCAAAGCAGTTGTCAAATAAAGTAAAAATCAGCCTAATATTGTGTGTAGTCAAATTCTTCTAAGCTTTTCTTGTATGAATGTTAAGTGCGTTACTGAAGATACTGCAAATCTCATTTTCTTGAGGCAGCATACCATACATTTATTGATATTTTCATAAAATTGTGTATTTTCTCAAATTTGCCTGACTTTTGATGTACCATAGGAACACTTAGGATTACAGTCGTTCTACTTGTTGAACCCATAACCAGCCACACTAGTTCTAACCAGCTGATACCGATGGCAGAAGGAAAAGGAGCTGGGAAGGAACTGTTTGGTTTCTTCCATCCTGTCCCTGTTCTTCACCACTCTCTGTTCTTGAAATTGTTTAGAGAAGTCTTGGATCCCTAGACTGGCCAAACCCATCACAATCTCCTCCTCTCTAGGGCATATGTCCCCTGATGCAGTCTGGAACTGAGCCAGCATCTGCTCTGCCTGTGCCACCAGAGCCGCTCAAAGCCTCAGCGCTGGTTTTGCCACAAAGGACCAAGAATCGACCTGTCTTTCTCTTGACCCTATTTTTCTCTGTCCCTGGTCTGGTAAATGGGAAAGTGCTTCAGTCCGAAGACAGACAGACAGACGGAGGAAGAGTCTCAGGATGTGGCTGTCTGTTGCAATAGCTTGAAAGTGAGCCAGCACAACTGCATCGTTGCCCAAAGTAGTAAACAAGCCCAACTGGAGTACGGCGTTGAGATAACGCGGGTGTTCGGTGTCAGCTCTCGAGCTGGGGAGAGTCACCACACAGCAGGGACATTTGTCATTCTTCTCTCTTTCTTTTTATCTTTCTCTTTTTTCTATATGTTTTAGGGAACATAAGAAATGTAGAAGATGAAAACATGACAATGTTTTAAAAAGATTTTTTCTAGTTTAGTAATTTAGGAATTTGCATCTTCTTAACTTTGTCAAAAAAAGAAGAGTTTTTTTGGAGAAAATGAGAAAACCTCCAAACCTCCCACAAGTGCCTGTTAAAATTTTTTTAGCAAAAAGCAGTGACCTGTTTTGGCTAGTTGAAGCTTTTGCATTTATGTTAGCAGCTGCCAGAAGCCCATTTGGAGCAGTGAATTTGCACTTTTACTCGTAGAGGGGTTTTGGAAGGAAGACCCCCTGCTGAGCTACACTCACTGTCCTGAGTTTCTCCCATAGGATGCTGAAAGAGAACCTCTGATGTACATATAGGTATAGCACACTGAAGGTTTTTAAACATCTTACAGTAAATTTTGGAAACACTGATCTTAACCCAGGCCCCAGCTAGTATGGCCAAGCAGAAAGACTTTTTATGTGCAATATCCAGAGATACAGATTTTGACCAAATGCTTGCGGAGTCCCTGGTTAATTCTTATGTAGTTAGTACAAGGATAATTTTTATTTTTTTTATGTTTGGGAAAGAGCAATGCTTGCCAAAATATGCTGTTGTGTCTAATGAAATATTTTTCAAGATTAAAAGCTACTATACTACCTCTCAGTAATGTTGGTCACTGCTTAAATCCCTCAGCAACTTCAGAAAATATTTGGTAAAATATTTAGTATGTTACAGCTTGTTTGTCAGTATTTTCTTTTCTTTTTTTTTTTAATTATCTTACACCATTGTAAACCAGGAGAAAACCCACACACTTCAGCATGCTTTACTATTTGTTCTGCACCAGTCCTGTGCTTCTGGAATGCCATTGTCAGCAGAATTTGGTGAGGGGAGGGGGAAGCAGGCAGGGTGGTGGTTTACCAGCCTATAGCAGGCATAAGCATTCTGGCAAATTCAAGAATTTTTGACCCAATTGTCTTTAGGATCAGAACCTCTGAATTTTAATAGCTGTCTGGTGATTGCAGAAGCCTCTTTATCTGCATCCTTCCTCTACATGATAGCAGCAAATCCATCGTCTCCACCAGCTGCAGTTTATAACCTCTTTGAAGAGTGTCAGATGGTGCTGGTGTGATGCACTTCGCACTCGGAGAGCATCAGCCCAGTTACTCTGCAGGGAGTGAGGGACCGGCTCAGTAATATCTGCCAGTTCAGAAGCCGGGGCCAGAGAACTTCTGCACATTTTTGGGAGTTTGTGTGCTAGATGGGTAAGATGCCCACTGCCTGTGCAGAATAATGGAAGATACTATCGAGAGGGAGTAAAGAAGCAGTAACTGAAAGCAGCTTTTGCAGGGCTATGGAAGGATTTCATAAAACTCTGAATCTACTTTATGAAATCTACTCCCCTGCAGGGTTGCAAGCTGGTGTGGTAGCCTGGCTTCAGACAGCAAAGGATCTCCTGGCCCCATTACTCTGCATGTTGCCACTGAGGGGCCTCCGGGCAGCCTGTGTGCCCCACCAGCAATGTCCCACCAGCTCTGCACACAGTGGAATCCCACTGCGTTTCTTCCAGAGGCGCCTCTAAATCCCTAGGGGCAGGAGCTGATTTTGTACAGCATGCAAGAGCGCTTGAAATGCCTGTGTAGAGCCTGCTGCTCTGTTGTGAGAGGTTGAGGAATCTAAGTGAACGGTCAACTTCTTGAGATTTAGGAAACAGTCTGGTATTTAGGCTAGAGTAAAAACAAATGTTCCCTGCAAGAGCAGATGAGGATGCTGTGTTTCACTTCCTGGAATTTAGGGCTGGCAAAGACGGAGTCCTTTTAATTCATATCATATCAAGGTCTTTTGCACATTCCTTCTGAATGGGAGATGCTGGAAATGGAAAGTTGGCTCTGGTTTTTATGTGTTTCCAAAACAAAGTCCTTTTGGGGGTATTCTTGACATAGATTGAATGAGTGAAACAAAAAGACTAGAAACTTTGCTTAGAACCCCACCTTTAGGACACCGGTTTTTCTGAGACATCTAACAGACCCCTGTAGATACAGCTTGTTACATATAATGTTGTCCTCATAGATTTTCTGGTTTACCATTTTAGTTTTCCAAAAGTGAAAAACATTATGGGTGATCACTGTGACATCAAAGAAAACAAGCTCATCCAGTCCTTTTTTTTTCTTGCTCACTGTAACTTCATGGATTTCAGCACTTATCCCTCATTTACACCAGTGAAGACACTGCATCTGTAAAGTGACTGGTATTTTTTTCCAGTATAACTAGTACTAAACATGAGCGGATCCATTTCATTTACTTCATCAAACCCGATCTCCTGGACCATAACTTTGACAGGTATTTCATGTGTGATATACACAGGCCTAAAGTTTTCCAAGCTAATATGAACAGAAATGGTAGGCAGTCTAAGCTTACAGCTTTGTAGCCTTGTAGCTGCTTTACTCAATTGTGAAGTGCATAATTAACTTAAATCCCAGCAAGAGGACACAAGCCTCTGCCTATGGTTTCTCCACAAGCTTAGCTGTTCCTTCTACCCTGAATTTTCCCTTCCCCAGACAAACTCATGCTCCTAATGTGGATCTAATCACTGTGTCTGCTTTAATCATCAGCAAAACCACTTCCCACCCAAATGAAGAACTTAAGGACTGGCATCAATGCATTTCAATAAGCCTGGAGACCTGTCACCACCACTGCAGAGACTAGGAAGATGCAAGTTCTGTCTGTACCCTTTGCACGTGGCATTTCTTGCACTGTGGTCTGGTTCAGGTTCCAGGTCTCAGTGTAATTCCTGGATTCAGGAGACCACAGACTGTGCCCAGATCTTTCCCAGGAGAGTGCGGTTTTGGAGATGCCTGTCAGGCCACAGGACACTTCTGGTACCAGAGGCACTACATCAGGTTTTGGGAATGGGACAAGCTTCAGGTAGTAATGAACGCAGGAGCGAGGGGGGTGGATTTTTACCATACTCTCGTTAGTGCTCCCATTTCACTTAACTGTGTGGAGGAAACCCAGTCCCTCTTCCTGCAAAAGATGTGTAAAAGTGGCATTGCAGCCTGCTGTGGAGGGATCATATGTGTGCACCACCCACAATTACCCTGTCTCAGCTCTGCCTCCACTGTTAACTTAAGAATGAAAAAAAGCATCAATACAAAATTGCTTATTGGCTGTTTTAGAGCTTCTGTACAATCCCTCTTTCTTCCTCCCTCCTCCCTGTGGTCTCCAGAGCTGAACCCTCCTAATGCTCCAGGGCAAGAGCCACAGGGATGCTCTTTTCCAGGCTCCAAAACCACAAAGACCTGACGAGGAAAGAGTAGCCTCACAAGCAGCCCATAACCAGTGTGGTTGGTGGCTGCGTGCCTTCCATCTGTGTTCTGCCCCCAAGGACTGCCAGGTTGCTGCCAGCACATGCCAGCAAGCATGTCCTCGAGCGTGTTGCTGTCCTGTCCCTCTGGCCACATCTGCAGGCTTGTTGTGTGGTGGAGCTTGTCCTCAGGTCTCCCCAACAGATGGTAGAAACCAAAGTCCATATGGGTTAGTCATCACATTGCCATATCAGGATGTCACATTCAAGCTCTGACATCAGGATGACATCAGATTTCTCAGAGCTGACTCCTTACCAAAGCAAGCCATGGTGCCAGGATATTTTGGATTCACCACCTGCTCTCAGAATCCAAACAGGGTCAAAACAGTCACTCCTGGCATGTTTTAACCTCTGTGGAGATCTGAAAGCATTTCTCCTTGAAGGACACCTCACCGCAGCCTACTTGGTGTTTGGCTTTTGTGGTGTCTCCTTTCTGCTGTGGCTGCTGGAGATGCCACGGGAGTTGCAGAGCCAGCGAAACTGGGGAGCTGGGCGGAGGGAGCCCACGGTGCCTGTGCTTACAGCCACTGCTTGTTTTATTTTTGCTTCTGGGTGGGGAGCCAGCAGTTGGTTTTAATCCCAGTTTGAATGCATCTCTCTCAGGGTCTGGCTCTCTTCTTGTGTAACGCTGTGTTGCTGAGATATTCTGGGACACTTTTACTAACCATGGCAGAGATACATTCCCGGAGACTGGAGCGAGGGTGTTTTTCAGTGCAGGGCCACATGTTTGAGTGATTCCAGCTGGGAAACCCACTCTCTGTGGTGGTCTGATGGAGCCCAGGTTTACTGACCTTCATAAAACTGTGCCACCCACTGCAGTAAGCCCCCCCTCCATGCCACACACATCCCCCTTTGCACTGCATACCCCCGTGAGCTGGGACTTCAAACTTGCTTCTCCTGGGTTTCTGCAGGCAGAGCAGTTTAGAGTCAAGGATGGCAACCAGGAGAAGTAAGGAAACGAAGCTGCCCATGAATGACAGCAAGTTTCATTCAGGCTCCAGTGGACTCTTTGAGAAATCCAACATGTTTTTTTGAAAGTAAATTTGTTACATCCTTAATTCCAAATAATCCCCGCTGCTGAAAGGGGGTGCAAACATCCTCTGCTGTGATCCTGCTTCTCTTCTAGTCTTCAGAATAATTGAGGGATGACACTTACACAAGGTGACTGACTACCCTAGCCTCTCTTGTCCCCCTTATCTCCATTCGGATGCTAATGATGGTTTAAACCAATGTTTGTGATTCACGGGCCTAAAGCAAAGCTAGGCAGAAGGTCTGTAGACAGTACGGGAGCTAGCTGTTTTTCACTCTCCTTCTTTCCTAAGTCAATATTGGGATAGGCAGCAATGAAAAAAGCCAACATACGGAGAAGGAATTTGAAGCTGGGAGAGCTTCAGAAGCTGTCAGAACAAGCAGCCCCACAGGGCAAAGGGCAGCAGAGAGGCACTGGCAGGTGCTAAGTGGGCTGGGGGACCATTTGTCTCCCAGGAAAAAAAGGCATTCGACTCTTCAGATATTTACAATGGCTTCTGTACATGCAAACTGTCTAACTACCTATATATTCTAACCTCCTGTAAGCAGAACTGCGTGCCTCTGACTTCCCTGTTAACAGCAGAGGCTACAGTTCTACTTCCGAGCGCGGTTTTGATCAGCCCCCAGCTGTACAGCTGCTGATGTTTCTGGAGTAAAGCATTTCCTCGAACCCTTCATCTTGTCAAGTTGACTAAATCCTACTATGTTTTGGAAAAGGATAATCGGAGCAGGCTTCATAGATTCATTCAGACCACCAGAGACTCTGCTTGCAATCTTAACGAGAGGTTCCCAACAAAGTTTCTGTAGAGGCATGGATTCAAAGAATACCTTTTTCTTACAGTAATACAAAGCATCTTGGGAGAAAAATAACTGAGCAGAGGAATTGTAAGTTTGGTGATGGATAGGAATTGCAAGAATTGATTTGGATTTACTTTGGCTTTACAAATGTTTTCTCCCATCACAAGGAGAGAAGGAAAGGAAATTCTATATTCTCTTGACAATGAGGAGAGCACGTTTCTATTCCCTTTGACTATGAAAATAGAAAATGGGGTTCAAGTGACCTGTTTCTACTCTATTCCTTCTTTGCAGTGGACAAAAAGAGCAAGGTAAAAGCATTGTTCTGATCCGAGTGTTTTTTGTATCCTTACTGCTATTCCTTCAGCACTTAGCCTGTTTAACATGGGACAAAGGGAGCAAAACATGGATGGGAATAGGGGCCAGGAAGGTGAGAGATTACCCCACAATTTCCTTTCTCTGAAAGAAATCTCAAATGTATAAAATCAGAATGGGCTCCATCTTCCCAGCTCTTGCAGCACAGGTCCTTTCAGTCTGGGCTCTGCCGTGTTTGCTTCCTGCGTCCCTCCGAGGCACCCCCACAGGGTGGAGGAAGGATGGGGGGTAGGCTCAGCGCAGCAGGAACTTGGGGCACGGCGTGTGTCTCACTGATTCCCGACTCTACAAACCTGCTCAACAAATGGCTTGAAAGATTGCTTTGTGAAAGAGTCAGCTTCACCGTGATGCCTTTGTTCACTGATTCAGCAAGGAGTCCTCCAGCAAAAAAGAAGGCAGACAAGGCTTGATATTCCTGTACTTCTAAAATTACAAACAAGATTTGATGACTCCTACATCCCAACCCCACTTAAAAAGAGCAAAACACATTTTTCAAGTCTGTATTCTTCATATACCACAAGGAATGAAAGACAGCTGATTCTTTTCTTACCCTTCTTTTCCTACACACCCTAAAGGAAGATCTGATTAACCTGTAGTCAAAGTCTAGGACCACTCAAGAGAATGACAAACATCCTTGTGATTTCGTTGGGGCTGAATGCCACACTTGGAAAAAAATTGGCTGACATCTCATCAATCGCAATTAAATTATGATAAAATAGTTTCTATTAAGGACATGGGTCTAACAAATGAAGTGATATCAGACAGAGAAACTGTTAAAGGACATCTTGCCCTTTGATTCATGTGAGACAGAAAAATATCTAATATTTATGGGTTCTTCAGTTTTTCAGCATTCCTTTGGAGACTCCTTTCAGAGTTTGCTTCCCCTTCCCAGGGATACTAAGCATCTGCCTTCTGAAAACTGCTCCTTCTTAGTGTGATGAGTTTAGCAGTCGGATAACAAGATTTGCACCACAAAAAAAAATACCCTGTTGACAAGTAAAGTATAAATTCAGATTCGTTGCAATGCCTGTGTTGTGGCTAGAACAGCAAAATTCATGACTTCACCAGCAAGAGGAAGCTTCCTACTGACACATCAGCAATTGTATCATTTTAATGGATTTTTTTGTTTGTTTGTTATTTGGACCATGTCCTGCAAAATGATTGGTTTCTGTACATAACATATTTTAAACACAGTTGGTTATCAAGGGTTAACTTGGTTAGTGGAACCAAAGTGAAAGTTTTAAAATACTGCTGCCATGGAGAACAACTGCCTTCAAAGCGCCTATAGCATATGTTATTTTAAAGAGCACTGAAACAATGTCCTGGTTTGAATTATTTTTCTTCACAGTACTTCTCTAACTTTATTGCCAAAGAAAAGACTTCCAGAGCCAATTTTTAATCTTAATTGTACCAGATTCAATCTGGAATATTTCCCTTGAAGTTAGTTACACCAGATTTACACAAAGCAGAATCTGGTCCAGTTTCCACATCAGACTCTTTCTCAAAAGATAATTTAGGTTAAAAAACAGAGCATCTGACTAAAACAGCCAGCAGTCCAAGGATCAAAACCTACCTACATGCTGCTGTATCCCCTGTTCTTCAGCTACACCAGCGCTTCCCTGTTAAGCCTGAGCTGTAGCTTCACATCCATGGCTGCAGGGAAGGGACCTATACCTGCATTTTCTTCTCATCTGACTTTCTTGTTCCTCCCTCTCCAACCACCCTGCTCAAGCATATAAATGAGTAGTCTAAAGGATTGTCAACAGCAGACAGGGAGATGAACATGGAACTGAGGCAGAAATTGCTCCCTGCAGAATTAGGTGAGATACAGAAAGAAACCTGGTGACTTCAGACAGAAGAGGAAGCCCAAACAGTCTTTCATATAGGTGACAGAAAAAAGAGGAACAGTTTCCCCTGACCTTTCAGTGTGTCAGTCCGTCCTGTCTCTCCACTAAAGAAAGAAAACTGAATGTGTGGGCTTCAGCCACTGGCACTCTTGAAACGGCTTTAGGTGTGATTGGCACCAGCTGTATTTCTTCCATCACAGATTAGGGTTATAGAACTAACCTCGATCTTGTGTTTGAGTACAAGAAACACACAGCACTGCAAGAAGGATAACAATGTGATTCACACCTCCTGCCAATGCACCTCCAGCACAATCCTGGTACATAAAAGTAGAGTGAGTAACTGAATCAGATGACTAAGAGGAATGACTAAATTTGTTTCCAGCTCTGGAGCTTTTTGATGACTGTGTCAACATGGGTGCTGATCCTTGCAGTACCTAATGGTAGATTAGGGTTTGAGCTGTTTTGGAAAGTACCGGGTGAAACTCATAACCTCCACTGTCTCCACACAAACCCCAATTCTGCAAGCTCCTAGGAGGCATTGATGACTTTCCTTATCCTTTATCCTTGAGATGGGGGAGACTCATGCTCAGAATCTCTCTGTGCCACAGAAACAGAGGGATTGTGTTTTGTTTGTGATGGTGTTTTGGAGCATGAAACATCCATGGAGGAGAGGGATCCTTTCAGAAAGCCAATTATAATTCAGAAACCTTGGCCATAGCTCCTGTTATTCTGCAGTAAATCATCCCGAAGGGATATATTGTTTATCACTAAGCATCAGAAGAAAACCTCTTGTGGGATGCAGCAGAAAAATGGCATCCAACATCTGGAACAAGGGCAATTCAGGGTAGTCTGTAAACACACACATTGGATCTCCCCTGAATTTGGCACTTGGTGATGCTCAGCCTATCTTGGCTCTTCCGTGCCCATGGGAGGGATGTGTGGTGGATGTGGTCAGCCCAGGCACGGGCAGAGACTGACACTGACACAGACCAGGGCTGGCCCATGCCCATCGTGTCAAGGGTGACAGTGACTATTATGTCCTGGGTGGCCTCCACACCGAGCCAGCTCCCCCGTGCAGAACTCAGGGCTGGGTCCTCAAGCACAGCAGCCTGAGGGGGCAAAGCTGGTACTAATAGTAAATAGATGTAGAACCAAAGCATCCTGGTCTGGCTGCGGTTTTGTCCTGCTGTAATCCATTAATTGCTGCAGCTTGAAAGAAGAGAGGCAGCGATAATGGTCTCGGGAGTTATGAACTGAAATCAAACCTGGGCTGAATCAGCAGAGGAGGTGCTTTGATTTCAGAGGGAAAACTTGCCATCTGTGGCACGGGAGGAATGGTCCTCCCTGCTTCACTTGCAGCATCCACATCCCCCGAGCTGCCGAGCCCTGCTCGCGGCGGCCCGAGGCAGGACAGGCTGGATCTGCAGGGATGAAGCCCTCAGACTGTCGGGGGTGGGCGGGCGGCCCCGAGCCTCACCCTCCGCAAACCCGCTCGATCCCTTCGTTAACACCAGAGCCGCCCCGGGGCGGGCTGGGCCTCGGCGGGGCCGGCCCGGCTGCTCCCGCGGGCTCCGGTGCCCTCTAGTGTCGCGGGCGGCGGCGACGCTGCCCGCGCACCTCGGCCGGCCCGGCGAGGGGCACCTCCGGGACCCCCCGCCCCGACGGGGCGGCGGCGGCGCCCGGGGCTCCCCGGCCCGGGATCTGGGGCGCCGGGGCAGAGCGGCGCGGCGGCGGCGGCGGGCTGGCCGGGGGCACAGCCCGTGTTCCCCTCGCCTTCTCGCCCCTGCACGGCGTTCGGGCTGCTTCTGGACCAGAGCAGCCTGTTCATCCTGCCCCAGTCAAAAAGTCAGCGCGGGAGCAGAAGGGAAAACAAAGCCTGTTTTTCATAGAATGAGGCTTCCACGGCTGTTTTGGCATCTTTTAATGTCAAGAGCCAAACGCAACAATGAAAGCAAAACAACCCGACGTTGTGGCAGCAGCGGCCTCAGTGGGGAAACGACGGGCACGGGGAACTACCTTAACCAGCCATGTGGGGAATCAAAATAAAGGTTGGGGAGGGCAGGCTGTGCAACGTTAGTTTCTTTTGTCTGGCTCCCTGTCCTGCCGGTGACACGGGATCCCTGCTATTCAGAGCCAAATTCTGTTGAGCAAACAAAATGAGGGAATCTGGTGTTGTGGAAAGAGGGAAAGAAAAAAAACCTCACCCAACAAAACCCCAACTGCTAGGACTGTAAATGCACACAGGGCCCTCCTGTGGGCAGCGCACATCTCCCGGGGGGCCGGGGGGTGGGGGTGGGTGTTGGCGACCCCCTGACTTGCTCCTTTTCTGCCTCAGGAAGCCCTCTCTGCCGTTGTTCTCCTCCCTCCGCGATAGATGCGAGCGGAGATGTATCGAGACAAGCGATGAAAGGCCGCTCCGCTTTCTCCCTCTCTCAGGGGTCTGAGGGGTGTCTGCTCCAGGCTGTGGCTGCTCCACACCGCGCAGGGGTTCCTGCTCCGAAAGGTAAAAGGGGCGAGCAGGCTGCGGCTGACCCCCCGCACCGCGCAACGTGGGTACCGCTAATCAAAACCAGACCTGCCTCCCCACCGAGACAAAGGGCTGCGGCCCCACGGCGGGGCTTCGCGCGGGGCCCGAGCCGGGGCACCCCTGCCGCCCCCCGCAGGAGCCCGCTGGGACCCCACATGGGCCACCTATCGGGCTGCCTCGTAGCCCCGGCCAGCTGAGCGCCGCCCGGCTCGCCCTTGGGAGACAGCCGCAGGAAAGGGCTCGTTACTTGCAGCAAATTGGGACTTCTCCAGGGGAGGGGGGTGGGGGATGCTCGCAGGCTCCCAGCCCGCCTGCAAGCGTCCGAAAGCTGAACGAGCCGCCCTGCAAAAACACACCCCGACGGTGCTCGCTGCTCGGACCCTGCCGGCGCTGCGGGCCCGGGGAGGGACCCCCACCCCCCGGGGGCAGGTTGGCAGCATAAACAGGCGAGAGCGGCTCTAGCCCGGGCGCCGCAGTTTTGTTTAAGATGTGCGGCTCCCATCTGTTGCCGCGTAAACACACGCTAGCGGGATGCCTCATGCTCCAACTCTTCGGGGGAGGGGAAGGCGGGAGGAGAGGGGAGAGGAGAGGGGAGCCGCAGCGGTAAAAATCCCCCCACCCCCAGCCTGTCCTCTCGCTAACCCCAAGTCCCCCACGCCTCCCTGGACGGGACCCCCCTACGCCACGCGGGGCGGTGGGTAGAGCTCCGCAGCCGTCCCGGAGGGTTTGTTTTAGCTACCACCTCCCCTGCGCGGGCCGACCCCGCGGCACCGCGACCCTTCGGAGGGGGATCGGCCCCGCGGCTCCCGGCCCCTTGGCGGGGCGCTCCCCGCGGCGGCCAGCGTGGAGCCAGCCCTTGGCGCGGGGAAGGGGGAAACCACGTCGGGGAAAGCGTCCCTGCTTCCCCGGGGGTGCTCTGGGTGACAGGACACCGCCGTCCCGGTCCCCGCAGAGGCCGTCGGGCACCCGCAGCGCCAGCCTGGCCTGGCAGGCAGCTTTGCCAGTCCCCCAACCTCAATTTTTATTTTTCGCTGGGTCTTAGGAGATCCACGTGGAAGCCGTTAACGACCCCTCGATAATGATCGTGACAAAGGCATTATTCAAATGAGGCAGGTAATTACAACCAGAAGGCGCCGCCTCCCCTTTCCTTTTGTTCCCTTCTTTTTGCGAGAGAAACTCTCGCATTGCATGCCGTTCTGACGGTACTTCGTCGGGAATCACCTCCACGGCCTCGCACGTTAAACCACGTACGTTCACACCGGTAAATTACGGGCCGAGCCCAGCAGGATCGCCTCGGAACTCACGGGCAGTTGCTGCCGCCGGTCTGAACAGCACATCTCCGTAGGGCTGAAATCTGCAGGAGCCCGCAGCTCCGACCCAAGTGATGATAGTACTTTTCCCTCCACAAATTAAGGGATTCAGGCTGCTACGTGCGCTCGCTCCCCCCCTCCCCCCCTTCCTCCAGGTAGAGTGTTCCAGGCTGCGGTGTGCTTTTTTTTTGCCCTGGGTTGGGTTGTGGGGTTTTTTTGTTGTTGTTTTGTTTGTTTGGCCATCTTTTTGACTCACTGGGAGCCTGTTGTTTATTCACAAGCATTACGGTATCCTGTTAGCATTCCGACCAGGGGCTGCTCACAGATTTGACTCCGATGATTTCCTGGAGGAACATGTGGAAGCAATAGTGGGGTTGTGCACTCAGCCGAGCCGGGGATGCACTGGTGGCGGGCGTGCAAGGGGCCGGGAGCCCCGCCGGGGACACTGCGGGCCCAGCCAGCGGCACCTCAGCCCGGGAGCGCTTTCCAGGGCAGCCGATTCTGGTTTCTGCCCCCGCCCCCCCGGGGCATCTTCGCTTCGGAGGTTTATTCTCCTTAGGAAAGAGAACAGGCACTGTATGCTGGCTCTCGCCTCCGAGAACGAACTTCTCTCTTGTTTAATACTAAAAGGAAAGAAGAGGTGCGGGGTGTGTGTGAGCCTGGGAGCGGGAGCAGCCCCGGGCGCAGCGCTGGGCCGGTGCCCTCCCCAGGGGCCGGCGGGCGGGCAGGGCCTCCCCGCCGCTCCTTTCCTGGGGCTGCACTGCCCCCTCTCCCGCGGCCGCCGCATCGCCCCGCCGGCCCCGCTCGCCTCCCCGCCACGGAGCCCGCCGCACCGGGCTCCTGGCAGCGCCCCGGCAGCTCCCCCGGCCGCCCCTTATCGCCAGCCGATAGCGACGGTCAACAAAGCAGAGATAGCCGGTGCTGGCTCCCCGGCGGGGATCAAAGCTCCGTCTGGAGCGTGTTCAAACAGGAGGGACGCGGCCGTGCGCTGCCCCGGCCCCCGCAGGCACCCCCGGCCCGGGCGCTCCTGGGCGTCGCGCTGGGCAAAGCGGAGGCAGGGGATGAGAAGAGCTTCCTCGGTGCCGTCGGAGCAGCGGGGCTGGGGGGGCCGGCTCCTGGCGAAAGTTACCTTTCGTTGCGTCTTTCATTCATAAACGTTAGTGAGTCGTCTCTCCCCCTCTCTCCCAGTGCCTCCCGCTCCGGGCTGCCTCACGGCCGTCCGTCCAGCTCTGGAGCCCGAGCCGCAGCTCGGCAGTGTGCAAAGGACACGAGGAACCCGCGAATTCGTTTCCAGATCCAACTGCCCATCCATAAACTCACAATGTGACCGTGGACGCCGAGCCCGGCGCCCGACCCACCGTCCTGGAGGGTCTGAGGAGAGAAGACTCATTCATGAAATTGGGAGCGCTCGGAGTTTTTATGAAAGTTTTTTGGGCTTTTTTTGGGGGTTGTTTTTGTTTTTTATTTTCTCCCCCTGCAGTGCAAAACTCCCCGCTCCCCCCTTTCCTCCCCCTCGCCCCTGCCATATGGCTAACCTCCCCCCTCCCCTGCAAGGCTGGTGAAATCTGGAGGCAGAGGCTGGCCCCCCTGCCTGCGTAAGAGCCTCCCGTCGGCGCGCCCGCCTCCGGCCGCGGGGCTGGGTGCGCCGGGCGAGCCAGGGCGGCTCTTATTCTGAAGGGGCCGGAGGGGGGCTTCATTTCCTGACAGCTATTTACTTAAAGCAAATGATTAGTTTTGGAAGGATGGACTATAACATTGAATCAATTACGGGACGCGGTTTGTGAGACCATTACAGTCGGATCGGGAGGGAGGGCGAGCGGGAGGGTAAGAGCGCGGCTGAGCGGGGAGAGTCACAAAAGACGTGGACATATTTTGGATATTTTACAATCTGCAGGACTGGGGCTGCGGATTATAAAGGAGAAGGTAAGAGGTGAGGGGCAGTTTCCCCACCTTTTTCTGTTTTTCACCTTTTCTCCCGCTTTTTTTCCTCTCTTTGATTTCTTTTTCTTTTTCTCCTCCGTTTATTTGTTGTTGGTTTGGTTTTGTGGTTGTTTCTTTTCTTGCCCTCTTTCCCCGACGCTCTGAGCCGGGCGGGGAGCTCCCTCCCGCGGGGCGCGGGCGGCGGGGGGCGGCGGGCGCGGGCGGCCCCCGCGGAGGGCAGCGCGGAGCCGGCCGTCGGGGCGCGGCGGCGAGCGGCGCGGGCAGCGCTAATGACAAACACATTGGGACGGTGGGGGCCACCGCTCCGCATTCCTGCCGCGGGGGCGGGAGCGACCCTCCGGGGCTCCGCGGGCAGCGGCGGCGTCCGCCCAGGGGGGACGGGAGGACGCGCACCAACAAAGCAAGCGGCTCCCCCTTTTCTCGCATCCCTCGGTCCCTTCACCCCGCTGCTCTCCCGTCCCTTCCCCCACTCTTTGTTTTTCACCACCTTTCCCTCTTCAGACCCCCCTTCCCACCTCACTCCCCCTGACCGGGTAGCCTAAAACGCCCCGAGATCCCGAGCGGGGGCGCGCACACAACCCCCTCAAGGCAACCCGAGCGCCATCCCTGCGCGCCCCGTCTTTTTTTAAACGTCTCAGCAGAAGGGAAGATGCTGAATTTAAGCAGGACTGGTACCTGGAGCCCTTCCAGCTTACAGCTCCTTCTCGCAACGGGAACGCCAGCCCTGCCGCATGCCCCGCCGGACTGCTGGAGCCCACCGCCCCCTTCCCCGGGGGAGGGCAAAGCCTTCGCGGCCACCGTTTGGATTTTGTCAAGCGCGGAGGCTGCAAACTTGCCAGACTCTGCCAGGCTGGAGTCCCCTGGAAAAGTCCTAGGAGCAAGTAGGAAATGGCTTTTTGGCTCTCCGCGGCATTGCTCAACATTTTTGGACGCGGACCCCGCGGCCCAGGAGCCGTTCCAGAGAACAGGACTTGAACAGCTTTTTCTGGAGCCAGCAGCGACAGCTCTAGCGAGGCAGCAGCAGCCCCGGGGCGCAGCCGCTAGCCCCGGGGCTTGCCCACATCCCGCCGGGAGGGCGACCGCGGCGCAAAGGAGGGGGCGATGCCCTGGCCCCCGCCCGGGCCGGGAGCACGTTTCCAGTTCCCCTCGATGGCATTTTCGGCGCGTCTCTTGCAAACGTTCCAGCTCCCTGGCACTCCTCCGGGGCCCAAGGCTGCGCGCCCGGGGCGGAAAGGGCATCGCCTTGGTCGCAGGGGGACCGACGGACCCGTCCCCAGGGCTGCGGGCACATCGCTTTCCCTTGGTCCCACAGCTCTGAACAGGGGCACAACATCTGTCCCCCGCCGAGACTCCCGCCCCCTCTCCAGACCCCGCACCCTCGGGGTCCGCGCCTCGCCCGACGGAGAGGGCTGGAGAAGAAGCCCCGGATGGCAGCGCCAGCAGAATTAGCCAGCCCCGGAGGGGAGCACGGCTTCGCTCTGCCCCCTCCGTCTCACCTACCCCGCTTTTCTTTTTCCCGGCTACCTCGCATTAAAAAAACCCCAACAAATAATACCGCTCCAGCTTGGCAAAGGCTTTCCTATTGTTTCCCAGACAAACAGCGAAGTGGCTGGGAGTTGCCATCTCTGCTAGGTTTGCTCCGTGTCCCGGGCAGCCTTTGATCCGCAGCGGCTCCAGCCGTCGGGCTCCGCTGAGGGGCCGCGGCCCGAGGGGGAGCCCCGGCAGTGTCACTTCACTGCTCCCTGGGGGCTGCCGCCAGGGCTCCCCGCGGGCAGGCAGGGTCTGGCAAGCGCCTGCAGCCTGATGGGGACTGGAGAGTGTCAACATACCCCCCTCCCCCCATTCCCACCCCGGTCCCAGCTGGCTGTAGGTGGCCTGCTGTCTCCCCGACAGGGTGCACCAGGGGAAGGGGGGCAGGGAGGCTTGTTATACCCTCGGCATCTCCCAGGGCCGATGCAGGGCCCAGCTGGGATCCCTGCTCGGCTACCTTAATTCCGTGTCCCTGGATGGGGCAAGAGACGGGATCAAAGCAAGGAGATGGGCATCAAAGGTTCCTCTGTCATTGGCTGATCAAAATCTGAACTGTGGAGTCCCGACTTTTAACTCTGGGTCTAGAAATGCTGGGGAAAGATCTCCCAGCAAGGGTCTTCGGCTTTAGTTTCTAGTTAACAAAGAGCATTTTAGAAAGGCCCTCAGCTAAACAGCAGTTTAGCCAACCTTGAAGCTGGAAAAAAAAAAAGTTTGAAGAAAAATGAGACCGCACAAAGCACTGGGATTTAGGAGTCCACAAGCAAACCAGCTCTGCTCTCCCAGCCTGCAGGCGCTCTCCTGCTGCTTTAAAATGAGACCCCTTGTTCTGGTACTGCTCTCCCGGCACCAAGGGGCAGGAGGTGTGCCAGTCCGGCTGCCATTGGGCACTGGGGCCATCTTCCCTGTTATTTGCTTGTTGATGTATGGGAAATCTTCATGCAGCTGTGAGGGTAATATATAGGTATGCGGTTTCAAGAAAGCAGGAAGTAATAAATATTTTAATAAAATACCTCTCGGCAGTACTACAGTATCGAGCTAGGATTAGAGTACAGTGTATATAGACAGAAAAAGTCTCACATACCCCAGACCTTGCTGGTTATTTCCAGCTATACCGGTTGGTCTAAAAATGAGGGTGAAATGTATAACCTTATGCAATCCTCACCTTGCTTGCGTCCTTAGTTCAATTCATGGCCACAATGGCACTACTTCTGCAAGTGAACTCTGAAAATTTTAATAAAAGATGTTTGCTTTGCCTGTTTTAAAGACCAGTGAACTACTTCTGAGAGGTTATTTTTCCTGGTGGTGGCAAGAATTGCTGATAATTTTGAAAAAGCAAGCACGCAAGCAAACAATCCTTTCTCTCCCTCTTGCCTTGCTCTCCTGCTTGACTCATCTCTTTCAGGCCAATAAAGATTTGGGCACCCAAGGGAAAAGTTTGCAACAGCTAGGCTTCCCAGCTCTTGTGGTCAACAGAGATGGATTGTTTTTTCCATGCAATGCTTCTGAGCACTTGAGTTGGGATCTGGGGTGTTCTTTGATTAGATCCTGAGAACCTAAGTGAGATGTTATTCCTTGGAAGTGCCAATCCTTTTGTCTGTTTGCTGAGACAGTCTGGAAAATCCTCTTTGGACTGAGGAGGGGAAATTCAGACTTTGCAAATTTCCCTCCACCTGTAGCTCCTAGTCTGTCCTTGAAGGTTAGGCTGCAGAATTGGGGCTGACTAGTAGGCTTATTGGGTAGCAGCCATCACTGTGTGTCCTGCAGAGCCTGAGGTGCTCTGCAGGACCCCAGCACTGGGCTAGTCTTGGTGCATGGTTATCCCTGTGTACAGGTTATGATGGATGCAAATACTTGTAAAGGGGTGTGGAGAAAGCCTTATTTGAGAAGAATACTTGTCAGTTTTTTTCATTGAAGAAAGTTTGTTTTGTTGTTTGAGCCCTTCCCCAGAGAAACCTTCAGACCCATCTGTTAGCACCACAGGGCAGCTCTGTTCTTATGGAGAACTGAGTTTTCAGTTTGGTAATTGAGAACCTAGAAATGTTTCAGGAGGTCCTGTCTGAACTTTTACGTTTAGCTAGCAACATATGCTGCAAGGAGGAAATGTTCCCCTCTTTTCTTGGGCTGGCCTTAGCTCTTCCTGGAAAATATCAGTCTTCCCAGAAGGACAGACTGCCACTCTGACAAAATCACCACTGAAATTATCTAGCCCTTTCATAATAAAGATAATCACATCACTACGTGCCAGTATTTGCAATCCAGCTAGTGTCTTATCACATATGTAAATACCGAGCAATAGGGACCAGTTGTTGTTTGTTTGGGGTTTGTGGTTTTTTTTTTTGTTTGTTTTGTTTTGTTCTGTTTTGTTTTGTTCAAATAGGTGAACTCGCATGGAATTAAAATGTAAGAAATCGGAATTTTAAGTTGATAACAGGAGAGCCAGTCTATATTCCTTCTGCTGCGCTGGAGACTAGCGTTGTCTTCTGCTCGACGTTTGGCTCACTAATGTGAATCAACATTGCCATCCAGTGGCCAAGAGGGCGAACTGCAGTGACCGGGTAGCTGGCAGGAAATCAGTCTGGTAGTCTCCAGTTTTCTGGCAGATGGGCTAGTTTTCTGTCTTGAAAGAGGTCTTTGTTTGATTTATTGCGGTACGAAAAAATATATACCGTTGGCTCTTCTTGGTCCACCGCCGTGCTTTCTCTCTAGGTCATGTAGAGCAATCACCTTAGGAACATCAGCATTTTCTGAACACCTATTTCCACTGGATTTCTGGATACGTTTTTACTTTGTCTTCTGTGGTGCAGTCAATGAAACCCTTCTTGGTAGGAAGCCAGTGCTTGGCAGTGAGTGTTTGGAAGGTTGGTTCCTTGCTGTTAACAGTTCTTCAGGTGTTATTTTCCTGATTTTTTACCACTAATGCACCCAAGAGAGATACTAGGATTTCAGTCAGATCTTTCAAACCCCAGGGGTTAAAATAGATGCAATGGCTGTTTTATCTTGGGCAATCAGCCTTCCCTGCAGAGAGTACGGCAAACCCCTTGTGGCATCATCTAGCTTTCACTATACATGCCCATGTTAATATTTTAGCTAGCAGTGTTCAAGGTATGCAAGGAATGAAGATTGACTCAAACTTGAGTTGTATGTGTGTTGTCAATACTGGGCTTCAGCTTCCATAAATCTACTGGCTTCAATGAGGTTACACCAACTTACGGTTTGATGGAGCGGTGGTAGGAATTGAACCTGATGTATTTATTCAGGGCTGAGATTTGGGTGGTTTAGGACAAAGAGGACTGCTCTGCCATAAGGAAGGTGGAGAAGCCAAATATAAGTGCATAGAAAATTCATTGTTTATAAATAAACAAAAGCACGTGAATTGTACCTGCTTGGTGTTGTGGGAATGAATAAACTCTCTCTTGCTCACATGTGTGAAGTTGTACCGGTATTAAATCCTGATTCTGGCACTGACGTGTGAGAATATGCTGGTGATGGGACTCCAGCGTGCTCAAGTCAGATGCATGATCTAACTAAATCCAGTTCAAATACATTTTGAATACAGATGATGGTGAATCCTTAGTACATTCTGTCTGTCACAGTGAGGAAGTGTTGCCCTGGGAGTTGATGAGATTAATGGGTCATTGAGGAAAGATCAAAGCTTTGGGTTGTGAAAGAATAGCCAGATGGAGAAAAGAAATTTAGTTAGGTCCTTGTGTTTTTAAACTGCAATGGTAGATTGAGGCACTCAGCTCTTACTGATTTCTATGGCAGCCTAACCAAGACAGCAAATCCAAAGTAGCACTTTGGAAATGTCATCACTGTACTTACAGCAGTGTAGTCACGGGGCTTCAGTCTTCACCTGCACAGGTTTGGCCCTCACACACAGAGCTCTGCAACAGTGCAAGTCCACTTCAGCAGAGCTTCTGCAGACTGGTGTACAAAAGATGAGCTAGCTTTGTTTTTTTCTCCTTCTGTGCTGCATCACTTGCACTGAATAGTCTGGAAAAAACAACATGGAAGGGGGAGAGAAGGAAACTTGGCAGACAGTGGGGTAACATTGTCTTGTGGATGTTGGGAGGCTAGGAGTCAGACCAATAAAGCAGACCATGGTAAGCCTTTAAAGATTTACAATGGGTTACTTTATCAGAAAAAAATTACAGGATATAAATGTGATAAAAATGAGTAAGGATGCTGAAACCGAGGGACTTCTTTGATGCCCAAGAGTCTGTTATCAGTGGGAGACAGATACATAAATACATGGCAATTATTGCTAATTGAAGAATCAGGCAAAATGCCTCATCTCTGCTGGAATGTTGTCAGCTGAATTTCCGAAGTTGTTTGTACATGTTTTTGAGGCTGGTAGTTTGTAAGTCTTCTAATCCTGCTTCTGAGACATTTTTTTGATTATGTTTGATTCAAGTATCAAATACTTTTTGCTTTGCAAAGGCGTACTGTCTGCTCTGCACGTTGCGGGAGGAAAACGGGATAGTTCAGAAACACTCCTTGGCATGTGAGCATTTAACTCCCATACAGCACTGGCATAGTCATAATAACTAGATGCACCTACGTGCTTTCCCATCTCAGCATCAGGAACTGAATACGAGAGGGTGAATAGAAACTCTCCAGAACCTTGGAAAAGTAGTCCCTGTCTTGGCACATCATCCTTTCTTTTACTCCTTGGTGTATGTTTCAGATTAGGGGCTCTTCCATGCAGTCTTTTTTTAATCTATATTGGCTTTGGGCCAAATCCAGTTACCATTAAAGCCACCAACAAAATGTCCATTGATATCAATGGGAACAGGGCTTGTAGGAGCTTGTCCTTTGGAAGTTATCTAGCAGGCTACTTGAGGGTTTTAAGTAGAAATGTCATTAGATGGTACAAAAATTGCACAGATGCTTACTACCATTGTTGCCTCTTCAAGACTGATGCTTTAGGATTATGTGTTTGAAAGCTGAAATTAACGCATGTGATCTATGACTCTCCATGCTGGTTGGGAGAGGAGATGCTCTGCAAACGGCAGTGCTGGTCTACAGTCTATCATGGATTTATTCCATTAGAAAATTTCAGCATATGTTTCAAATAGCTTGTCTCTCGATCAAGGGAATTCTTGCTAAATAAGCAATAAACACTATTGTATTGCATTGTATTCAGTAAGCTATATATATACATATGTACAATGGCAAAACAAAAATATCACTCAGGATTGTACTATTTGTAATAAAAGTAGCTTTACATTATGATTTTTCTCCCACAAAAGCTACTTGCAGCTGAAAGGTCAGATCTTGGTGCATAAAGCCAAGGCAGGTTGCCTGTGAGGGTGCTGC
Source organism: Falco punctatus (assembly GCF_963210335.1). NCBI lineage: Eukaryota > Metazoa > Chordata > Aves > Falconiformes > Falconidae > Falco > Falco punctatus. The sequence continues at coordinate 58,516,050 of NC_137580.1, forward strand.
CCCTGTGCAGGGGTGTTTCTGTGGGCTCGGCGCTGGGGGCTGCAGTGGGTGTCAGAGCTGCTTGCAGGCTGTTGGGAAGGGGGATGCACCGGGACTTGGCTCCTTACACTGCTGGTGGAGAGAAGGGGCTGTGGTGCCTTAGCTGTGTTCCCTGTGCCAGTGGTGTGCCTGTGGCCACATGTACCTCGTGGGAGGTGGTGGCATGTGTCTCGGCGAGCTGTGGGTGTGAGCCGGGCTCCCCGGGCCATTTCTCTCTGTGGCACCACGCAGAGTGTCAGGAAGCTGTGCCAGGGCACTGCAGGAGAGGGGTCCTGCAAACTCTCATGCCATTGTCAGTCCATTAACTGGCACTCTTTTGCCTTCTCCTTTCTGTTCCAGTTGTTGGTAGCTATGGGTACTTCCCCACGGACGTTCCTGATCCTGGCATGCTTTCTCACAGGTAATGTTCCTCAGTCCTCTCCACCCCTATCCCTTCATAAATTCCTATTTAAGCTTGCTTTCATTGTGTCCATGATAACAAATGCCAAACGGTTGCCAGCTGGCTACAAACTCAGTTTTTCTGCCCTTCCCTTCAGCAGGCTACAAGACCTACTGAGAAGGCAGTGCTTTCGCTAGCATGTGCCGACCACTTTGTCACCCCTACAGCTGCTGTAGCCTCCTGCCCGGTTTGTCCACCTGTGCAGGGAAAGTGACCCTGCCTGCCTCCAGCTGTCCCAGCCCTGTCCTAGCCAGGGTTTCTCCAGCAGCGTGTGCAGGTGTGGCTGCTTCTGTGGCCCCCCTGCAGCCCCCGTGCCACACCACCTCACCGTGCTCACCACAGCCCCCTGTGTGGGCTCCTTGCAGCCCCCTGTGCTGCACCACTTCACCGTGCTCACCCCCTGCAGCCCCCCATGCTGCAGCACCTCACTGCTCACCACAGCCCCCTGTGTGGGCTCCCTGCAGCCCCCCGTGCCGCACCACCTCAGGGCACCACCTCACACCACTTCACACCACCAGCTCACCACGCACCGCGGCTGCCTGCCCAGCTGCCCAACATCTGCCAAGCACGTGGGTTGGGAGGGGAGGGCAGGGCAGGCCTGGCCACAGAGCACCAGACACAGCAGGGGCCTGCAGGCTGAGATAGCACGTGCAGGGCTGAGAAACGGGCTTCAAAGACGGTCTGGGCTCCTGCTGCCGGTTTATTGCACAGAGCCCACGGCGTGACAGTGGGCCTAAGTGCTTGTTTATCACGAGCTACCCTATCTGTTTTGTACGGGTCATTTGATAGACTGGAACAGCCAATCTGTTTTCCTGGTGAATTCCCTGTTTTTTTTTAGCTTGTGAATCCTCTAATTTTCCTTCTGGGAGTTGGACCTGCACCAGCCCACCTACAAATTACTTAGGCTTGCAAATCTGAGGCAGTAACTGGAGATTACATCTGAAAACCACTGCCACCTACAACATCTAGTTCGGTGAATTAAGGTTTTATTTAGCTATAAAATTTTTGTACATTTTGGTTAGAGGTAGACCTGATGCACAAATTTTTGTTCTAAGCCCTTGCTGCTGCCCTTTGCAGAAATAGAAGCCAGAGGTAAAATGCAGGTGTTGTTTTTGAGAAGTGGTTTCTAACTTTCAGTTGTGAGCTTACTGGAATACTGACAGAACTGCCGCTTTCCCACTTTCCTGACCATTGCTGTAAGGAACTGTGAGATGCCCGTGACCCAGAAGCCAGCCAGCCTGTGGGATTCACTGGTCTGCAGCACAGGCGTGCCCACATTTGGGGCTGGGAAGCTGCGGTGTGTCTTGGGAACCACCTCTGTCTTCAGCTCTGTCTTCACATATTGATTTGACAAACAGAAGTGAGCAAGCAAACACTTAACATTTCAAAGGGAAGCCATTTGGCATCCATTGGGCAAAGCTCTGGCTTTTAAGGAGGGCAAATTTCCTGGGACCTCGTGCATCTGAATGGTCAGGAAAAAAGCTGCTCTGGATACTCTGTGCTTTCTTTCACTTCCCCATGCTGAGGCTGTTCTGTGTGTTCATATGATATTTATTTGTGTTTTTTTGCAGGACCGTTCCTAACATTTTGCCAGCTTCCTCTGCCGACTATTGTTCCCAATAGGAATGAAATGGTGGTACAGCTGAATTCCAATTTCACGCTCAAGTGCTCTGGAGACAGTGAAGTGAGCTGGCAGTACCCAGTGACCGAGGGAAGCCACAGGATAGACATTAGACATGAAGAAAACAACAGTGGCCTCTTCGTGACGGTGCTCGAAGTAGGAAATGCCTCGGCTGCTCATACGGGCTTGTATGTTTGCTATTATAACCACACTCAAGTGGAGGATGGGGAAGTGGAAGGGAAGGACATCTACATCTATGTGCCTGGTAAGTGGGGGTGCCACAGCCGTACCCAGAGTTTTGGATGGGAAAGCTGAACAGTGGGTGGTCAGAAGAGGCATATTGGTGGTGGCAATTTGCTCTCACAAGAACATAAATGACCCCAGGGCCATTTCCTAACGTGTAAATCCTGACCAACCCCTGTGAGCCTATGGATGTGTTCCTTTTCCTTTCTATTGATTTTCACATTTTTGGTAAGAGTTTCAGTTCTCAAGAAGAGGGATGAATTCACAATTTCAGAGCTGAGGTCTTCTGACCACCAGGGGCTGGGTAGCAGACCTTGGTGGCCAGGTCAGCTCTGCTGTGGGAGCATGTCCAGCCTTCAGGTTTGTCTGGCCTCTAGGGGGTGATTAACATCGATGCCAGTCCTTTCAGGGGTGACTTGGGTGGATGTTTTGGGATGTGTACTGACCAAAGCAGTGCCATGTCTGACACTAAAGCCGTTGCAAGATAAGGAAGGCCATATCTTGTTCTTAACCTGAATTAGGCTTGAACTGAGAAATGGAAAAAGCTCATGTGTGCACAGGGCCTGGGAAGTGCAAAGCAATGGAGACATCTTGGGGGTGGCTGTCACAAGGGAGGGTGAAACGAGAAGTGTTGTTGCTGGCCAGTCTGACACAAGATTAAAAATATGGTGCTAGCATGCAGTGCCCTGTAATTTTCAGAGCAAAACACAGCCTTCCCAGGCCCTGCACTGCCTTTTTCTTTAGTGGTGGAAAATCTGTTGGACCTTGAAAAAATGGTATCCCTTCTTTTCGGAAGGACCTGCCCCCAGCTTTGCCTTCCCACCTCCTGTTTCTGTTCCAACTGGAAATCTGTTTAAAGGCATTCCACACTATCCATGGGATGAAGATCTTTATTGTCATAGCTGAGAAAGGCACCAGAGGCCGAGCCACAAGCGACAGCCTTTGTAAAGCCCTGTCTGGAAGTTTCCTCGGCATTGGCTGGGGTTCAGGGGATAAGTGACACAACGGCAGGGCCAGGAAAGATCGAGCCAGTAGATTTGCAGTAAATATTTTGAACAGGAAACAAAAGAGAGAAGAAATTGCAAATCATCCTGCAAAACTGTAGTATGTTGTGAAGAAGATGATGTCTGCAACTACAAGAAAGACTGTGGAAGGGGAAAACATCAGAAAGCAATAACAGGACTTGTTTTAAAGGCTATTTAGCAGTGGCATTAAGTCTTTTCCGTTCACGATATGTGATTTGAGGACAGCGATTCTTCCAAGACTTTATTTCCATTTCCCACAACGAATGTGAAGTGTTTGTGTTCATTCTTGCAGCAAGATGTTTCAGCAGAGGCTGCAGGCTTTGGCGCATGTATCTTGATTTCCAAACAGCTCTAACCAAATCACCAGAAGATGTTGTTGCTGTTAAGCTGTCTTGCAGCTCGCTCAGTGAAGGACTATAAAGGCAAGAGATGGAAGATTTCTTCAAGAGTGCTTTTTGGTTTGGTTTTTAAAAGCCTCTAGACATCAGCCTACCAGATTTTCAGGGCAGAGACACCCTGTAATTTTTTCCACTCGCTAACCATCAAGATGTCATAAATGCAGAAACATATCCTTTTCTCCAAATTATAGAGAATGTTTCTGTTCCCACTATAAACTTTGTCTTTGCAATTGTTTTTCCTGCAATGAATTAGGAGGGCAATGGGTGGCAGCAACCAACTTTAGCCAAGGAGGATTACATTGAGACTTCACACAGTATCCTATTTTCACTAACAGCACACAGAAAACCAAACTAGGTGAATCCTGTTTCTGTTTTAAATTACAGTGGGAAAATGAATACATGGAGTTGGCAGCATCTTTGGCATGGAGCGCTGTGTTTGGAATATTGCTACAAAGAGCCTGCCAATGCAGCAGAAAGTCTATTGTTGGAGGGATTTGGATTGCTATTTATTAAATTTTATTATAAAGCTTTGCACAGAAGCTTCAGGCTAGCAGGGATTATTTGTTTATTCCGAATGGCCAAGTGGAGATGATTTGAGGGCTATGCTTTTTACGTTGGCTGTGTTATGCAATTATGTTTTAAACTCAGACTTTGGATTGGCTGGGTAGGGAAGTTGGCATGCATTTTGTTGACTTTAAAAGAAATAAAACTACCAGGTGTTTGTTTGCTTTTTTTCTGGTTAAAAACCATATTTTGAAAACCACATACTGTGACCATAATTAGCTATGTCTCATAAATGTAATGTTGGAGATAAGTACCTTGAACTATTTTTGATGAAATGTGGCTTTAACAGTGTTCAGCATAAACAACATGCAACTGATTTCTTATTTTTGACATGGAAAGTGTTTAGATATTTTATTTTCTTTTTAACTTTCCCCCCTGCTTATGTATTGGTTAGGAGACAGCTACTACTATCAAAGGAAGAAAAAACATCTAATTGAAGAAGAGTGATTTGTGCCAATAAAAGGGAGGATGTGTAATGATTTTTTTTTGGTGGTGAATGTTACACCTAAGTACAAAATCTTGTGTCATAAAAATAGGGTGTTTTAGTCCAAATTGTTCCCTGAAATCTTTGCCGTACTTGTATCTTGATAGAGTTTTCTATGGTGAAGTGAAGTCATCTCTACTTTAGTCCCCAGCAATTGCATGAATGTTTTCACATCCAAAAGTGATTTTCTTGCTTTTTGTCACTTGGCATACTTTTGCCCTCGCTGTAGGAACATGTCAGAAGCAGGTCTAAGGGGATTAATAATACTTTGCATTTTTTGTGGGGGGATCTTTTGTATTTTTCGCTCTGCATCCTGAATTGCCACAAAGGAGCCCAAGACCTTTCCTGTTTTGTGCTTAGGTCAAATGTCTTGCTAAATGTCACATCAAATAGCAGAACTGAGATACCACACACAATTACCATGCCCTACCTGCAAGCTCTGAAAAAGTGGGGTAATAAATTTTACAATCTATAATCAGTCATTGTTATCCAATTCCTGTACGTGGAGTTACTACAAACGAGACAGTGTAAAATTACCTCTTGTTTTTTACAGACCCAGACATGCCTTTTGTTCCTTCTATACCAGAAGACCAGTTCATCCTAGTAGAAGAAGGGGATCCCACTGTTATACCTTGTCGGACAAGTGACCCAAATGCTCCAGTGACTTTAGTCAACAGTTTAGACAAGGCTGTCTATGCTTTCTATGACAGCAAACAAGGCTTCATAGGGAATTTCCCTGCGGGGTCATATACATGCAAAACAATGGTTAAAGGCGTGGAGTTCAAGTCTGATGAGTTCCTCATCTATATTTTAAGAGGTACTTATTTTTGTTCATAAAAAAAAAAAAAAAGAAAAAAGAAGTTACAATGTTCAACCCAGTTCTTTCCTCACACTGTAAAAGCCCTGTTAGCACCAGCATCACTGGGATATATCGGATATTTCCCCGATGATGAGCTCCTTGCTCCTCTGGCAGTATTGCCAGTTACTTAGTTGCTACTTTATTTAGCAGTTGCATACAATTTTGATGAGAATGAAATGTTCTTAACTTTATCTCCTCTCCCAAATGTTTGCAAGAAAAGTCTTCCATAATCCATGTATTTTCATCCTGTTTGCTGAAACATATCTTAAAAGACATGGTGTTTCCCAGTAGCTTCAAACTGTAGGATTTTGGATATTCTGAAAAACAGCATGATTCAAATATTTTAAACCCCAGGTTTTTATTGATCAGCAAGGGATTCTCAAAGACAGTCACTAATTAGCAAAGTGGGAAATGCTTTTATACTGAGTGCCTTTTCACAGGGGCATTTGAGATAGGAACTTCTAATTGAAATATTATGCATGGATCATTTCTTTGTGGGATTGAACTCAATGCCTGTACAATTCATGCTTTAAATGCAAATTGTTTATATCAGTATAAGTCAGCAGCATATTCACTGGATTTTCCAGGTAATTTCTCAGTAGAGGAAGTGAAATGGAAATGTCCCCCTGAAATTGCACTATGTGAAAACTGCATATTTAAAAAACCTAAATCCACTCTCTCTCTCTTCTCTCAGCTACTTCACAGCTGCCGGTTGAAATTGAAGCTCTTAAAACTGTCTACAAAACAGGCGAGACCATCGTAGTAACTTGTGTGGTCTTTGACAATGAGGTGGTAAATTTACAGTGGAATTATCCTGGGAAAGTGGTAAATCTCTTTTTCTTTTTTTAAGGTGTTTTGTTTTGTTTGAATGTTTGTAGTTACTTCTTGGGGAAGAAGGTGGGGTTGTAAATTTTCCTTCTTTCCTCTGAATAAGGACAGCTGAGGAGAGAAAACAAAGTAATTTCTTTCATTTTTAGATTACCACAAAAAGGAGTCAGTCTCAAAAATTAGAGTTTGCTGTTAGTAAGTATGCAAACATGAGAGGAAGGCGAGGTACGGCTGGGAGTCCATCCTCCGAGGGAGAAATGCTGGCTTTCAGGTCTTGTGCTGGTTCAAAAAACGAAATGTTGTGGAAATAGAAAGATCTGGGAATGTATTGGATATCTGCATAAAGCTCTGTTGCTGAAGGTCTGACCCTCTAAAATGGCTCTCTTAAACCCTGGGTGCTTGGACATAATAAGGGACAACGCAAAATCAAGTCCATAGTCTTAATTGTTCCTCATTGTGCAGGTGTAAATGAAAATGACTCTTACAGTCAGTTTAATTACTCACTAACGAGAACTGTCTGGTAAGAAAACCTTGAAACTTTTGGAGAACCTTGAAAATTTTCAAACTGATGGAACATTCTTCTGCAGTGGAAATTTTTATTTAGCGAAACTTGGTTAGAGCCAGTCCCGGTCAATGGAGTATTTCAGAGAGTCCCATACAAAAAGGCTGGTAACTGAAGGAATGGAGTAGTTGTAGCGTACCTGGTTGTGACCCCAAATCCCACTCTTTACTTAAGTAAGTGAAAAGCCCAAGAGGAAAAATAATTCGAGAAGGTTTTGTTCTATTTTTCCTGTTACACATCATAATCTCTTCTGTATGCCGCCCTTCAAAACTAGCCCCTGCATATTTTTATTTTCAGCTTCTTGTGATAACATGGTCTACTATTCTCACCATCATTTTACTCACAGGAGTATTCTCCTTGCCAATAATTTTTTTTTTAAGAAGCAGAACATAGCATCTAGCAGGCAGGACATAGCATCTAGCAACTGGTTACTTATTTTTTGGTGGAGGGGATAAAAATTCACCCTACTTCATGGTAACTGAGCAAAGAAAACTCAGGTGGCTTTTACGTCTGAGGAGAAGGTAGTGCATGAGCAGTAAAATGCTTTTTCAGGCTGCTCACCCAAACTTTGAATGGTATTTGTTTTGAGTGAACAAAATATACTCTCAACCTCCTCACCCTTCTGTGCCTGACCCCCGAAGGGTGTATTTTCACAGGGACACCTTTTGTGCCTGTGGCTGAAAAATGCCTCCCTGACTGAGTAAACAAGTCTTCTGCTGCCATACAGGATTTAGATGGTTGCTTTCACTCCAGTGGCATCGTAGATCCTCAGTGGTGTGCTTTCAGCTCAGCTTGCTTACTTAAGTAAGGTTTTTTTTCCTTCTCCAAACTGCAGAAAGAAAAAGGTCTGATAAAGCTTGATGATATCAAAGTCCCATCGCAGAAGCTGGTTTACACCTTGACCATTCCTGAGGCATCAGTGAAAGACACAGGGGATTATGAATGTACTGCTCGGCATGCAACCAAGGAGGTTAAGGAAAATAAGAAAGTAGTCATTACAGTTCATGGTATAGTCTGTTTTTAGTGTCCAAAAATTATTAACACATTGGAAAACACCGTTCTTGAAAAATGCTGCACAGCATGGTTTACGCAAGGTTTTTTCATTTACAGACAAAGGCTTTGTTCACCTGGAGCCCCAGTTTAGCCCTCTGGAGGCTGTCAATCTACACGAAGTCAAAAATTTTGTCGTCGATGTGCAGGCATACCCAGCACCAAAAATGTACTGGTTGAAGGATAATGTGACTCTGATCGAAAATCTTACTGAGATTGTTACTAGTTCCAACAGAGTGCAGGAAACAAGGTAAAAATATTCTTCTGACCCTTACTTTGCCGTGCTGACTTGAGTTTCTTTTCCAGAAACCTGGGCACTGCTCCTGCTCTCTCTTTCCACCTCAATTTGTTACTTCTTCCTCAGTGGCGTTTAAAAATAATTTTTTCTACTCTAAAGGGCAATGCCTAGTCTGCCTCTTCTTTTTCCCTTCGTAACATTAACCTCTCCAAACCATAGAAATCCTGGTTTCTGTGCAGTAAGCCTCTTGAGTCCCGCCAACATGACTCCACAACAATAATCTCTAGCTATTTCCAGTAATATTTCCAGTAATATCAGGGGCTTTGTCAGATCCCTGCAGAATATAACTACGCCCACTTGTTTCTCACTTGCGTGTTGGTAGTTATTTACCGCTCAAGTAATGACTGTCATTAAAGTCATGCTAGAAATGCTAAATGTCACTACGTTATAATCTTTACATACCCAGATTACATGTTGCACCAAAATGATTTTTTTTTTTATGCCCGCTTCAAAAATACAAACAAAACTTCTTATTTCTGCAGGTTTCAAAGTATATTAAAATTGATCCGGGCCAAGGAAGAAGACAGCGGATACTATACTTTGGTTGCTGAAAATGAAGATGAGGTTAAAAGATACACGTTCTCCTTGCTGATACAAGGTAAGGAGCCCAGAGCCTTGACCACCAGAACTGATGGCACACAGCAAAGACTTGATCCACTTACACATTGGATTGCCTGGTGTATTAGGATAAGACAGGCATGAGCTGGAGCGTCCAGAGGAGTGTGTGCGTGTCGAGTCCTTGGAGCTCTCCTACCCTGATCCTGGCTTTCACTTCTGAGCTGGCCTTGAGCCAAAAAGAAACTTTATCCTCCCGCCTAAGTTATTCCAGCTGACAGAGGGGATGATAGCTCATTTAGTATGACATGAGGACGTGGCATAACCGCAGCACTTCCTTTTCATGGCTTTAGCCTAGGATCTGCTCTGTCCTGCAGGAGATGAGGACCTCCTGGATGAGCCTGGGTCTCTAGGAGTTGCTAAGCTGCCAGCCAAACAACACCTCTCCTGCTTTATTTGAAATTTCAGGCTGTTTTTTTGTAGATCCCAATGAATATGCTGACAAACTCTTGACTCCTTTTCAGTTCCAGCACTGATCTTAGACCTTGTGGACGATCACCATGGCTCTGCGGGTGGGCAGACGGTGAGGTGCTTGGCAGAGGGGACCCCGCTTCCTGATGTGGAATGGCTGGTTTGCAAGGACATTAAAAAGTAAGAGGAGTGGTTACTTTCTTATTTAAGATATGACTTGTTGTGTCCTTGATCAGCTTAGTGTTATTAGTTACCATACCATGTTTTCCTCATCAAGAGCCAGTGAGGTCTAGATAATTTTTTTTCTTTTTGGAGGCATGTCGCTTCTGTTTCGAGAGAGGTTATCAGTGCCCTTCCTATTGCATCCTGTAGGAGAAGACACAGTGCATCAGTTCAGGAGGTTTCTCTCATAAAAACTTTGTGTTCAATAAGCAAACTCAGCAGATTTCATAGTCCCGGTTTGAGTAAAGATCTCGGGAAGTAGCTGTTCCTCCTTTCAGGGAGTTCTTATCATTTCAGATAGTTCAATCTGCCTCATTTATGCTCTTGCGTGCTTCTAAATTTTCACTTGTAATTATTTTCTGCCTAATTATGGTTTTTACCTTCGAAGTATTTTAGACATGTGGAGTAATTACTCCCATTTTTGCTAGCTCTAGACTGGCTCTCTCTGTGGCTACTGGGAGGCTGTTTTTTCCCTGGGAGGTTATCTGCCAAGGAGAGGGAGACGATGCATGGAAGAAGGCTAGGAGCCCTGGGCACCTCCCAGCTGTGTTCTGCTTTCATTGTGCTAAAACCTCTTACTACTTGGTGGGATGATTGTCCTCCTAGTCCTGCCCCAGGGAGCCTTGTACAGCACTAAGGGTTCAGGGAGAAACAGAGATCCATCCAGTACTATAACTCTATGGGATACATAGTGACACCAAGGTCTATCTATACCAGACCGGCTGGGCTGCGTTGTCAGGCCCTCAAAGCAGCAGCAGCAATGAGGATCAGAAGGCAAATTATTCTGAGGGGAGAAAGATGCAGGCTTTCCACAGAGGCGGTCTTAAGCATTTCTGGTCTTTAAAAGGATCATTGTCAGAAGAAAGTTATAGGGAAAGGTGATTCTTGTTCTCTTCACTCTTCGTTATCCATACCTACGCTCAATGCCCATTTCCCCTGTTATTCTTCTCTGTAGGTGCAGCAATGACACCTCATGGGCTCTTTTGACTAACAATATCTCTGACATACACATGGAAGTCCACCTGGATGAGAAAAACATGGTGGAAAGCCAGGTGACCTTCCAGAAGGTAGAGGAAACCCTGGCTGTGCGGTGTGTGGCAAGGAATGACCTTGGTGCTGTTACTCGGGAACTGAAGCTTGTGGCTCCCAGTGAGTTCACTTTGTCCTTCTGTGAAGTTACCACAGCCAGTTTGACCCCTCTATAACACACTCCAGTCCAGTCTTAATAGTTTAAAAATAGGAATTGTTGCAGATAAAAATAAATGGAAATACATTCTTTCCTACCCTGGGACATGTGAGGATGAGGCATTCTACAGGTCTTCATGGTGCATCTGGGTTTTCGCTTATTAAACGGTTCCATGATTCATTTTATAATTTTGTGATATCACTGGCTAGGAGATGTTCTTCTGGACAATCTCTGCATTTTGTTTTGAAACAGGAAGGCAGAGCAGCCTGGGGCTTGGAAAGACTTTACAGTCACCAGCCTCAGCAACTGCCCCTGCCACATCTGCAGGACATGGGGACTGTGGTGGTACGGGAGGTGGGAGTCTTCTGTGTGTGTCATGTTCCTTGTGGCTCAGGAGGAAAACAGAGTCTGTCTTTTTACCCCACAGCCTTGCGATCAGAACTAACAGTGGCTGCTGCAGTCCTAGTGCTGTTAGTGATTGTGATAATTTCATTGATTGTCCTGGTCATCATATGGAAACAGGTAATGTAGAAAAGTATTTTGGTTTGGAGGCTGAGCCCTGCTGGCTTTTGAACTGCTCTGAAGTCCGGCACAGGTCTAATGGTTGGTTTTGCATTTAATATCCTTTGCAGAAGCCAAGGTATGAGATAAGATGGAGAGTCATTGAGTCCATTAGCCCTGATGGCCACGAATACATTTATGTGGACCCAATGCAGCTGCCTTATGACTCCAGATGGGAGTTTCCTCGAGATGGGTTAGTGCTTGGTAAGTTTCCTCTAAGGAACTAATCTCATCCTTCTCTGGGGAGAAAGACGATTAAGGGTAACTCTGAGGTCCCTGCTACCAGGAGTTGCGATCTAAGTGATGGCTATGAAGTGTAGAGCCTCTCTGCACCTGTCTGTTCTCTTTCTGCATCCTCTCCTTCCCCTACGTTGGTGTCAGCCTTAAGCTTCTTGTGTTAGTCTCCTGCGCCTCCATTCCAGCTCTCCTCCACATGCCCTGCATGCAGTGCTCACGTCCACATGGCTTAGGGGGCCTCTCGCAGCATTAAATGACCTCTTCAACACTCACTCCTGCTAAGCCACCCACAAGAAATGCATCAGCGGTTTTTATTTGCAAGACATTTATATACTTCTGTGCAGAGGCCAAGGGAAATCTGCAAGTAGTTATGTAGTTTTATTAAAAATATTTTTTAAGTTATTAATCCACATTGTGCACATATCAGTGCTGAGTAACTGCATAACTTATTTTTGAGGCTACTGCCTTCCTCCTTCTCCTTCTGCTTTCTCGCTTCGTTATTCCTGCATTGGAGTTCATACAGAATCCAACTGTAATTAGTTCTTCAAGGCTGGCCCGATCTGTCATTTATATCAATTTGGCAGTTCTAATGCTCTATCCAGGTAGTGCTTTAAATATACAAGGCTTTCCTCTCTTGGAGGTATCTGTGCGCCAAGTTGTATCACAAAATACAGGATAAGAAGATGAAATATGGTTTTTGTTTGATATATTTTAAGACACATACTCCCCTAGTGTAGTTCCCCTTCCCCATCGCAGAGAAAGAATTGATGTTCATTCTTGAAAGAAGCAGCACAAATTTTTCTGTTCAGGAATGATACCCTGTAATTAAATTCCCGTTGCTAATTGAAAGCTAGAGAAGGGTGGATATTAATGGAATTATTTTATTACAACCCAGACTTTAATTATATGCCTAAATAGGATTTGTCAGATCTGAGTTAACAGACCACCACTGTGACTTTGTCTCCATCTGACTCATGAGCACCAGCCTACTTCAATGCCTTCCTGTTTACAGGCATATTCGGGATAGTAAGTGCTTTAAAAACTAACGCTACATGTCCTTTTAGCAATCTGGATTGCACAAGCATTCTTCTTGACATGGTTAACATCTACCCACTGGCAGTTTTGCCATATGAAACGCTTGCTGGTGGGGACCTCTTTTGTTCCTGGGGCTGATAATTCTGGTTTGTGCAGATTTTCTCATATCAAAGTGGGAGATGACAGCAAAGCAATTACACCTTCAGCTCAGGGAGGCTCTGAAGCAGGGTACTAACCCATTTTGGCTCAGCCAGATGAGCATTTCCCATCCTAGCTGTGTAAGCCAGCTGGCATTTATTTGTTTTTCTAGCTAGTAGGGCCTGGAGTGCAGCGCTGCGTTAAATGCCAACTCTGAACATTGGCTGGCTGGAGCTTCAGTTGATAAATTTGGATTACACTGCAAGTTTTCCTTTGCTATCACCCCTCCACAATGTACGTAGTGCGCTGCTGTTTAAAGCTCTTAGCAGCCAGCGCCAGCCTGGGAGATGTGTAACAGAACGAGGAATGCGGTAGCGCAGAGAGCTCTTTGGATGCCACTGCCTTCTCCTGGTTCTGCTGGGAAGTGGCGAGGTCCCGGCAGGACCTGGACCCCCTCCTTCAGCCGAGGGGGCAGAGGGCAGGGCCTTTTGAGGAGTGGGGTCTGAGCGCTGCTGTTTCTTGGGATGCTGGGGTGGCTGTAGAAAGGTTACACAGCATTTAGGGATGTGGCACCTAATTTCTCAAGAGTCTAGAAGCCGGATGTAGGTTACAAAGCTTGTCACCTGACTGGCTTTTGATGTAGGCAAAGACAATTCTGGTTTAATTTGGGGTGGGCTGATCATCCCAGTTCAATTTTAGCCAAAGAAATTCTCACACAGTTGAGAAGGTTGTGTCTGGAAAAAAATCACAGACTTCACCTTTGTATTTGTGGCCCCCCGAGCAGAAAAAAAGCACCTCTCCGACAGGCGCTGCAGACCAGCTCTACGGATGGGTGCAGAGGCTGAAACAGCCCCCCCAGGTGCTGTACCTGTGCTGGCCTGAGGAGCCCAGAGCTCTTGCTGTGTCTGCACAGTCCCTCTGTGGCAGAGAAGCAGCGCTGCTCCTCTGGCAAGCAGATCACAGCGGTGTCTTTATACTGAGAAAAATAAACACCTGCTATAATTTTGGGCTCCGCTGAAGGCCTCGACGTCAAGAATGTGATGGCGTTACAGATGCCTTCAGCCCTTGAGCAGTCAGCTCCCACCTGGTTCCACATTGCAGGTGCAAAACACATGGGGCTTGGGCTATGTCTGCGGAGAGGGGTGAGAAGGGGAAATAGCAGTGATCGCTCCCCACCACTGCGGAAGCGCTCTCACCATCTCCACGTGCACCCTGGCTCAGCAGAGGTGATGGAGAGGGAGATGTGCACCTTGTGCTCAGCTGACAATATGGTTTGGGGAGGAACTGGCTTATGAAGACAAGAAGATCAAGGAACATCAGCAAATGCCATTGCATTCTGAAGGGCTGCATCCTGCCATATGGTTCCCAGACTTTTGGTCTGAAAAGTTTCAGGGGCCAAATTTCAGACTCAGGTTGTTTGAATTAGTCTGAAATTTAGTGGGAAGCTTTCTCACATCCTGATTAGGAAGAATAACCATCAGAGCACAAGAATCTTGAAAAGAAATCACATAGTTTTTGTATGCATGACAAACTACGCTGTCATAGTCTTGAAGAGGTTCTTCAGTGGTAACTCAGCTAAGCGTTCTTTAACCATTTCTTGTGCTTATTAATGGTGTAGATATCATTTGGCTGGAAATTTTCTTTTGAAAGCATGTATACAATAAAAGTGAGGGCTGTAGCTAGAGGATAACATATGGTGTTGCATGCCAGATAACACCTTCAGAAGCGTAAAAGGCGGCGGGTTCAAACTGTAAATGAACGTCAAAAGACAAAATGCCATATATCTCCATAGTAAAAGTCACTACTTCTTTCTGTGCTGCAAGTTAAAAAGTAACATAAAATAAAATAGAGAGCTTGTCAGGAATATGAAAATATCCTGGCATCTGGAGCTCATATATGGGTTTGTTCACTGAGTAAGTGTTGCCTTGATGAACTTGCTCTTCAATATGGAAACTATGAAATATAGTATTTTGGATTATGTTTGTGCAGTTCATATTTCTCTAAAATCTCACTCAATCTGTGCACAATTCTTCTGCACACTGTATCCATATCAGGAGACAGGTTATGATGATCCAAAATTTTTGTCTAAATTGATTTGTGGGAAGAGTAAAGTGTGTATAAACATTAGCTGTTTCATTACAGCACTTGGAAATTTGCAATAAAATTTATTCCAGCATATGAAACACACTTGTACATTAAACTTCAGAGAAGTTTCCCCTCATATGTGATCAACATGTATTTCAGCTCCTTGCAGAGCACTGATGGTCCTGCCTGCCTATTTCTAAATGTGCTGTTGATATACTTCAGTCTATCATGCTGCTAGATGTATCCAGGATTGATATTACAGCCCAAAACTGCAGCTGAGGAGTTCAGTTCAGACTTTTAAGTAAAAGACACAACTGCACTGTAATCAGGTGCTGACTGAGGTAGAGAAGTCAACTCAAACATCGGAGAATAAATGATTAGAAAGGATTAAGTGAGGGCAGCAGGGCACAGTAGGAGACGAATTTGAATGAGTTGACCTCCCATGTGCAGATGTGCTCCTGTTGTTTGCTTGTTTGTTTTTATTTAAGGATTGTACTTAATAATGGCATTTTATATTTGCCTTTTCTGTTTAACAACAACAGTAATAACAATAATACCAGTGGTCTGGCTAAGTGAGTGTGCTCTTTCCACACAAGGATCACAACTCATAGAGGAATGGCAGAAGGGAATGAGGCGAATTGCTGTTACTTTCAGAACTAAGTAATGCTTTCCCTTGTGTTCAGGTCGAATCCTTGGTTCCGGTGCCTTTGGAAAAGTAGTTGAAGGGACTGCATATGGATTGAGTCGCTCTCAACCGGTGATGAAAGTAGCTGTGAAAATGCTGAAACGTAAGTTGTTGCGGTTCCATTTCCCAGGCTGGGGAGGGCACGTTTCCACAGGGTTACTCAGGCATTGCTTGTGTATAAATAGATTCTCCACATCTGAAGCTGCAAGTGAACTGTGGAATGACTGAAATTTAAAATTATACTTTAGATTGCTTCATGGCTTTTCAAGATGGAAAGTATCCAGGCTTCTGAAAGTATCCAGGGTTTGGTTTTACCTGTAGGGACTGTAGCAGCCACAATAACTCTGCAAGTTCAGAAAAAGATAAAATAACCATGAAAGTCTGTGAACAAATGAAAGCTACACAACAAAAGAGAAATAGGCAGGCTTCGTGTGATAATCTTAAGTTCACTGAAGATTTCCAGGTTCATGAGAGCTGAGGATGTGATGCAGTGTCTCTGAAGGAGCCATGAAGAGCTTGTTTGTGTTGAAATGAGCAGCTTATAAAATGCCTCTGTGCCACCTGGGCAATACACCATACCCCTGGAGAGGGAAAAACAGACTGTGTCAGCTGTTGAGCTGCATTAAGTGAGTCCTTTATTAGTGATTTGTGACTCCTCTCCAAGTCCTAAGAAAGCCCACTGTCAAGTAAAGAGGACAGTCTTCTTCAAGAAACCATGGTAGCAATGCTTTAATGAGGAAAGCAAGGAGAAATTGTTTGTTCTTGTGAAAAAGGTGATTGCTCTCACTGAGTGGTTGGTGTGTTTTTTCAACAGCTACAGCTAGATCCAGTGAAAAACAGGCACTCATGTCTGAACTGAAGATAATGACACACCTTGGCCCCCACCTGAATATTGTGAATCTGCTTGGAGCTTGTACAAAATCAGGTGAGTTTGGCTGACAAAACGGAGGTTTGCTGTGGAGCCATCATTCACTGTTTAACAAGCACACAAATTTCAATTAAAGGATTTAACGATAAATATAAACAAATAAAAGGTTTCACAAACCTACTTGATATTTGGTAGTTGTTGCAGTTGTAACTTAGTAAATAAAAATGTATTAACTCACAAATTCTTTGTTTTATATTCTAATTTCTACTATTTTTTGAGTCTCCTTTCTTTCTTTCTTTCTTTCTTTCTTTCTTTCTTTCTTTCTTTCTTTCTGTCTTTCTTTCTGTCTTTCTGTCTTTCTTTCTTTTTTTCTGTCTTTCTTTCTTTCTGTCTTTCTTTTTTTCTGTCTTTCTTTCTGTCTTTCTGTCTTTCTGTCTTTCTTTCCGTCTTTCTGTCTTTCTTTCTTTCTGTCTTTCTGTCTTTCTTTCTGTCTTCCTTTCTTTCTTTCTTTCTGTCTTTCTTTCTTTCTTTCTTTCTTTCTTTCTGTCTTTCTGTCTTTCTTTCTTTCTGTCTTTCTGTCTTTCTTTCTTTCTTTCTTTCTTTCTGTCTTTCTGTCTTTCTTTATTTCAAGACCTCACTTATGAATGTATTATTTTGCTTTATTTTATCAGGTCCTATTTACATCATTACTGAATACTGCTTTTATGGTGATTTGGTGAACTATCTGCATAAGAACAGGGACAATTTCCTGAACCGACACCCAGAGAAGCCAAAGAAAGATTTGGATATCTTTGGAATGAACCCAGCTGATGAAAGCACAAGAAGGTGGGAAAAAACAGGAAAAAAAAAAGTATGACCTGCAACTCAAGCAGATGTCATTATTAACCCTTACTCCATTCCTCTCATTAATTGGTTTAGAGCCCTCCCTAGTTCTTATCATTAGGCTTTTATTTATCAGGTTTCATAGATCTGGGAAGGCTTCAGCACTTTTTGTTCAGTCTCCTTGACGTGTGTCCTAGATCCATGTTTTCCCTGTGTAGAGATGCTTGAAGTTCCAGGGCCACTGTGGGTTTTCCACAGACATCCTGAAGTCTCAAAGAACATTTCTATTAATAAAGCATGACCCAGTGTTCCTCTTTTCTGTAAAACCATCCTTTTGCATTTTAAAAGTACTTTTAAAGTTTTAAAAGTAAAGCACAACTACGTGGTTTCCTTGTTTCCCTGCTTAGGGCATTTCAGCTGCCTAAACCTCCTTCCCTGCAAACAATGTGGCAGTGTTTGTTCTCCAGGCTCAATACTCTCCTTTATCTACTGGTGGCTTAGCCCATCTCAACAGTTTCCTTATGGTTAATGTTCCCATAGCTTTTTCCAGATGATGGTGGAGGAAGCTTGTCATTGTACATTCAGCAATAAAGCAATGTCATAAAATCAGTCAGGATTCAGAAGGTGAACAGAGATTCCTTAAAAAAAATCACTCAGGCAAATAGAACAACTGACTCAGTAGCTGAGTGCAGCCAGGACTGTTCATCTGAGCATGGACTTGTTCATCAGGACTGGATTTGATGCAAACTGTTTGGGTGAATTAATTACATCTATCTTTTGGAATACCTTGAACTAATAGCCCTAGGTAGTAATACTTGGATTCAGTGTGGTTTTGGGGTTAGACAATATATGTTTACATACCTGTCTATTGACAAAAGGATAAATCTGAAGCGCTTGTGTTTGACTACTGTGATACATGGTAACATGTACTAATACGTGATAATATATGCTTATGTTACAATATATGATCTTTACGTATTCTCTACCAAGAAGCCAGCTCTTGTATTTCACAGCAATGCAGCTGTACACTGTAAAAGAACTGTTAGATCTACAGGGTGCTGTGGCAGGGAAGTCACCTGGGCAATACCAGCTGATACACCCCTATTTTTTTCCAATTTCAGTTATGTGATATTATCATTTGAAAACACTGGAGAATACATGGACATGAAACAAGCTGATACCACTCAGTATGTGCCAATGCTGGAAAGGAAGGAGGGATCCAAATACTCTGATATTCAGAGATCTGTGTATGATCGGCCTGCTTCATATAAGAAGAAGTCTATGTCAGGTAACATAGAATTGTCCCTTCTGCATACATCATTAATACAAGTAATTATTGCATAAATACATCTCTTATTTTTGCCCTCTGCATGGTCGTAAACTACTCAGCTGTGTTGTGCAAGTGTGTGAGTACAAGCTATAAGCTAAAAGCTTATGCTTGTGTTCTTCATGATGCTCTGAGGGTAGGAGTATCTGCTCCTGGAGCAGAAGGGGACCAGCGGGGTCCGGCTGTGCCTTTGCTCCCATGCTGAAGCGCTGAGGCTGTGCTCTGCCACGGGGCTGTAGGCACTCTTGGGGGGCAGAGACTTTGCCAGTCTTGTAGTTTGCAAGATTTTGAGCAATAGCAATGAACAATAATAGTAGCCATTTGTATTGCTGTGTTTCCACTGACATTTCACATTAACTGACACCAAATGCAGAACACTCCCAAATACTTTCCCAGGTTATGTAATGAAGATAATGAATGCATCCCATTCCCCAGCCCCGTTTTCAGAAACCAAATATGCTTTGCTTTAAAAATAAGCATCATCACTTTTGCCTGAAGGCCTCAGAAACTGAACCATATCCAGTCCCAGATTTACATGGCAGACTAATGTACTCATGCAGCGCTCTAGGACAGTCGGGGTGGATGAATCACTGAATTTTGACTGTTTTTTTGCTGACATCTTTCATAAAAAATGAGAAATCTTGCCATAGCATTTCTGACCCTTTTTGCTGGTATTGGATTACTCCCAGTGAATGCTTGCTGGGAAACATAACAGTGTTCAGCAAAAGCAAACGGATAAGAATGTACAAAAACCTAACAAAGGCACCACCTCTAAATAAATGTTTTTGTACCACACACTGAGTATTGTAAACATGCTGAACAAAACTTAAGTGAACCTTTCAAACGTCACCTTTTCCTGCAGTTCTGTGGGGAAAACAATACAGACAGGAGAAAACCCCAAACCTATATTTAATACTGGATGTTTTTAAGAAAGCAGTATGTGTCAGTGACTGATGCAGACATTAAAAGTGGTTAGTTATTATAAAAAAACTGGTTTGGTCATGCTACTCTGTTAAAATTATCAGCTCAGAATCATTATGGGTAGGAGGAAATGGATGCTGCTTTCATGCTCCACAGCACAAACACATTTTTCTCTCTTCTCCAATAGAATCAGAAGTCAAAAACCTTCTTTCAGATGACAGTTCAGAGGGCCTCAGCCTGCTGGATTTGCTGAGCTTCACCTACCAGGTTGCACGGGGAATGGAATTCTTGGCTTCCAAAAATGTAAGTAAATAAAAAAGTCGGTAAAACGAAAGAAAATGTAAAAATGTCTTCATCTCTGACTGTGGTTTTCCATTTAGATTCTGAAAACGTGACACAATATCATATTCTTTTTGGGGTTGTAGACAGCTTTCTCACTTACCTGGCAAATGAGATCACCACGGGTGGAAAAATCAAAGCAGCAGTCAGTCCTCTTCTCCTGTCGCATCCTGTGACATTCATGGAGTCAGGGTGCCAGAGACGGTGGTGGATCTAGGCAGGGTCTGGGTGGAGGGTCCATACAGCCACAGACCAGCATGGTCAGAAGCATAGACATGTCATTAGTACGTGATGGGTAGAAGGGGAAAGGGTGGTATCACTTTTGTCTCCTCCCCACTGCGGTGCATCTGCATGAGCCCTTGCTGGTTCTGAGGACTGGTGCTTCCCTGCCCCAGTTAGTAGGGTAATACAGGTGCCTGTTCAGTGGAAGATCTTATTAAGACTGTGCCCAAAAAGTGAACAGATCTTTTCCAGGGATCTTTGCAGGGGAATAGCCCTTGTGGAATTAGCACGTCCTTGAACAACTTAATTTTTCTCCATACAGTGTGTGCACCGTGACTTGGCAGCTCGTAATGTCCTCCTGGCTCAAGGAAAAATTGTGAAGATCTGTGACTTTGGGCTGGCTAGAGACATCATGCATGATTCCAATTATGTCTCCAAGGGCAGCGTATGTACTTCTTAATCTCCTGAGTTCTACTTTAACTGAAATGAGAGGTGTCAGTTTTAAATGCTATTTAATGTTCTTGCCATTCAGTGTTGGTTACGCTAATTGACTATTGGGATGAAGACTCCTGAGAACAATTTTTCTTCAGTTCATTAATTACTGTAACTTTCCTAATTCTGCTTCAAAGCCAAAAAGTACTTGGCCACACGTAGTACTTCGCAGGTTTACATTTTAACTGGCAAGTTTTGTGACTAGACAAATCATTAAGGAACTGTCACTATGACATGGAGTATAGTGATACACCAATCAATGACATATTGGATCTAGATCAGCAATGCCAGCTTTTGTATCATACCTTCAATCAGCCTGGTCATTTGCTAGTGATAAAATGAATACAGTTATGGTTTAATCAGTTTTGGTGGGGAGCAAATAGTAGCATCGCTTATAAACCTGGTACCTCTGTGTATAGTGCAATTAAACATAAACAGTAGCCAGGGTAACACAATTTTCTTATTAGAGAGAAGCTGACACTGGCTGTCAAACAATTGTAGTGGGAAGCATTTCTTTAACGACTAATCTGTGCATTTTGGGGTTTCTTTCTTTTTGCTACAGACTTTCCTCCCAGTAAAATGGATGGCACCTGAAAGCATTTTTGACAATCTGTACACAACATTAAGTGATGTCTGGTCTTATGGAATTCTGCTGTGGGAAATATTTTCTCTTGGTATGTACTGTGAATGTTTTCTTATGTGCAGTGATTTTTTTTTTTTTTTAGTTCAAACTGTTCTGCACAAAGTATTTCAAATTCTACAGTAAAAATATACATGTGAAATCAACTGTTATTCTTCTATATGGGGTTTCAGATTCCAGTGTCAGGTGTGAAGTGAAATGTCCGTACTCTTCCAAAGTTCTCATTATATTTCTTTTTGCAAGATACTTTTTGTTTTTTCTAGAAAACTAAAATCACTGAGTGAAAAGCTTTTGTGGTAAAGTATTGGTGTGCCAGGCCAGGATGGATTTTCTGGCTAATACAAGAAGGAACATGCTTCCCTTTTGCACCAGGGTGCCTGGGGCTGCATGCCAGCCCAGCGGCTGGTTTGAAACAGTCTCTTCATACGTGTTTCAAAAAAGCCTGTCTTAGTCCCATTACAGAATGAAAACAAGTGTCAGTCTTCTGGGATGCTGATTTCTCATTTCCAGGTCAGCACTGTTCACACGGTTAGTTTATGGCAGTGTAAAGTAGTTATGACAATGTATAGCAGTTACAGATGATGTATGGTTCCCAGCTGGGAACAGCCTGGCTCCTCAGCCTCATTAATTAGCCTCCCAGGCGGATGGCTGGCCTGCTTCAGTGAGCGTGCATAGCCCACATTTACTCTCAGTAGGATTAGTCACACCTCTATGGTACCTACTACTGCCCCACAGCAACCCCAAACCTAATGTTATTTTCTAGAATAAGTTGTCATATAGCTGCTGCTCAGAAAACAGCAGTTGCACCACTGTTTATGGTGTTGATCAGTGTAATCTCTCGGCATCATAGGATCCATTCCCCAGCATCCCTGGGAGGTGTGGCAGTGCCAATGAATAGCTCAGGAGCTGAGGCACCTGTGCTTCACTGCCCTGCCTGCAAGGAAGGTTCTGAAGCCCAGTTTTATGTGAAAATCCTGCTTTTGAAGGGCTGAGGTTTCTGGAGCAGTATTATTGCATGCTTCCTTCATCTGAGAAAGATGATCTTTCTCAGAAAGCAAAATGTGTCCTCAGCAACATTTTTAAAGAAGGTCAACTTTGACATCTTGCTGCAATGCTGACTTCAGCTTGCATGATACTTTTTATACATCAGTGACAACTGAGCATGAGTGTGATGATGTCTGTATGCTGCAGCCCCAAATGTTTGCCCAACTGTCAGCTCAGGGGCCAAGCCCAAACTTTTCAACAACCCATGCTCCTGACGTGTTAGCTGCGGTCTAAAGCTAGCTGCCCAGGTGGGAAGACTTGGGTATGGAGGGGACTGGCTCACACTAAGGCTTTGCCTTTACAGCTGGGAGGAAGCAAGTTACTTAGGCCATGCCACCCTCAGCGGTCCTGCAGGTGCCAAAGGCAATAAAACCCAGTGGAGCAAGTGACTTGCCTAAGTCACACAGAAAGCCAGTGGCAGAGCAGAGTCACGACCTCAGATCTGCCAAATGCAGGCTGATGACCTGATCCAGGTATCATCCAACCTCTGTGCCCACTCAGTGCATTCTAGAAACACTGTAAAGGTGTTTTTTTCTTAGTACCTACTTCAATCTTTCCTAGCCAACATTTCACATCAGAGCTTACTGTCATCAAGACAGTATCTCTGACGTGACACATTGGGTAGGAAAGATTAATTTTGATGGCATGTCAGATTATAGCGTTAACACTTTTTGACGTGAACAGCAAGACAGTATTTGGGAAGTTTGCATGGATAGTAAAGTACAGAGTAGTATTTTTTCTTCTCTTCTATCTGCAGGTGGCACACCATATCCTGGCATGATGGTCGATTCTACTTTCTACAATAAGATTAAGAGTGGATACCGAATGGCCAAACCTGATCATGCTACCAATGAAGTGTATGTGTGCATCCGGCTTTTCCACACCTGGACAGTCTCCAGACAATTTTGGCTTTAGTTTCTGTTTGGTTACTCATTTTCCATTTACAGATGGTTAAATTGGTTTCCATCTTAACTGCAGGTATGAGATCATGGTGAAGTGCTGGAACAGTGAACCAGAGAAAAGACCTTCTTTTTACCATTTGAGTGAAATTGTGGAGAGCTTGTTGCCTGGAGAGTACAAAAAGGTTTGCTCTTTGAATTTTTTTCTGTGTTTTCTATATACTGTTTTAGGGGGAATTGCAAGTGTTGTTCCAGCCATGAGAGCCGTGTCCACTGAACTGGCACATCCTAACCTATGTGGATTATGTGATTCAGACAGGGTCATTGCCTGTTTGGTTTCTGCATGCAGACTAACCGAGAGAAGCAGTTCTGCAGTATTAGCTGGGCAGCAGAGCTTTCCATTTCTAATGAAATCCTACCAACACAATTTTTCTGTTGGTGAATGGGTTTTATATATTTTCATGGCATTTTCATGGCATTTTCAAGGCATTGAAAGAGTTCTAGAAAAGGGACTACTTGGCCCACATGTTTATCTCTCTATCTCCCTCTTATCTACCTCTTTGGTAGACACCAGCAAGTTTTCCCCTCATACTTCTGATACCTCTGGACAAGCTCTACCTGCTCTATCATTCAGTGTTTCTTTTTCCCACCTGCCTTCACTCCCTGCCCCTCTCACATCTATTTATCTGTTTTGTGCTGCCACACTTACTCCTGTGCTGTCTAAAACATGCATGTCACTTCTCCCTTCAAGTCATTTTAAGGTGCTGGGCTTCTCCATCCAGTGTTGCTGGCTCATAGGGCAGAATATTTGCTGGGTTAATGAATCACAGCCATCCGTATGCGGAAAGGCAGCCTTAGTGAGTAGCATCTAACCAGGGGTTTGAAATTAACATTTTCAGAGCTATGAGAAGATTCACCTGGACTTCCTGAAAAGTGATCACCCAGCTGTCACCCGCATGAGAGGGGACTGTGACAATGCTTACATTGGTGTCACCTACAAGAACGAAGACAAGCTAAAGGACCGGGAGAGCGGATTTGATGAGCAGAGGCTGAGTGCTGACAGCGGGTACATCATCCCCCTGCCCGACATTGACCCTGTTTCTGAAGATGAGCTTGGCAAAAGGAACAGGCACAGGTAGGTCCAGTTTACAGGTCACGTAGCCCATAGTCACCGTTCGGGGTCATGTTTGGCAATGTGCATTAACACTTGTTAGCATCCTACTCTGCAAAAGGTTTCCTTAGCTCTGTTGAGAACGCTCACCGGGAAGGTCACATGAAAATATGGTGGTAGAAGTGGCTGCAGTGTTTCCAATGGGAAAAAATTAATTTTGCCTCTTTTGTGACTGCCGGGGGAAGGAGACTGCAGGTAGGGTGCTGTGTGTCACTGGGACTCCCTTGCTAGTTTGGCCAAGCCACAGTGGCTGGGTGGTGGCTCTGTGGACACATCTTGCCCCTACAGCTCGATGCCTTGGAGCTGCATATGAGATCTCAAGGGATTGATCTGTTCTGTGCAAGACCAGCTTTAAAATTTGGGAGAAGTTGGGTTTAATATCTTCCAGGGTTGTCTTTTCTTTCACAGCAGGGTATGCAGGACATTTTACCGCTCCCTTGCCAGTTTGCACGACTGATTCTACTACAGCACAACACTGTAACCCTTACTGTGAATGGCAGGCGTTTAATTCAGCACTTAATTAATAGTATATAGAAATATCAACCTAAAATCTTCTTTTTTTGATATTTTTGTGCAATTTAAAAGAGGGGGATCAATGAAGTTTCTAAGAAGCACTATCCAGATTTATTATCTCTTCTCTGCTATTCTTATCTTATTGTCTGTTATTATCTTACTTTCACCTGGCCTCCCGAGATTTACCTAAGTGACCTACTGTCACAGCAGTGCCAAAGCTTAATGAGTTCCTGGCAGAAAGTGCTTGGAGGAACGTATGAACAACCCCTTCCTTTGAATTTCAAGGTGGTTCGTTACTCTTGAGATACAAGATGTGTCGTGTTCCAAGAAACGGGCGGTCAGAGTCACCTAAGATTGTGCCATGGGTCAGAAAGCAGGTGGGGGGGTAGTGTTTAGTTCTGCTAGAGACTGGAGCACTTACGCAGTCACATTCACCGTGTAGTTTATCTCTGAGATGTTTGTCTCTTCCAGTTCCCAGACATCTGAAGAAAGTGCTATTGAGACTGGTTCCAGTAGCTCTACTTTCATCAAGAGAGAGGATGAGACCATTGAGGACATTGACATGATGGACGACATTGGGATTGACTCCTCAGACCTGGTGGAGGACAGCTTCCTGTAACCTCACGGACACCTTCCAGCTCTGCACACGGGGAAGCTTGCCGTGTCGTCTACAGACTTCTGCTCCACAGAGAAAACCACTTTATTGCAATGTCAAGGATGTGAAGATGAGGTGGATTTGTATAGAGAAACTCCCAGCGATGGGCAGAGGAATCAGCCTGACTATGAATGAGAGACACGTCCAAGATGGATTTTTTTTAGTGTTGCTTCTTGCAGTACTTCAGTAGCATCTCAGTGTTGTTTGCCATTTGAACTGGTAGGAGGACGAAGGAAAAGGCCACAAACAGACCAGTTTTGTGTTTCAAGGGCATTCATATGACTTTGATGATCGAATTTCCACTGCAGCAATACTTCATCATTGTAATTATGTAAATAACTGTCTGCTCAAGGATCTTTTGAGGTGCACATTGAACATATGCCATGGGTTTTAGAATAGATCGCTTATGAATTTTGTGTACTTCCTCCCTCAATCTCAATGTCAGCTGCTGTTGAACTATCATGTGAATTGAAGAACATGCGAAAACCACTTTTGGACCAAAAAGGTCTAAAACCACAAGGGACTGACCGGTACTACAAAACATGTTACTTTTAACCATTAATGCAAGTAAAGGGGAATAATAATAATGATGATAATAATAATAATAAACCAGTCTATAATAGGTGTTAGAAACCTAGTAAGTCCTTATTAACTATAGAAGATAGCTGTTTTCAAGATAATACTACTACTGTTTTCAGTAACACTAAATGTATATTTTACAATTCATTGTCCTTCAGTAAAAGCACAGTCTCAAGAAACTTTTTAAGTACAAGGAAAAGATTTATGACCCATAATATTTTATGAAACCATTCTTTTTTTTGGCTTTACACAATATGTTAACTGTTCTGGTTAGCTAAAACTACTTTAACATGGAGAAAAATTCAAGACTTTGGTTTATATTATGAGCGGAGTAGCTTTTCTAATCGGGTATACTAGAAACAATTATTATCCTTGATTAAATGAGGTTCTAAAAATTTAAATTTAAAAAAGAAATGAATTTAAGCCGGATTTCCAAGATGCTGGAGAATGGAGGTTTATGATAAGCCACCAGCAACATTCCATTATTAGTGTCAAAAGGAGACCTGTCCTGGGGTTAGCTGTGAAGAATTGATCTGATATTTGAACTGCTCAAGGAATAAAGACATCTCTCCCAGCCTGGAATTCAAGTTTAAATAAGCAGGAATAATTCTGCAGCAAATATTCTTGTCTTAGCTTTCAGGTTTAAACAGGAATAGAGAACTCTGACTATTATCTTTGCAGACTGTAACTACAAACAGTTATCACTTTCAAGAGCGTTTTTTGGAAGAAGGTGCATGAAAATGAATCTGCTTTCAGCCTGCAATAGTTGTTTTGTGACACCACTTTTATGAACAAAGTATTACAATTACTGCTATCACTGTACGATATGAGAGATGATGCTTTAGAAGACTTACATGTGAAAAAGGTACACCACTGCAAAGGGCCCCATCCTTTCTGGTGCTCAGCTTTCAAACTTAAATTTAATTCAGTGTGATGAGCGCCTCGCAGGGCGTACTCAGCCTCTGGCATGACGCAACCAATGCAAGTGCAGTGCAAACTCATCCCTGTGTTGCTGTACTTTCCTAGGAAGTGTGAAAGACAGACCAGCAGTGACCGACAACATGCTGCCACGTTAAACTACCGGTTCACTTGAGATGGCCCTCAGAAAAGCTACACAAGCCCCCTTCACTTGTTGTGGACAGTTGTGGATCAAATGAAAGCAAATGTAATACTGTCAGTGTTACAGGGAAATAATTCTGGGTCTGGGTTTCAAAATGTCACCTGGCTGAGGTCATGTACAAGCATATCGCAAACGTGAAAACAGGACCTGAAGCGAGGCACCCACATTTTCAGCCCCGGTGGAGGCCGACAATCAGAAGGAGCCGTGAGTGATGGCACATCCTCCATTTCTTGCAGTCAACAGACCAAGACTGAGTGTCATCCTGGGAGCCATGCTTCGGCCCAACACATGCCACTGAGCTCGTACAGGGACAACTGTGAAATAGAGAGACTCTCGTTATAGCCAAGACAGATGAGACGATGCAAAGTCTCCCTCCAGCTATGAACTACGAATTGAGGAAACACAAATTATCTATTGGATATCCCAGATATCTCAATGGCCACCTGAGACCACATGTGCCTTAATTTGCATGTGTAGTCATTACAGCTACACAGTCAAATTAGGCAAGCAATTTCACCTGCATTTTTGCACATGGCCTAGTGTTCTTCAGGGTTTGAAAATCAGCCCCAGCATGTTTTATTATACCAGTTACTGGAATCTAAGGACATCTTCATGCGGTCTCCCCTTCCACTCACCAGTTTCGTTCTGTATCTCGCAGAGCGTCTTGGGGCTAGACCCAGATGGTGGATGTGAACCAGAGCTGGCTCGCTTTCTGATGCATGGTAAGGTTGCTTCTCCATCCTGTCATGAGCATTGTGCAGATGAACTGCATCTGTGACAGGGGTCTAGTCAAACCCAGCTCACTGCAGGCTTGGAATCAGATAAGCTGGCCTGGAAACTGGAATGAGAAGCAGAGGAAGAGGGAGAAGTGTGAGAGGATGATTCGTTTAGTTTTACAATTTTATTAGCATTACAGACTTTTTCTTTTATGGCTTAATTTTTGAGAAGCCACTGGAAGAGATATTCCCAAACCTTTTGCTACAGTAATTGTATAACGACAATCAACATTAGCCTATGAAACACAGCTTGTGATTTGGAATGGCCAACCAATTCCTTACAGCGTGGTCTGCAACTTGTACAAAATGGTCCTATTACATGATGAAGGACGTGAGATATGGTGATGTTATACATCAATATGTATATAAGTATTTTTATATAGACTTCTAGAATACTGCCAAAACATTTATGACAGCTATATCACTGCCTTTGTTTATATTTTTTTTACTGTGATATATTCCACAGGCACGTTAACTGTTGCACTTTGAATGTCCAAAAGTTATATTTTAGAATAATAAAAAAGGAAGTGTTTCCAAAATGGTGGCTGTTGTGAAATGTTTGAAGAAGGGCAAACTGGCCTGAGTGATGGTAGGCACAAAATGTATTTCAAAAATGCCCCTGTTGATATTTTGTCTTTGAAAAAAATCCTGTAAATTAAGATATCTATATTTCAATAAATGATATATAATTTAAGGACATGTGAGGGGTCTATACTCACTTATTGAAAGACAGTTATGAAGAATCAGTCTTTATTAGGGTTCTTTTCCCTCAAAACTTTTTTGATTGAGTGCACTACAAAACCACCAGCCAAAAGTGACAAGCAGGTCCCTGAGCCCTTCCCGCGGGCATAGTGGGGAAGTGCCTGCTGCAAATGGCCTGGATAGTGAGCGACATCTGTGGGGAGCCATGCTGCACCCCAAAACATGGCAGGTGTGCTGCTCCAGCGCGTGTTACCCAGAGTAAAGCATGTGTCCCAACGTGGGCGCTGGGCTCCTCACATGAGATGAAACCCTTCTTATCCTCAGCACCGTATGTGCTGGGGTGAAACTGCTTCTCTGCACACACCGGGGAAAGGGGGGACGTGGGATGCAAATGGACATTCTGTGCCATGTGTCTGTAATGTATGCTACTAGCACCAGTGTACTATAAAGGATGTTATGCAAAGGTTGCTTTTAACAAGGGACTAAAAGTGACATGTCTCAGCCTTCAGCCTAAAGCCTTAGGTGATTACAGAGGATTCGGTGGCTGCACCTTGAAATCGCCACAGTTTCTCTGCCTTTGGCTGCAGGGTTTTTTTAAACCTGATGCTGAGCTCACCTTCTTTATGAATCAAACCAGATTTTGTTCTATGGTTCTGTGCTCCTGCAGTAATTATTTTTACACGGTGGATGTAACTGAATGTGAATTTGAGAAGAATTGCAAGATTTCAACCTGAAAACAGAGTTAAACTGGTCAGCTGCACTTCCTACACTAGATCCTGTCCTGGTTTGCCCGTGGGAGCCAGACAAGGCTGGCAGTGGGAAAGCCCTGTGAACAGGCAGGTGAGCAACCTCCTGTCCATGGAGCAGTCACTGTTGTTAAACAAGCTTGGAGATGAACTCTCCATCTAGTATCTCCCTCTCCTTCATCACTTTCTCACAAAGCAAAACTCCTTGCTTCAAACAGGGTGCAGCAGCCTGGTCTCTAGCCTTAGACAAGCGTTAGAGCAGGTTCTGTCTCCTTTGCATCCTTGTCAAAGAGAATCTTTGTCCTGTAATGCTGTACGGACATGCAACGCTTCCTGCCACCCCAGGGGTTTGGGAAAGAGTGGTGGCAGCCAGCGCTTGTATCCTTAGGTCTGTCATTCTTGACCATGCACCTGCTGTTCTGGAAGTTCAGCAGCTGTGTGAGACATGAGGACTGATGGGCTCATTATTCCTTCTGTGCAAGGTAAAGGCTGGTGGTGCCAAAATCCCTCTCTATGCAATAGGCGGCAGCTGGGTACAGAGCCCAGGTTCAGCTCTCCATTCTCTTCTTCCCCTTCGCAGATGGGAATGCAATCTTCCATGTGTAGGGTACAGCTGAGCGTGTGTCCATGGTGGGGAGTATGGACAGTCAGTGTCTTCACCCCCTTGCTGAAGTAGATCCATTTGGGGTAAAACAATCCACTGATAACCAAAGTCAGTGTGTGCAGCAGAAGTTCAGCTCATCCTCTTGCTCCCTGTCCTAAGGCCTCTGCAAGTGTTTGGCTGGAAACCAAACCCGAGGGAGCGCACTAGCGCACGGCAGAGGCAGTCTGCCCAGGAGACAGGAGCTGGGGGGAGAGTGGCAGTGTGCCCAGGGTATCAGAGAGGGGTGGACTCCTGGCCCGGATGGGAAGGGAAAAGTAGGAAATGGCTTTCCATGTGGGCCCTGTGCAGGAGACTTCACTTTATGCAGGTAAACAGACCTTTGGCTAAGCTTCTGGATTGCTATGAGTGGTGCAAAAGGGGAGCAGCCGGTTCAGCAGCCAGAAGCAAGTCATCCAGCCACTGCAAGATGCTCCTGGTGGCTCTGGGAACCTGAGGCACGGTGCTTTGCAGTTGTCTCAGCAAGATGGCTGTGTTTCATCACCTTATCCCCATCATTAGAGGTTATGTGGTACAGGAGCTGTGTGCTGGCGTAACCCCTGGGAAAGATCAGAGGAAAGCAAAGGAAAGTCTTTTGTATGCTCAAAAACAAGGAAGAAGGAAAGTCACCTCATGGACCTGGGTTGGCCCACGGAGCTGGCAGCTGAAGCAGGGTCCATCAGCTGTGGGAGTCCCACCACCGATGCCTACAGCAAAGCGAAGGGTTGGGCTCAGCACTTGTGGTCTTGTCCACCTGGCCCTGTCTCTGTCCTGCACCCCTTGGCACAGCCAGCTGGCATGAAACCAAAGTGCAGTGGCGGTAGAGGAGGCACCAGCTCCTTCCTCTGCCAGCATTGCTGTTCAATGCCTTTCAAACTTCCAAGCCCAGTTCATACCCATCCATGTAACTGGAGGCAAGGATTTGGGAGACCTTGAAAAATGCCAATGTTGCCTCACATTTGTTAATAGAACGAAACTCTTCTTTTCCAAGTTGGCCACAAGGTGGAAGCATCAGACAAAAATCTGTTAAATAGTTCTTGTCCTCTTGCTTTTTCTGTTTTTGTTTCCACAGCAGCACAGATATGCTGCCACTGCAGAGGTAGAGCAGCTGTAGCCCTTAGAGTAATAGAAGGTAAAGGAATGCGTATGGTATCTGTCAGCTCCAAATGTTTTTTTTTGGAAGAACTTTGAATCTGATAACCACAGTTTTCCACAAGATGACACTCCTTTTGAAGAATGAAATATGTACTCAAGTCTACTCTTACCAAAGGAAAGACTGAAACAGCATCATGGAAGTCAGGGAAGTTGCCTGGGGTTTTTCTGGGCCACAGTTATCCATGTTGTCTTACAGCATACAACTCTGATTCCGAAGGCTGGAAACTTCACTGGCAACTACTATGTAATCCCTGGTGGCGCTGAAGGTCGCACTGCCTCTTGCCTCAGAAAAATTACCTCTTGTGGAGAGGGGGAGGGATTTAGAATAAAATATGATTTTAAATATAATGAGGAGTGAGACCTTAGATATCCCAAATTCAGCTGAGACTGCATCCGTTTCCTCTGCATTCATTCTTTGGTTGTTTTAGTGTTGGGTTGATGTTAGATGAGGAGCCAGAAGCACTCCTGAGCTGAAGGCTAGATTCATGTGCCTTCGTGGTAGTAAAAAAAAAGTTGGGACCCATCTAATGAATGTAGCCAGACCTCCAAACTCTAGCCCCCCGAAGGCATGCAGGCTCAAGAGGTAGTTCGAGCTTGCAAACTATTCCAAACCCTGCAGCGATCTGACATATCAGACATTGCGGTACCCACCCTGTGCTCTGCCATCAGGAGCACCACCTGCTTCATCGTTTCTTCGTAAAAATGAGGCAAGCTTTGTACGAAGAGGGTTGTGATTTATTAGACCAGCTGATATAGCTGAAAAAAAAGAGAAGTAACTAATGTCAGGACTTGAGGTAGGGCTTGGGAATCTAAAGACTGGCTGTGTTTTCCACCTCTACTAACTGGACCTCGTAAAAGACATCTGCATATTACTTCTAGGTGTCTAAGAACAACAGTCATTGCCTTGCCAGCAGTAGCATGTGCCAGCTGATTCCCGAGTCTTAGAAATGCCTATTTAAAGGCAGCCCTAGGCTTTGAATTAGAGTCACCTTGTCAGAGGGGAGCCAAGCATGCAAGCACCACCAGCAACAGCTCTGCAAGAAAGCGGCTTGCACTAGCAAGTGTATTTGGTGTATTTGGGTTTATATCAAGTGCATTTGTGAGCTTGTTGATTGATTGCTTCCAAAGGTAGGGTTTTGTTTTGCTCACAATCTATTTGACATGCCAGATGATGGGTGCTTTGGTAGGTGAAAATGCTGCTATATTGATGTGGGAACTATGTCAATGCTTTAAAGCCAATGTTAATTGAGAAAAAAAAAAAAGTCTACTGTCGTCATTTAACCTGGCGTGCTGTATGATACAGACCAGAGGGTTTTCCCAAATTAATTCCCATTTGAACCAGAGCCTGCCATCTAGAGAAAAAGCAGTCTTTTCTCATGTCTGTGAATCCTTGTGTAAATATCAGGTCTTGCAGCTGCTTACATGTGAGACAAGTGCTATTAGTTCAACACTCTGGGCATGCACCAAACCAAGACTTACACTTCCACACTGTTTGCTCAGAAGAGCTCAGAAACCCATCAGCCATCATTTCTAGTCTGATCAGCTGGATGAGCAGGGGAGTGGGATTTCATCAACATATTTCAATCACTTTCAGCGTAGTTTCTGGTGGCTGCCTTTGGCAGTTTTGGTTATGTGTGTACAATACTCTGATGCTCATGTATGAAACAGGAATTCCTCTGGCTGGAAGTTAGTGGAGGTGGACTGGCCTGAAGGAGGAAAGATGCCTGTAGCTGCCTTTGGCTGCAAGCACAAGGGACTGTCCATGCTCTGTTACAGCTGTGAGCTGGTCAGGAGATGCTCTCCCTGGCTGCAAGGCTTGGCATGAGTAGTGAGACTATGCTGGGGTATGGCATATTCTGATTTTTTTCTGCTGTCTTCCTAGGATTGCATGATTTATTCAAAGGTGCATTCGACTTGGCTCTTCTTCCTCCCACCCACCCTTTTCAGCTTCCCCCCTGGAGAAGTGGGCCGGGACCTCTGCCACACCGCTGCCCTGCTTCAGTCTTGGATGACACCAGTCGCTGCCAAAGGCCAGGGTTGAAGGGGTCCAATGCCACTTCAAGCTGCTCCCGAGAGTCG
Organism: Falco punctatus; assembly: GCF_963210335.1. Taxonomy (NCBI): domain Eukaryota; kingdom Metazoa; phylum Chordata; class Aves; order Falconiformes; family Falconidae; genus Falco; species Falco punctatus. The sequence goes on from NC_137580.1 coordinate 58,549,345, forward strand.
ACATAGCTAACGTGTTTCCACACTCCTCCCTGGATCCTTGGCTGTTCCCCTGGCAGTGAGAAACCCTCAGAATTAAATACCATGAAAGAACGTTGTTGAAAACGTTCAAGAGAAACTGCATTTTGAGAGAAAATGCATTTGAAAATGTCAGCATTCTGTAAAAGAGGAAGAAAAAAAAATGGTGCGAATATATGTTGCTTCACTGTCAAAAACTGAGCAGCCCAAACCTGTCCTGAGCTGCCAAAAAATTAAAAACTTTATTTTCTGGCTTGAATATTTTGGTATTCAAATGTTCTCCTTAAAATGCCATGTTCGCTATGAAGAATGTAGAAAGCAAGCTTTGGGATTTTCCCCAACACCACCACCCCCCCCCCCCCCGTTGAAATCCACTTTTACCTCCTCCCTCCAGAAAAGGACATCCCTTCCCATCCCACGTGTTATGACATCTTGTGCTGAGACCAAGACTGTGCCGCTGCAAGGACCTTTCCTAGGGGCAGCTGTTAGAAGGTATCTTGCAAGTTCAGGGAAGTATTTATCAGGATTTCTTATCCTGGCAGCTTCCAAAAAAAAATGCCAGCAGAGGACAGGGGTGTGAGAGCTGCCCCCGCCAGGGTGGTGCTCAGGCTGCAGGCAGGGGACCAGCAATGCCTGCCAGGGCATGAAAGATGCATCTTGTTCCCCTGCTCTGCCCTGTGGCAGTCAGCTCTGGGAGCTGATGAGAGCTTCCTTTCCCAGCAGCATCACTGATGCAAGGGCTCACACGCCAGAACATAGTGGCTCTTGTGTACAGGCACACGCGTGCCTGCCTGCCACCTGGCACCTGCCCACGAGGTGCCCACCTGTATGTCCCAGGAGCAATGCGAAGGAGGGGTCTGAGCCCCACCATGGCTGTGCAACTTCACGCTGGTCAAAGACTTTGCTGGTGCTGCCTGGGTTTTGCCAGCTTCGTGGGCAGGGCTCATAAAAGACATCACCCCTGCCTGTGAACCTGGCACATGTTAATCTTGAGATCATCTCAGCTAGGGGAGCTCTGCTGCACCAGTGCTGAATTTTGTCACAGCATTGCTCAGGTCATCTCCTTCTGCACCGAAGAGTGAGCAGGGAGCTTGTGAGAGGGCCAAGCCACCCTCCAACACCGTGTGTCTCACCCCAGCAACTTGTCTGCCCCAGCCACACACATACTGCTGGCCCTACTGCTGAGACCTGTGTGACTCCTGCCGTGGGGGGAACAGTAACTCTGGAGCAGGAGAACCCTTCGACAACAGGAGGTGGCACTGGATTGGCAGCTGGTGAGGGAGGTAGAAGGACCCCTGTATGTGGTGGGAGATGAAATGGGACCATGTACGCACTAGGACAGGGTAAATGCCATCATATATCACACTCTACAGTCCTAGCAAGGATCAAACCCTCTCACCATTGTCCAGGACAAAGCCCCTCTCTTCTCATTCACACAGGAGCATTGAGCAAGGATCTGGCCAAGACCTAAGTCCAAAAGTGTGACACTCCTGGACCACCTAGAGGGACAATTGATTTTTTAGCCTTAAGGAAGTCACTAGGAGAACTTCAGAAAGCCATAAAAGCAGCAACTTTTTTCCAGCCCTTCACTGAGGGAGGCACTTTTGGGGCTCAGAGGTTTTTGTGGTTCCAGTTTGAAGTTTCTTACTTCTAGGTGTGCTTACCATCACTAAAGACACCCTCGCTGAATTTTGTGCATTGACATCTCTCTTCTAGGGAGTGGTCTGAGCTTTTCTAGCACTGTCTAGATACCGGAGGGATGGGTAACCTAAAAATATTGGAGCAGCCCACTGACTCATTTTACCTAAGTCAAGCAGCTGCCAGAAGGTAATATCAGTGGTAGTTGCATTATTTTCATTACTGTGGCTGGCAACCTGGGCTGGGTTTGAACTGCTGACATCTGATCCTCCTGCCAGCTCCCTAAACCACCCATTCTTCTTTTTGGCTACAGTTTTACATGAAGTAGCCATGCAGTAGCTAAGATACTGACAAATTATGATTTTACAGTATTCTTATATTGTTGAACCTGATGTGGTATCATGAGATTGGATTGTTTATATTTATATGTACATAACCATACCTTCTTCTCTCTGAATGGTCAAACACTCCGAATATTGGTCATCCAGTGCATTGAAATATATCCTCTGCATCTTTCATGAAAAGAAAAGAAACATTTTGCTAATTATTTTTTTTTATTTCATTAAAATGCTACCAGAAAGCTTTGGGAATGTTTGGAAGTTTTTCATTTTTTTTATGAATCTGGAAAAAACTAGATGAGAAGAGGTTTAATTTAGTAAACCCTCCTCATTTATATAAAACATTTCAACAATAGCTATGGAAAATCAGTTATTATCTATGTTACGTGACCCACAGCCTAGGCTGAGATTAAATCTTTTCAGTAGAGCATGCACATCTTGAAGACATACCGTTTTTGCTCACCATCTGAATTCTTCTGGCTTTAGTAGTTCTGCGATTGGAAGTGCTCAAAGGCTGGACACAAGTATGAGTTCAAAGAAAAAGAGAATATTAGTTTATTGCAGAAGTTATACATCTTTCAGACTTTTCATTATGTTAATATGACTACATCAAAAGGATCTGTTGAAATTTTCTATCAAATCTAGACAGGCGTTTTCAGCTTGTCAACCTTTGCATGCAACCTTAGTTGTCAGTGATTCTGTAGAATAAATTCTGCTAAATACATAGATGTACAGCTATACATCTGCTCAAAAGGGCCATAGTTTCTCTTTGCAGAGAGAACTTTGCCTGAAAGTGGAATTATTTTGGACGGAATAATGCAAGCAAAGGATGCTAAGTAATAAGAGGGTCCTAGGGGAGCAAAGGAGCAGGGCTGGGCTTGTTTGTGCCCTGTTGACAGTGTATTCTGTCCCAGTATAAACCCCGCAGCTTAGGCTTCAGCAAGCTCAGCTCTTTTCTCAAAGAAATTGGCAGAAAGGCCCCTTAGCATGCAACAGCCAGAAAGTGGCAACTGATAAATACTTGCCTTTGCTGCTTCCCACACTCTTAATTCTGCAAACATATGAAAGTCACAAACTAGCAATACCGATGTCCTTTCTCTCCCTTTGTCTCCCTTAAGGCCACATCGCCCCACGATATGTCAGTGGTCAGTACTTTGGAAAATCAGTCTGACTCCTTCTTCCCTTCCTGCAGGTGCTGTGACTCATTTGCCTGAACATTGCTCTGGAGGGCACAGACAGATGCCTTGCTCCATGCAATACTGCAAATCACAGCTCAGTCTTGGGTTTAAAACCTACGGATTCTGAAGAGGCATACATGTGAGTGACTGTCCAGGAACATAGCTAGATTGTTTCTAAAAAAATAACTATTTTGACGCAAGAACTACCCACTGGAGAAATAAAAAGCAGAGAAACAGTATTATCAAAACAATAAATGGACAAAATGCACCAGCCCCCCAGTACCATCTCCAGATCCTGAAATCATGACTCTTCAGCCCTTTGTAAATGAAGGTCCATTCCCACCTCTGCTTCTGATATATTATCAAGGAGTTATCCAAAATGTCCTCATATGTTGTTTCAAAAATCTGCTGGTACAAGTTTGGAAAGACTCCTACAGACTTAGAAAAAATTTTGACTCAAAAGTCTGCCTTGATTACAGAGTGTACAATGTGCTCCTCACTGGCTGACCTTAGTAGCCCTGCTAGATATCTAGGGGGCAAAATGATGGTGGTGCCCCGGAAAAAACCTGAAGCATTGCTGTATCCAATAACAAAAAATTATAGGCTGATCCTTCAAAGCATGATTTAAAACCAAGGCAAAACACACTGAGTTCTTTCAGTTCCACTTGGTGGGCTTTCAAGTTGTGATTGCTTCACATGGTGATGTTTATCTGCAATGATGAGAGCCAGTGATGCACTGTGTGCAAATGAAAGTGAAGAAGCTGTGATTCCAGCAGCTGGGACTTCGCCATCCATTGTAAAGACATTGCAAAGTAATCTGATACAGCACATAGCCAGTCTAACTTTCCTTCTGCCGGCACAGAAGTCCACAGGAACTCATAGAAAATTTTAGAGCTCCTTCTCCAGAACTTCGTTCTCTGGGAAAACCACCAGCATTCAGTCGATTAAGTAGTATTATGTGCAGTTACCTGTTTTGGCAGGAAAAACATTTCCTTCCTCTTGTTTTTTTTAATTTGCTAGTAACTTTTAAAAAATGAGAATCCTAGAAGCTGTTGCTAAACTAGCATTTAGTACTAGTGTTAGCCTGTAAAAGCTTTAATAATTAGCAGTAATTTGAATAAAACTGAAAGAAAGTTCAAGGGCTATACTCAACAGGAGATCCAGGCGCTGCCTTTAGTCTTGAATATTCACATCCATAAAGCAGAACTGCAAGAAAGCCATAATTAACTTCTATCTCCCCCATTTTCACAAAGCCCAAGTTTACACTCTGGCTTATGTGCAGTCATTAGCATGTAATAACATAAATACCCATATTCCCTTATCATGTTGAGTTGTTCGTCTGCTTTTTGTTTTCTGCAGGTTCAGCTGTCTGTGTGTACACAGTCGCAGGTGTACGTGCAGGGTCTGGTTTGGATTCGACACTTACTCTTTCATCTTGTCCATTCCTAGGGAGGCAGCAATGAGCGTTTCGTATCTCTGAGGTCCGTTTCCTTTAGCTGCTCCTTGTCATTTCCTAGCAGGATTTGTCTGTGTATGTGAGGGCACAGCTGGATAGAGGTGGTGTGTGTCCTTTTTCTCCTGCAGCTGCCCTGTCTATGTGCATGGAAGCTGTCAGGGAGGCCACAGGGCTCTTGGTCGCAGTGAGAGTCGTAGAGGAGTGTGACCTCAAACTCTTCCCAGGAAATCAGATCATCTCCCTGGTTTAAATTTGGGACTTCCTGGGGTTTTGGATGTATATATTATTTTCACTTTTTGTTTCTTGGAAAATAAAATAATGAGGAATGGAGAACTGAGGAGCAAAACCGTGTGTTTTAGGCTAATGAGAAAAGGCAGGATAAGAGCAGAGACAAGTCTGCAGGTAGGGAAGGTGCTAGAGATTAAATGAACCAAGGTTAAACTGGGCCCAAAGTTTGCAGCAAAGGAGCAGCTGTAGGTAAGGGAAGGGCAGTATCAGAGGCAAAGCTGGTGTTTACACAGCAGCCCTGAAATAAAGGGCAGATACTAATAGACTTCCTTCAATTTCTGTCAGACCATAGCTGTCACTTAATGATAACATTAAATGGCACCTAAAGCTGAATTTAAAATGTACTTTTCTAGACTGATTTCACAAAAACTCTCACCCCAGCTGTGATAAAGCTGGTGCTCTCTATTTATCAACAGAATGAGGGCTTGGTCCTCTAGGAAGACATCTTACCGTGGGAATCTCTACCTTTGTTTGCTAAAGGCATGCTGTCAAAATGATACCTGCTTATTTCCTAAAATGAGTTAAAAGTAGCTTGAGGATTACACCTGTCCTTGCTGATTTCTGTCATTAAACAATTTCCTGTCCCCAGTTTCATGCCTTATTTCCTGCTGGTGTCTAAAGGATGCACGCTGACAGCTGAAGAAAGCGACTGTTGTGAAACACTGGCACTGCCTGTGGGGCCGCGATCAGCAGCAAGACTAACTGGTGAGCCTGGGTGAGATGTTTGCTTTTGTTTTGATCAATCGTTTAGCGTGAGAAAAAATGAGGCTTTGGCGGATCTGGCACTATTCACTAATTGGGCTGAATGTGCAGATTGACTAAAGCACATGCTTATGGTTTGGGAGATCCAAGTTCAACTCCGCCATCTGCTTGAAGCCTTGTTTTCCTGCAGTCCTGGTTGAGCAAGCTCTGGGTTGAGTGGGGCTGGCAGGTGCAGAGTCTCTCTGGATGAGGCTATTACACTTTGCATACAAAGATCAAATATTTGTTAGTGCTGATGGTCCCATGTATTCCAGCTCCCACCTGGGTGCCCTAATCGCTGTGCTATAATGCTCCCTCTGGAGCAATTCATGTTCAAATGTGATGTGCAAAGTGAGAAAGCAGCAAGGGGAGAGACTGCAGAAGCCTTTCAGTGCTGCAACCAGTTTGCAAGGCTAAGGCATTCTCTGGGGGAAGTGACGCAGGTATGCATCACCTTGGGCAGAGGAAAGCAGGGCAGAATTGAGGTTTCCTTCACCCTGAATCTGTGGCTCTGTGGGGTTCCCCTTCAGGTGCGCAGACTTCCCTAGTCTCTGAGCTATGCAAAGGACCATGAAAAGTGTTTCAGAAGCCTGAGCTTGCAGGGGAGATTTTAAATCCTTTGTGCTGCGGTCCTCACCTGGCAGCTTTGGGGGATTTCAGTAAATCAGAAAAGCTGGAAACAAGTGGAAGAGATGCTTGGGTAAAGGGGTGCAACACCCCACAGAATCAAAACTAGAAATGTCTGCATGCTTTTTTGGCTTTTACCAATTCAGGTGAGATGCATTTAGGTATTTCTGAAGGTCTAGAGACTACCACAATCAACAACACAACTGCAGAACTCAGTCTTTCCTTCAAAACCTCACAGGCCATAGTGGGTAAATATAGTTCAGACACAAATACACTTTTAGATGAAGAGTGTTCTTTTAAATCTTTTTTTTTTCTCTCTTCTGAGAGTGCCAAGTAGTGCCAGTTTGGAAGTAATTTCTGAAATGTGGACATCTGTCTTCTAGGTTCTGTACTGAAAACACCATCTTTTTCAATACGGCTCACCAAACAAGCCATTCATTAGTAACTAGTTTCAATCTGTAATGAACTTTGGGTCTGGTTCATGGTTGTAACTCGCTTTGTGTCATTGTCAATGGGGTTTGCATGAGCATACATCTGGGGTGCAGAAGTGAATCTGGCCCTCTTTCTGGTCAGCCTAATGATTTTCATGTGATGTTTCACAGCTCTTCATCAATCCCCAGAGCCCTTCTGATGTCTGAGAAAGAAAAAGCTGCAGAATAACATCTACACCATAAAATTACTCTAAAAATAACAGCTAATCTCCTGTTTGAGATGTTGGTTTATAGAAGGAAAGGCTTTGGAATAAACCCCAAATCTTGTAATTATGTGACTGTTGTTTTTTTCTTGAGGTGGGTAAGCAGTTTTTCTGTCCTTAGCCGAAAAAGTATGAGCAGTGTTCTAACCCCAGATCTTTTAGCACTAGCTAAAAGGTATTTCACACCGGTCCACATGTAAGAAAAAGCTTTTAATCAGTTTGAAGTAAGGTATAAACAACCTCAGGAAGTTTGGAATACGTTATTAAAACTGTTCTCTAGTATCATTGTTGCAGGGTGTTTTGGCATCATATCCTTTACTGTAAGCTTATTATGTAAGTCACTTGTTGGCTAGCCTCTGATCTGTCCCATGATCTCTCACCCGAAAATCATATCCTTTTGTAAGTGGGGTATGAAAAGAGAGACAGCGTGCTGCTGTTCATTTAATAATTCATCCGTCTTGCTTTCCTCCTCTTCTAACCCCCTTCTGTTTCTGGATTTCAACCTGCCTGTGTCTCAGGCGTTTCTCCTGGCTTCCTTCACCCTGTGCCTTGGGCATACCTGCACTCGGATATGTCTGGGCTGGCTTTGGGCACCTCCCTGAGCACAGCGTCGGGGATGTGCTGGCCCTTGGGCCCTGCTGCAATTGAGGGGGAGGCTGTGGCACACGTTGGGAGCGATGCACACAAAAGTTGGTATTAAAAAATGAAGGCTACTGAAGAGGAAGCCTTTTGCTCCCTGGTTATAGGGCATGAGCTGAGCCTCCTGAGGAGATGGCCCTCTCCACGCTCTGCACAGCACCCCCATTGCAGGCATGCTGCTGCGTGCAGGTTTTGCAGGGAGAGGTGAGGTAGCGGTGCCTAAGCTTCTGCGAAAACCAGGAATTGTTAAAATGCTGAAAGGGGAATGGGGCACCCAGGTAGTTGTGTTTCCAGCTTCCAGTCAGTTTCTCTGTCTCTTACCTCACATTTGACATATTCAACTAAAGGATGCCACAAGCAGACCCTGTACCTGGTGGATTTTGAAGATCAACCAAAACGTCGGTCTTGGATAATGCCTTGAGGCCCTGTAGCTGTGGACGGGACAAGTACTGTATTTATTATTGCTAAGGAACTATATGTTGTTATGGGAAAATATGAAACTATGGAAGCGTGACTATGAAGCATTACAGTGCTGCACAAGGAAAAGCATCAGGTGGTTATTTTCTTTGACAACATTACCTTAAAATGAGTAGGTCAGTGTGTTTCTAGGATGACATCTGATACTTCATCTGTTCTCAAGAGAAGTCTTCAAAAGTCTTCAGACTTTTGTCACAGGGCTGTAATCATCTGTCTCTTTAAAAGACCCTTCCCTCTGTCCTTTTATCAGTAGTGCTCCTTATGCTGAATACAGCAAAGATTGTAAATCACCCGACAGATTAAGTAACAGGACTGAAAACAGCCAGGCGACGGGGTTGGCAGAGCATTGCCACCGCTGAAGCAAAAGTCATCTTGCACTTGTGGTGAGGTTATCTGAAGTGCCCAGAAGCCCCAGAGTTCAGCCTCCCTCAGGGCTTCCTGCGCTGCCTATCAGTCCATCAGGCAGGGCTGGAGGTGGTGCCGCGGGTGCCAGGGCTCATGGGGTGGTTGCAGGAGGAAGAGGAGGAAGACAGGGGCCAAAGCAAACCTTCAGAAATCTTCCTGTGGTTTCTAGGGCATTACCAAAGCTTGACATGCTTGTGCAGGAGTGACAGGAATAAATACACTGATGGTAATGAGTATGGGTAAAGAAAGTGTGAGGGAGACCCTGTCAGTGTTTGCGCATACTTTTTCCAAAATTGCTTTGCAGGTGGACCCAGCCCCAAATATTTCTTTGCTCTTCTTTACACAGAGGTATGTTCAATGCACCATTTTGAAAAGGTCATTAAGTGGCTGAAAGATGCTATATCAGGGTCTTTATTAACAGTGATGTGAGATGAGAAGGGTGAGAAGCCAGAGCAAAGAAGCTCGAACCTTGCAGTGGGATGGGTGGTGCAGCTGAAGGGGAGCATGGGTGGCTGTGGTGGCCAGGAGGGAGAGCAGTAGTGTGCATCGCTGTAGGAAGCGGAGAAGGCCTACTGGAGGAATGTGCTGGCAGAGGGAGAGACGACACAGCACCCAGATACCTAGTCTGTTCTCCTAGCAAGTTGAAGCCCATCAGTAAAAGCTGCTATTGTTGTTACACACTATAGTTATGAGCTATCTATCATCCTTCAGAAATTAAGCATGTGTTAATGATATATTACCTATTAATAAGTACTCTTGTTTAGGTAAAACAGAATTTTTCTGCCTTTTCACTGGCTCTGTGTTTTATATCCACTGAAAATTGCAGGTCTGGATCTAGTTATCTGCTTATCTGAATTGCTTTTGCTGCTTTTGCTACCACTGCTATAAATTTCCTAGGAAACCAGCCTACAAAGCCTTCATAGGAATTCAAACCTTTTTGGCTGATGGCACCATAAATACAAAATTTCTTCAAGGTCAGTCTCATCAGAGGTGTTTTTTAAAGCTTTTAAAGTAGCTAGCCTGGTGCTGAGTCACGTGTATTTTTCTTGACTTGGTTTGTAGTAAGAGCTTGAGCTACAAAACTTACTCAGGCAAAAGTCCCGTTTATTTTAACCAGACACTTAGCTCCTGTTGCATCCTGGTTTTGCTTGCTTGGTGGAAATCAACTTGCATGATATCCTGACCTGCACATGCAGTGTGACACTAACCTTCTTTAGCCAAGTTATCTTTGCTTGCTCCGCGCAGGCAGTGGTTATCACAACAGATATGGAAATATTGGTGAGGGAAGGCTTGGGCAAACCACCTGGCCACAGCCAGCTCCTGAACCTGGGCACAACTGGGTAAGGTTGTCTTGGGCTCCTGCCTGTCGCCCTGGGATGGCAGCATGGCTTTCAAGAGTGGAGAGGTGGCCTTAGCTTCGTGTAACTGATGCATCTTTCCTTGTGAATATGTCAGATTGCCCCAGTTGAAGACAACACTGATTCCTTATTACCCTCATGTTTGATGCCAACGGGTTTCAGGGCATAATTGCTGCCATAGGGTACCAGTGGGTTTCCACAGGTAATTAGCTCCATGACCTCTGTCTACTGCTTGCGAAGAGCAATCAGATCTTTGCAAAAAATGGCTCCCCCAAATTTGAGTTTGCAACTCCAGCACCATTGCCCAGCTACCTTGTATGCAGCTAATAAACCTTCCAAGGCCCCCAATTTTTTCTCATTAGACCAGAATTAGACTTCTTAGCTTGAAGTGTTATTTCAGAGAGCAGGAAAGCAAGGTAAGGCAGCAGCGAGTGAGGTAGAAAATGAAGAGGGCCCGTTCATGCAGCACAGATGCTTCCAGAAGGTCTAGCAGTCCCTGGAGCTCCTCTGGGCATGGGGCCGGGCTCTGCAACTGCGTGGAAAGAGCAGAGGATCTGGTTTCACTCTCAGATGGGTGTTTACAGGGCAGGCAGAGGAAAAGTGGATGTTTTACTTGAAATGTTATGGAAATCACTGAGAAATAATGCCTGTAGAAGGCAGTTCTCAGAGTCTATTTCTGTTCACGAGGGACTGAAAGGCGTGCAACAGAACCAAAAATCCTGCAAATCCATTTCCTTTTATTTTATCACTGCAAGGTTCATGAACTGGAAGAGGAGTTTGAGCAATTTGACTCAGTTTCCAAGTGGAATTATTAGGTTTAACTTTTTTTTATACTCAAACCTATTGTTTTTTTAAGATAAGCCAGGATTTTTCCCTCTATACAACAATAGTTAAACCTGATATGCAGTTGCTTGGCTAAGAGACTGATAGGATTAAAATCTAAAAATACAAAAGATAGAAACCAGATTGTGTTATCTAAAATATACATCCTCTCCTGTCATGCTGGTAACTTAAGTTCACACAGTGTAAACAGAGAACTAACAAGTTCTGGTATTGTCATTTGGGCTAGGGCTTTTTTTTTTAACACAAACTAGCTCCAAGCAGCTCACAGAGCTTTCTGAGAGATCAGGTACATAGATTTCAAAGTGTCTTCAGTCCATGAGTGTTTGATTGATATAGCACAGTACTCCCGTTCATATAAATATTTGAAGTCGGAAAAACCTTCTGGTTTCAATTCTGTTAAAAAAAGCCAGTTTGAGCTAACTTCCCACAGCAGAACAGTTCTTTCACACACACACACAGATTTCTGTGTGCAGCCCTGCTTCTCCTATCTAGAGCCCTGCCATGAGTGATGGGTTTCATGTAGCCACTTGGCCCTTCCTGCTCCTTACCAACCAGCAGGAAGGTAGCAGGGCCCTGGTCCACAGCCAGCTGATTTTGCATAGCCCCCGCTGGCTTTGGGGAACACTGGAAAAACAGAGGTGTAGGACCACTCGCTTTCTGGGTTTCATGTGTTTCTAGGGAATTCAGTCATTTTCCTCACACCTCATGCAATGCGCAGTCCCAGCGCAGCAGTTACAGAGGTAACTGCCACCACACTGAAAGCCTCGGAGACCTCATGGGGTCTAGCAGCCCGTATTGTCAATTCATATGGAAGCTTTTTTGTTGCATTCACTGCTTTCTGAAAACACAATGTTATATTGTTACCTTGTTGTTATGAGAAAAATGTTGTTACCAGCTAGAGAGAACCCCTCATAAATGAATATCTGAGAGAAGGAAAATGCAGACACTGCAGTTTCTTGCCATCCTGGGGCACGGGCAAAAGCATTGAGTAAAGAAACCCAGAGAAGAATTGCCAGCATAGTAGGAATTGCAACTGATATTAAAAAAGATTTCTGAGATGCTTGGCTTGACAAATGCAGAACTGGAAACCATGTGCAAGGAGCTGCAAACAAAGACAACAACATCTAAATGTCAGAAAAATCAAGAGGCTGATTCCGTAATCAGTGAAGGCAGAAGACACAGCAAGTTGAAGGCACGAGACAAAAACAAACTCCTGTGCTCTGGGATATGCCTGTGCCTGGGTTTTTATTTTTTCTTCTAGCCTCTCAGGTTCTTTAATAGGATTTCTCCTTGCCTACACTCTAGTACTGAAAATACCACCCTCCTGGTTACCGGCAGCACCTACTGCTGTGCCGATGAGCTCAGTTATCGCAGGTGGGGAGGAGATGTCTGAGGTACTCTAGTCTCAGCCTTTGAAGGACCTTCAGTTCAAGATTAATAAGCCCAAGCATCAGCAGAAGTCAGAAGCGATTTTTCAGGCACAGCTCATGTGACACCAGTAGCTGGATGTCTGCAGGAGCTGGTGACGAGTGTGACTCACCACTGCAACACCACTCCTAGTGTGGTAGGGAAAGGCTTGGAGATGCCACCACCACGTGATGCATGTCCTCCGGCTTCTGCTGAGTGTGTTGGGAGTCACAGTCTGGCTCCCAGTGAGGAGGGAGCTTCAAGGGCTTTGCCACTTTACCAGCCTAGCTCCTGCATGGGTTGATGTAGCTTTGTCCATAGCTTTTTCAGGGAATTAGAGACTGCCTTGCAGTGGCAGTAATTTTTGTACAATTTTTATTTTAGGCAGCATTGTTAACTTTTTTTTTCACTGAGTATCTACCCAAGTGGAAGGTAGGATCCTCCCAGTACAGCCAAGATGGTGAGAGCCATCTCAACTGGTTTCACTGTCAGAGTGGCCTTTATCCTTTTTCCTACATAGAATCACAGAATGACAAAAGAGTTTGGGTTGGAAGGGACCTTCAAAGATCATCTAGTCCATCCCCCTGCCAGGGGCAGGGACACCTTCCACCAGACCAGGCTGCTCAAAGCCCCATCCAACCAGACCCTGAACACTTCCAGGGATGGGGCATCCACAGCTTCTCTGGGTAACCTGTTCCAGTGTCTCACCAGCCTTATTGTAAAAATTTTCTGCCTTATAACCAATCTAAACTTACCAGAGGGTAAATTTTAAAGAGTTAAAAACTCTTGCCCCTTGTCCTGTTGCTACAGACCCAGGTAAAAATGCTTTCTCTGTCTTTCTTATCTGCCCATGCCCACACAAAGCCAGTGATGCACAGAGGAGGTAACAAACGTGGCAGCAGTGGAAAAGACAAAGCCACCTCGCTGCGACAGCTGAGGCAAAGCAAGGGCACTTGTGTTTATTCAGGGCTGGCCAGAGCAGGTCAGTCCTATGTCCCTGCACATGGCTGCCCCGGAGCAGCTGTCTGGTACTGTGCAATTTGCAGCTTCCCTTGGCCCTACACCCTCGTGCCAGACACCACTTCTCCAGGAGAAATTATTTCAAAGTCGGGAAGCCTGTGGAAGGAATAAAACGCTACCTCTAGTGAAGAGTGAGCTTGCAAGCCTGCACAGAGTTTGGTCTTGTGCTTCCTGACACTTGGAAGTGAACATAATTTCAAAGCTTAAGAAGGGAGGCTGTCCGCTTTAATTTCATCTTTGCAACTTTTTATTTGTTTGCTGTTGTTTTTTAAAAATTCTGGCTTGTACAGGTGGAGCCGGTCTATGCATTAGCTTGTTCCTGTCTGCCTGTGGTTTAGCTATATATTTTAAGACTGTTTTTCTTTACAGGAAACGGGAAGCTGTGGAATGCAAAATATCATTTTAGTAAAAATAATATTGCCTAACAAACCTCAAATGATTTAGTGTATGTAAAATAGTAGATACACCAGAGAGACTTACTTGGAAACAGTATTTGGTGAATAACTCTTTCCCACCCCCACCCCCCCACCCCCCACCCCCCCCACCCCCCGCATTATTTAAAGTTAGGTAGATAGATCCAGAGAGGCTGACTTGAGTACTTGAGTAGGCAGTTTGTTACTCATCACTTATTTCTCAGCCATTGCTCCAAGCATACACAAAATACAAACAAATTCATTCCGCACCGGTGTCCCCAGCAATTCCTCTGCCTCCAACACAGTCAATCTGAAGCTATCATCCTATATAATATAGGATTGCCATGAACAGCATGAAGTCCAAAGAATTTAGGCAGCTACTTGTCCTTTGGGACAGGTTGCAGGTGGTCAAAAAGCAAATCTGAATGTATCAGACATTCTTTATTCACTGGTGAGAGATCTTTCTTCTTCAAATGGTAGGAAGCTACTTCTTTTAGTATTATACTGAGGACTGAGAACTTGATAGAGAAGGTGATACAGGGTGTTTCTAATTGCCTAGAAGGCAGGTTATTGCTGGGGTAGGCACTGGCCCACGGTACCTGGCCGTGGTGTACCCATGGCAGCACAGAGCTTTGCAGGGGCTAATTTGATCTCATTAATTTCAACTCCTCAGCGATCTGCCTGCTGTCCCTTCCCTCCCTGTCTCCCCATGCAAGCATAGGAGAAGCAGCTCAGCTAATCAAATAGAAGATGAGCCAATTTGTGAATATTTTCCATGGACAGAGGTGAAAGTTGCTGTGCTATGATATACAGAGGGCAGTCCCTTCTGTTTGTGGTATGGGTATCGTCCCTGAATGCTTTGTGCTTGCAGGTGCTAAAGGTTTGTAACGACAAGAGCAGTTTGCTGTTTGCAGCTCTCACAGCAATTCACCTCCTTCATCCCACCAGGCCCCAGGAGAAGCGGTGCTGGTGACTTGGCAGAGCTGGTGGGTGGTGGAAGGGGTCTGTGCTGAGCTGCCTGCCAGCACGGCAGCTGCGCCTGGCAAATCTTTACATGCCAGAACGTCTTCGCAAAAGTCAGGGAATCAATTTACAAGCTATTCTTTAATTTAAGATGGAATTAGTTGTTCACAGCAGATTTATTTGCACCGAATAATTCCATTCTCACCAGCGAACGGTTAGTTTTGTTTGTGTACAGACTGCAGGAACAAATCAATACTTTTCAGCATCTGTAACTGAGTTTTGGCCGTGCAGAATAATTAGAGAAAATATATTAAATAAACTAAGCTTTAGCTTGCATGTTGCATGGTCTTCCCTTGGCAGACACAATTACTTTCAAATGCAGTGACAGAGTGACATTGTTCTGGCAGAAACTCTCCACAGTAACTTAGGAGAGTGACTTTAGGCCAGCACACGGGGACAAGAAAGCCAACCAGGTTCCACAGTACTGGGACCATCCCTAAGAGCCCTAAGGGCCTGGTTTGCTTGCTAGGGAAATGAGAGAGGATGTGCATGGTGCCACAGCAGGAAAAGAATTAAAAAGAAGCTGTGGATTCACTGGCAAGCAAAGTAACTATACTGAGCATGTACCTGCAATTCAGCTGTGTCAATTTTGGTAAAATATTTACATTCAATCCATGTCAAAAATACAAAGCACACTACTGTGTCATTATTAGAAAAAGAGAATAATTTAAATAGTGTAGGTAGGAGAGGTAATCCCTTATTTTATTAACAATTCCTCTACAGATGTTTTTCTTCTTTTATATGACTGCTTATAATAGAACATCAGTGGCAAAACCACAGGCCATTACTACAACAAATCACCCTTCATGTTGATGACAGCATCAGACAAGTACGGCTTCCTGAGAGAGCATTTGGCGTCATGGTTTTGCTTCTCCTGGACACCATCTTTATGTTTCAAAAGAGGGGAAAAAAACCAAATTTGCCTGCTGTTTTCTCATGGATGCCTTATGCCTATTCATTTCATTTTTTTGTTTTTCATATTCCAAAGAAAATACATTCTTCCTTCTTGTTGTGCACTGGAAAAAGATTATGGCTGGCTAGTACCCTTTCTTCTGTTGAAAAGGAGCCCAAACCAGCAAAGCCATGCACCTGTGAGTAATACATAAATGGGACACTGCACAGAAACGGCTAACTTGAGTAAAGATTGCAAAGCCGGTTTTGCCTTTATGAAAACACTCCTGAGCCTGAACAGGGAAAGGCAAAAATGCAAGCTGAGAAGAAAACACTAGGAAAGAGAAAAACCTGAATGTCAGATCTTTAAGTCCCAGAATCTACCTCCTTCACAGAATCTGCAAATAAACGAAGTGCAGGCGTAAATATTATGTCCACAATTAAGCACTGGAGAGTTAATTCCATTTAGCCACTTCAGTGCTTGGTATGTTGCTACCACCAGATGATTGATGGTTAGTTTATATCCATCACACCTGGTCATAAGCACTGGCTGTGAAAATTACACCTCGGTGTTTAAAATGCCCAAACCGAAGGAGATGCTGACATCAGGGTGGCACCAATAGCATGCCACAGATACTTCAAAGAGTTACAAGTGAAAAACGCCTCATCAGTTCAGTGCCAGTTTCTTGCTTGGAGTGGACTTGGGTCAAATCATCACCAGGAAGAGGACACTGTAAATGGAAGCACCCAAATGTGAGCTGGAGTTTTGGAGTGATATCTGCTGCCCGAAGCATCACGTAAAGCCTGCTGCTTCCACTGAGTTATGGTTAAGACTCACACCAAGATCACCAAGGGAAGGATGGGATCAAAAAATGATGGCCACAGGTAATGATAATAATTTGAAAGTTGTAAGAGTGACCTCTTATATCTAGGGATGCTTTCCAGATCCCTAAAGTGCTCCTTATTCCCAGCTGAGTGCTACCTTTGTTTGGACAGGGGTGGCTCTGATCTTACTAAATGATCATCGGGTAAGCTGCTGCTCATCTGCTGCACTAGCCACATTTTCATAAGAGTGCCTGTGCAATATGGATTTGAATAACTGGGCTTTTCATTTTACTCACAAATAAAATGAAGCTTTTTTAAAATGGAAACCACAAGGGTAGATACATGCTTTCCAGTAGCCTGTATTTATATTTAGCAAATACAAAACCAGCAAACTGTTCAGATTTGCTTTCTATCCATTTGCAATGTCTTCCTGGTTGTTAAATGCAAAGCCTTTTTTTAAGGCAAAACGAGAGAACAAAAATTTGGTTTTGCCCTTCACTAACCCTTTTGAACAGAAATGATTGAGAATCCCACAGGTATTTTTTTTGTTTTTCTTCTTCTTCTTCTTCTTCTTCTTCTTCTTCTTTAAACATATGAATACAGAAATGTGTTTTATTTTGGTCTCTCCGCTTTGGCTGAGTGATGTCTGTGGAGAGTTTGGGAGATGAAGGAGTGTTAGGCAAGCTTGGAGCTGCTGCTGCTGTCCCTCTGCCTTTCCCAGGACCTCTCCATGTCATGGGAGCAGCGGTGGGCTGCAGTGAATCATGCCGTATCTCATGGGCTGGTCAGGCAGCAGTCAGGGATGACTCTGGTGCTGTTGCTGTTTGAAGGCTACAGTAAAAGCTAGGAAAATCACCACAACCCCACTTTGATTTGATGGTCCTCAGCTATTAGGCTAAGGTACCACTTCAGAGGTCCAGTGTGGTGGAAATGAGGCCATTTCCAGAGCAAGTCTGAGTCCCCCACACCCTCTGCTACCTGGTTGTGAGACTGGTAAAAGGCTTTTTGCTAAGCTGTCTGGGGTTCAGCAGCTGAAACCTACATTAAGATGTATTCTTGAGTTGTGGTGTTGGATCCAGCTGTTTTCAGAACACAAAGAATTAAGAATGTTTTTTTCAGCTAGAAAAGGCCTTCAATCGAAATTTTATTCAGTGTAAATCAGTCTTGCAGAAAAACTAGCTTTGACACACTAACTTTCAGTGGCTTTTTTCACCGCAAAATGGATTAATTTCCTATGAATTTCATACTTGTATTTGGTATTTGTTATTCTTACTCTTAAAGGCACATATTTGTTGCTTTATTTGTGCAATTCAATTGCAGCAATATAATGCTAAGATTATGGTGCAAAAGTATAGCATTTTTCCTTCTCTGTTTAGTTTTGCTTCTCAGTGTGAAAGTCTCAACACTTAATATGTATGTACAAAAATCGCTGCTGTGGAAGAGTCAATTTGTTGAAAAGCATAGCCATTGATTTGTGACTTTTATTCTGCTGTAGTCTCATCCATTGCATTAACGCAAATCAAATCAGTTTCTTTGTGAAACAATAGCTTTTATACACATGTATGGAATTTTTATTACAGCTCCATTTCATAAAAGGTATAGATTTACTTTAGAAATTCAACTTTCACACTTTTTTTTTTTTTAAGTAACAAAGAGTTTAGCCCCAAATAAATATTTTTCAGACTAAGTTTTGTTAACCCTGAATAGTCCTGGCTGCTTAAGTGTTAGATAATATGAAACTTCAGTTCATGGGAGCACTTTTACCAGTGCTGGTAACATTTGGTCCAGATCTCCATTATTGCGAAGCTCTAAGGTAATACGCCAGCATATGAGCTTGTGTATGTGCTGGGCATTGCTTAAAAGAGACTTGTTTCTATATATTCATGAAAGACCCAAATTTCAAAACCTTTGTTTTCAGAAAATATCCTCTTTGCTATTTAATGACTGCAGCCTCTGAATTGCTTTCCTTTCAGCTGCCTCCAAAGTTTCCATGACACCAGATTATGGTACCGTAAGAAGTATGCCTTACAGATTCAATTAAAGCCCGAGAGAAGAAAGGTGAATAAGACGGAAACTTGCAGTCCTGGAGAGAAAAGCTTCTGTGCTTAAAGAGAATCCAGATTAATATACTTAGGAAAGGAGAGGTTTTACCTTAAATACTGTGGAAAAAATGGAAGAGCGGTTGCCTGAAAATAGAACGAGGCTGCTGTGTATTCTCTTGTGTGTGTCATTTTTATAGTGTATCTTTTTCAGAAGCTGGTTAGAAGTGAGATGATAATTTGCATGTCAAGCAAACTGTCTTGCTTTCCTTGCTCTTGCTTCCCTCCTAGGATGTTGCTGCCTGCTATGTGTTCTAACAAACATGTTTGTCAACGAAGAAATCACAGCAAATGCTCAAGTTAATGACAGTGTTAGCTGTTAGTTTGGCATCCTGCTTTGACTTCATTGGCAGATCTGTCTGTAATGATAGCCAGCAGCACACATACTCAGAACGCATAGACAGGCTCAGGGAATCCATGCGATACACTTTAGTCCGATATTCCCCCTCGCAGTCAAATTGACTTTGAATTTAAAGTGGTTTAATATTAGCAGTTCTGATGGGGGCTTTGTACCTGCATGCATTCCTGGTCTGAGATGCATGAAAAGCCGAGTCATACAGCTCTAATTTAAATCAACTTTGTCCTTTGTAGCATTAGCCATAACTCTGTGAAACCCTAAATGTACTGTAATTATAATAAATCCATTGGGTTTTCTAGCCCATTAAAAACACAAATGAGAAAAAAGAAGTTCCTCCCTTCTCCACCCTCCCGAGAGGGCAAAGAGTTTTTGAACTGGGAGACAAATGGATATTTCAGGAACTCCATGTGGCAATGTTAATAACTTTATCACTTCTGCTTGAAAGCATCCTATTGTAGTGAGTATAAAAATATGAATGCAGACAATTTACAATCAATAATACCACTTTGATAAGGAAATACCTTTGTCAAGAACAGTTTTAATTACCAGCACAGTGGGATTGCTTAAATGAGGAAAACCTGAAGGGGTGAAAAAGGGAAAAAAAGGAAATTCAAAAGGAGAGAGAAAGAGTTATAAGGGAAAGCTACCACCTCAGCAAGAGATTGTAAACTAGGTAATATCTCCTCATTTCAGGGTTCACTGGAGTTAATAATCTTGAATGTTCTGCTGATTCCAGGATCTTCATGGTCAAGTAGCAAATATCTAACCAAGGCCCTTTGATGTGAAGCAACATTAAAACGCATTCTGCGCACCTATGTTAATACCACCTCTCATGGCTCCAAAGTCTCAGTCATGTTTTCACACTGGACGCTGTATAAGAGCTTTTGTCCACACTGACTGAACTGCTGCACTCTTTCAGCACAAAGCTGCTAGCTGTTTTGGAAGGTGCTCCTTACATAGCAGCTTCTGGTTTAATTAAAACAGATGAAATATTTGTGAATTCTGAGTGTTTGTCCTGACAATTTCAACCTTCTGATATGCCTCTGTATCAACATTGTTCAGATTTGAAAAAGTAGCAAGGATGAGAGTACACCCTTGAGTACATCTCCATCTCCATGTGCTCCCAGCCTTAAACTTTTCTGCATTATAGAAACACAGTGTTTATGGAGCACAATCCTTGTATCAACAAGGGCAGGCTTTTCCAAATAATATATGTGAGTTGTATAGCTTAGCTCTGTTCCCAGTAAGACTTTTCACCAAACTGCACTAAAAATAACCAAGGTCCATCTTGGCCACCTGCAGCCCTGATGAGAGTCTGGCACTCTGTCTACAAAATCTGCTTCATTTATGTAACTGTGTCTTTTCTGCATGAAATGGAGATACTTCTTGAATCCTATCTGGAAGCACATCTAGCTCACTGCAAGTAGCATCCCTCAGACACCACCCTGACTTTGAGCTTGAGGCAGTATCTGGATCTCTTTGGGGGGAGGCACTTTGCATTCCTTTCCACTCAGCTCAGAAGTTAGAAGTGCATTGCAGCAGGCCTGTTTCAGCCAAAAGGGTCTGGGGTTTTGTGTTTTGGTGTTCGGTGGGTTTTGGGGTTGGTTTTTTTTTTTTTCCAGAAACCAGCCACATGGCTTATGGCAAATGCTCGTGCTTTTGGGTTGTCTAGGTGCCTTTCATCCGACTGTGTGAGCTCTTTCCACTAAGAGTCCTGCTTAACTTGAGGTAGATAGCAGTGCAAGCCAAGGAAGGCTGGTGGTGCCCATGGCTCTGTAGTGGGGTGTCCCTTTGTTCAGTCACAAACCTCCCTCCAGTGTTCTTGGCTATGAAAAAAAACACCAGGTCCTTGCAGAGCCTGGGGAGCCAGACCCTGCAAAGAAGGGCAGCGAGGGTGGGAGGTCAGGGCTTTGCACTGGTTAGCAGGGCTGGGGAAGCACCAGGAGAAATGATTCAGCAGCTGTGCATCATCTCCTTTCTGAGCTGTACCAGGAGGCATCTCTTTGCTGGGTTACACCCCAGGGCATGATCTACCATAAAGCTGATTACAGTAACAGCCCTGGTGATTCATGCAGAAACCCCCTCCTGGCAAAGCTTTCCCTTTGGAAGAGAGGACAATGGATTTTGGTTGTTGTGTCATGTTGCACATGGCAAAAAGGCTCAATGTAACCATTGACCCTGTTACACAGGATCTTAGCCTCAGTAGGCATCTACTGGAATACACCAAATACCCAATTAATAGTCAGTACCATTGAGAACATAGAATCATAGAATTGTTTAGTTTGGAGAAGATCTTTAAGATCATCAAGTCAACTGTTAATCCAGGACTGCAAAGTCCACCATTAAACTATACCTCTAAGCACCACATCTACACATTTTTTGAACACTTCCAGGGATGGTGATTCTACCACCTCCCTGAGCAGCCTGTCCCAGTGCTTGGCAACCCTTTCTTGAAGAAATGTTTCCTAACATCCAGTCTAGACTTCCCCTGGTGCAACTTGAGGCTGTTTCCTCTTGTCCTATTGCTTGTTACTTGGGGAGAGAGACTGATCCCCACCTTGCTACAACCTCTTTTCAAGGAGTTGTAGAGACCAATAAGGTCCTCCCCAAGTTTCTTCTTCTCCAGGCTAAACACCCCCAGTTCCCTCAGCTGCTCCTCATAAGACTTGTGCTCCAGACCCTTCCCCAGCTTTGTTGCCCTTCTCTGGACACGCTCCAGCACCTTAACATCTCTCTTGAAGTGAGGGGCCCAAAACCAAACACAGTGCTCAAGGTGCAGCCTCACCAGTGCCAAGCATGGGGGGACAATCGCTTCCCTTGTCCTGCTGGCCACACCATTTCTGGTACAAGCCAGGATGCTGTTGGCCTTCTTGGCCACCTGGGCACACGGCTGGCTCATGTTCAGCCGGCTGTCAACCAACACCCCGAGGTCCTTTCCCTCCAGGCAGCTTTCCAGCCATTTTCCCCAAGCCCATAGTGTTGCATGGGGTTGTTGTGACCCAGGTGCAGGACCCAGCACTGAACCTTGTTGAACCTCATACACTGGCCTTGGCCCATCGGTGCAGCCTGTCCAGATCCCCCTGCAGAGCCTTCCTGCCCTCCAGCAGATCAGCACTCCCACCCAACTTGGTGTCATCTGCAAACTTACTGAGGGTGCGCTTGATCCCCTCATACAGATTGTTGACAATGATATTAAATAGAGCTGGCCCCAGTACTGAGCCCTGGGGAACACCACTTGTGACCGGCCACCAGCTGGATGTAGCTCCATCCACCACTGCTCTCTGGGCCTGGCCACCCAGCCAGTTTTCCATCCAGCGAAGCGTACGCCCGCCCAGGCCCTGAGCAGCCAGTTTCTCCAGGAGAATGCTGTGGGAAAGGGTGTCAAAGGCTTTACTAAAGTCCAGGTAGACAACATCTACAGCCTTTCCCGCATCTACTAGTTGGTCACAGAAGAAGATCAGGTTAGTCAAGCAGGACCTGCCTTTCATAGACCCATGCTGGCTGGGCCTGATCCCCCGGTTGTGCTGCACACGCTGTGTGGTTGCACTAAGGATGTTCTGCTCCGTAACCTTCCCTGCATCGAGGTCAGGCTGACAGGCCTGTAGTTCCCCAGATCCTCCTTCCTGCCCTTCTTGTAGATGGGCATCACAGTGGCTAACCTCCAGTCCCCTGGGACCTCCCTGGTTAGCCAGGACCGTTGATAAATGATGGAGAGTGGTTTGGTGAGCTCCTCTGCCAGCTCACACAGTACCCTTGGGTGGATCCCATCCAGCCCCATAGACCTGTACGTGTCCAAGTGGATCAGCAGGTCACTGACAGTTTCCTCCTGGATTGTGGGGACTTCATGCTGCTCCTCCTCCTCCCTATCTTTCAGCTCAGGGGGCTGACTGATACCCCAAGGATAACTGCTCTGGATATTAAAGACTGAGGCAAAAAGTCGTTAAGTACCTCAGCTTTTCCCTCATCCTTTGTGGCAATGTTCCCCCCCATCCAATAAAGGATGGAGATTATCCTTGGCCCTCCTTTTGTTTCTAATGTATTTGTAAAAACAGTTTTTATTATCTGTTGTGGCAGCAGCCATTTGAAGTTCTAGCTGGGCTTTCACCTTTCTAATCTTCCCCCGGCATAACCTTATGACATTCTTATAGTCTCCCTGAGTCACCTGCCCCTTCTTCCAAAGGTGGTAAATTCTCTTTTAGATAGATGTATCTTGAATGGCTTTTGAGGTAGAGCTTGACAAGACCAAAATCCTGTAGAAAACAAGCAAAAGCCTGGCCTTCAAATATACATAGCCTACACATGTAGTTTCAGATCATTCTTGTGCTGGTTAATCTAATCTCTGCTTGCATGGAAATCTCCCAGCTGAACTAAACATCCAGCTCTTGTACAGATGATGCTTCTCAAAACTGAAAGGCACTGGAGGAATTAATTATAAATGAAAAGGATATATATCATCTATAAAAGTAAGTATTGGAGGCTAAGCAAACAGGTCACGTTTTTTATTTATTTTAAATAGCAAGATCCTATGTTCCCGAGGGTGATAATAAATATTTTACTGCACAGACTTCAGGTAAAACTGAAATACTATAATTGAAAGTCACTGAGGATGTATTTGTTGAAAATTCACCTTCCAAGAGACACAATTTTGTAATTTTCTAATCCCAACTGATCCCTAAAACCAAAAAACTGTCCTGCAGTCAACCTCCACTTTTTCCTCAACCTTCCTTTTAAAACCTTAATTTTCTACACAACTGTTGGTGCAGAGGTACCTTAGTGATTACAGTCACTTGCAGATGTGTGTTTTATAGTGTGTTGTAAAGATTATTTTCCTAAACATCCTTTTGCTTTGCAGCATGTGTCAACCGAACTGAATGAATTTCTGTGTCTTATTGGGCTCAGCCATTGAGAGGAAAGGCTCTTCCCCTGTCTTTGCTGATGCTTGTGCATTGAGCATTGTTGCTGCATTTCTATCTTTAACAGATGGATTGCTAGGAAATGTGTGAAACTGCCTTGGGCACCAAGAAAGCAGGGGCATCGAGCCAGGACGTTAAAAGACTATTTCCAACAACTGCAGCTGCAACGTGCTTTGCTCCACACTGAGCTCCACTTTCCTACCCGGGCTGGCTCAGTTCTCCTTTATGTAAGAAAGTGGGCATGTTTCAAGTACAAGCAAGTTGGGGAATTATAGTAAAAATGCAAAATGCAATCTCCTTTAAAGCATATGCAGGTTCTTCACTCAGTGCTGAAAATCTATGTATTCCCACACGTGAGATGAACCATGATAGCGCTTAGACCTGAGAATCTTTCATCAGATCCCTCCCTGTTTGTGCAGAAGAGCAGATAAGGCAAAGAGCAGTACATAAATACCAAAATTAAACAGGGACTGGATTTCAAAAAATTTTAAACCCTATTTTTCACTTTTTATTTCTCATCATTTGACTAGAATGATTGTCCCCAAAACAATTTGAGAGGAGAAATTGGGACCAGGAGAGCAGATGAGCCAGCTCAGCATCAAGCTGTAAGGAAAAGATAGAAATTACTGTGCCATCTCAATGCCCAGCAGACCTGAGGCACCTCAGAAGTGGAAGAAAGCAGTTCAAATCTGGCTGTAAATTAGAAGTGTGGGAGGCTGCAAAATCAGCTAATAACAGGGTCTAAGAGGTGTACCTGTCCCTGGAGAAAAACAGAACTGGGGGATAAAAGAAAACTTACAAAATTGGAGCTAAACAACAAAATTGCAAATGCTACTTGAGCTTTTAAGGAATTCTTAAGAAAACAAAAAACGATATATCTGATGTCAATAGAAAGAGCAAAAATGTAATCTGTGTCAGTGTAAATTATACTGCAGCAAGACCAGGGCATCATTTGTCTGTCTTACAATATCATCATCACTGTATCTCTGCATATTGCAGTTCATGTCATCATTCTGCATCTGGAATGCAAAAAAGCCAAGGATACCAAACTGGAAACAGATGATATGCCCTCTGCCTAGATTAATATTTACATTTTTAGCCACCTAATCTCAAAGAAACACAGCAGAAATGGAAGGGGCATAGGGAAGTGACAAAAATGAGAAAAGTACAGGGAAAACCCTGGTAAGAAAGCTGGGCTGTAGAGAAAGAAAAAAATATGGAAAATAAACTGATAAATCCTGTTTCATTTTACAAGGACAAGAGAGGGAGCCAATGGAACTGAAAATCAGTAATCAGAAAACTAATTAAATCACCATGCTTTGTCTTTACACAATGCATAATTAATCTATGTCACAGATGTTCTAGAGTCAAGAGAGATTAGACGATTGTATACATAATATGAACATCTGCAGCCATGTGATACAGGATGGAAACCCTCATGTTGTGTGGTATCACCCAGGTATTCACTGCTGGATTTTTGGATCAAAATTCTCTTACTAACAGGTTATTTTCTATCTCCTCTGCACTGTTTTTGCAATATCTTTAAAGCAGGTGGCAGACAGCTGTCACACCAAGTTCACGATGTGCTAAACTATTTGGCCTTTTCTGACCCATGTCATTTATTTCACTTTGATTTAAAGACAAATATGTGTGTGTGTATGTGTGTATATATATATGTATATATATTATATATATATATCTATATATAAAATATATCTCACATAATAAAAATCTCTCCTGAAAGAAAAATAAATACGATTTATTTCTTCATGTGGTTTAAAGCAAAGATTGCATCTTAAAGACTTTGATTAAAATATATATATTAATTCTGCATATATTATACAGAATTAATCATACGGATGAAGATCTCTTCCCTCAGAAGGCTTGTTGCCTTTAAGCAGCTTTTCCCTTTGAAAACCCTGAACGCTGGATGTGACAAAATCATTAGTTTGTATTTTAAAAGAATTACAATGAATGCTAAAGAGAGACCCCCACTTCCCACATACAAACTTTCTAGCAATAAAGAGCCTTTTCAGACTGTATAATCCTATTTACTGTTCTTAATTGGAGAACTGTGTTTGTCAAAAAGTACAGAAGTCTTCAGTTGTTTGGAAGTGAGTCTGGCTCATCAGCTCCCAAGGGAAGAAAAGAACTATTTATTTTAACCGTTAAGTCTAAATGCAAACTGCACAGTAAATCTGTCTATCCAAATACTGACCTATTTCATGTAATGTCAGGATGAGGCTGGCCTTGCTGTATAAGGCTATTGTTGCTCATAAAAAAAGCAAACCCTATTACAGAGCCCTGGCACCAGATTCTAGGCGGTGGCGAGGGTGAGTGACTGCTAGCCCCACCGCAGGACCCACAGCCTGCAGGGAGGCTGGAAACGAACCTCAATTACCCAGCTCCATCTAGTGTTTTGGAAATAAACCACTCCTCAAAACCCACCCTGCCTATTAAACATCACAGGGGTTCTGTTTTCACGAGGAGAAAGTTCTGGGGAGCGGGCAGCAGCTGGTGGTGCTGGGGTGGGTGTGGGTGCCTGCATATGGGTACATGGCCAAAATCACCGTCTCTCCTGTCTGGCAAACTCGAACCGACTGTGTTTCTGCGCTGAGGAGCTTACTCTGTGGCAGTGGGGTTTTGCTCTGTGAAACCTTGGATATCAGTAAAATAGTTCCAAGGTGATCAGGCAAAGCCAGCTCATACAAGAAACATATTGATCTGGGCATGCTCATCTTGTTACGGGATTCCCACTGGAAAATTTACCAGGGTCAGCGGCAGAAAACCACCATTCTACATCCAAAGAGGTGTTCCTGAGATGGTTTTGAAGCTCCTCAGAAATGCACCGATGTATGGTCTCCAAGAGGAAAATGCCTCTGGATTTCTAAACAGACAAAAAGGTCCAACCCAGTTCTTACATCCCTTTGATTTTCCGAACCAAGGCCAGTCTGTAGAAAGCAGAACCTGAAGAAACGACAAGAGAAAAGGTTGTCTTCAGGCCCTGCTAAGCCCAAAGATCTCCTTTCTGAAACTGCTGGTAGTTCCCCCCTGCCCACTTTCTCTGTCTCACAGCTGATTTCTCTTTGACAGCCACTAACAGAGCTCCCAGAAAATGTGCAACAGCTCAGCTGCCAATCACGTTTCTCTCGTTTGACATGTTTCAACTGTATTTCTTTAAGAAGAAACAGCTTAGGAAGAAGAAAACCATGGCACATCCCTTTCAGCTCTCCAGTCTGAGCCTTTTGAATAGTGCTGAGGTAGAGCAGTTTAAATAAACATCATGACACCACTTTCAAGAATAAACCAGCTGTAAGGAGTTTCCAGCAAATACTTGTAAAATTTCACTTAAAATCTCCATATAATGTCAGCTACTTTTCTTTCAGCTCAAATGAAGTTTCTTGCTTTTTTCTCTTCTTAATACTTTTTTTGATTGGCAACACATTCCTGCCAAATTTCCTGGGAGATTCACAGTTTGGTCCAGCAGAAGTGGGACTATCCCTGCTCTGGCTCTGCAGATCTGTTACACATCGAGCTGACCACCTTCTGGATCGGCTGTGGATGTTGCCATCCAACCTTGCTTTCATACTGCAGTGGGGTTACCTCACTGGATGCAGAAATGGCTCTTTTCCCCAGTCATAGCAATAACTGTAATTCCACAACAGCAGTTGTGTACCCTTTGCTTCAGGGTATCTGATTTGCATAATAACTACAGAGATGGTTATTGTGGAAAAAAAATGGGCTGTATGCAAATCCCCATACTGTGGGAGGCCGCCAGCCTTGGGAACCAATTACAGAGGAGGGATATGAGTAACTGCTGCTCATGTAGTTTTTTAGGGGTAAGTTGCCTGTGAGTTATTTTAAGGTGGCACAGCTACGGGCCACCAACGTTCCAGCTTTCTGCTGCCTTCCCAGGCTCTCTTCCTGGTCCTAGCCCTCACCTTGCTTAGGAGAATCCAAGGAAGCCCAGGCTGCTCCCCAGGGCACAGCTGGCTCATGCACTAGGTAAGCCTGGGTGTCTCCTTGCCTCATGGAGGAGCCTCTCAGCTCTAATTCCCAAGCCCTAGGAAGCGTAAATCACCACAACCCCACCTCCAGGACTTCCACGCAATACTGCAGGACTATTAATGTACAAGCCTTTTGCCACAGCAACATGTTGCTCAAGTCTCCTGCAGCACGGCCGGATCTGCAGCACCTCCTCCTTTACCCCACACTGTCCTCCATTGCCTCCTTCTCTATAGTCTCCTTTAATCAGCCCGCAGCTAATCCCACCCATGCCTAAATAAATGTAAGGTAGCATAAGCTGCTTAGGTTTACTTAATGGCCCATGCCTCCTCCTCCTCCTTGCTTCCTCCAAACTCTCTCAGCCAGAAGATAATTCTCTTCACAGTAATCCGTAAAACAAAGCACACTTGTAGTTCTTTAGCAGTACCTTTTTTGCAAATTTCCAGAGTTAGCATTTTGCCTTTAAAAATTGAAAATTGAAAGGGAACACACTTTGAAAACGTAATTTTGCACTCCTGTTCTGCTTCTCTCTAGGATTAAGCTAGCAGACAATATTTAGTCTGGTGAGACAGTAGCATGGGACATTTCAGAAATTATCTTTTTTTGGCAGAGGATACGGAATGAATTGCAGATACTGGCAGCTGGACTTGCATTTAGCTTTAAACTGACCTGCCATGAGTTTAAGCAATGCACAGCTGATGGACAGTCAGCATTACTAAGCTTTTCTATTACGTCTTTCTGCAGAGATAAACATCAGTATATTCCTTTATCTAGCAAGCTACTGTAGGTATCATGAGACCTATTGACTCATCATTAGTAAAGTCACAAACCCACAGTCACATTTATCTACAGTAAAACATTTTGCCATCTATGCTATCAAAATATAGCAGAAGTCAAAAGAAAGTATGTAAATCTTTATTATAATCCAATATAATTTGCAGTAATTGCAGTTCTGTGAAAACCAGATTGAAAGCGGTTCACACATCCTTAGGTTGTTGGGAGCTAACTTGCTTACATAAAAGATGTCAGAGCATCATTTTAACATGGCATATGATCGTTCTCAAGGACAAGTTTTCTTGAGGGCCAGTTTTCTTGATAACAAATTTCTGCAAGTTTCTAAATGATAGTAAAGTGAAATGAAGGAATGAATCTGAACGTTTGACAAGAACATGCACACAAAAATTTCACCTTTCACTGTCCCTGCACTGTACCTTTCTCATTTCTACACTTCCAGGTTTTGGCTAGCAATGGCAAAGGCCTACTGAGTGGGAAGAGAAGTGAGTTTGCTAGTATTTTGCTCAGAACAGACCAGGAAGTATCAGAAATCTAGATAAAAAATAAAGTCTGAATGTAAGAGATTTCTAGACAGATTTGTCAAGCTTGAAGTTTCAGACCA
The DNA here is from genome assembly GCF_963210335.1 of Falco punctatus. Taxonomy (NCBI): domain Eukaryota; kingdom Metazoa; phylum Chordata; class Aves; order Falconiformes; family Falconidae; genus Falco; species Falco punctatus. The sequence continues at coordinate 58,578,392 of NC_137580.1, forward strand.
GTGTGGCTAACCTTAAGATAAGTATTTCAGCTTGTCTTAAAAGATAAGGTGTCTAACCTGTATCCATTAAAATGGAATGGAGTGTTTTGGTCTGTTTTGGGTTGGGCTCTAGACTGGAGAAATAACCACTGGAAAAAACTGTTCATTGTCTTAATCAGCATGAAGGGTACCTTTATTGCTATTTTAATAACATTGCCTAAGTTCCCTGCTTTTGCATAACAGAGTGCTGAGATAACGCATCAACTGAGATTCTTAAACAGAACATAATATTCTCCTGTTAATGAGAAAGGTGAGATGTTATGGTGGCTGCCCCTGTGTCAGCACAATGGGCAGGTCTGCCTGGGGGGCTGCTGCCTGTCCCTGCCGGACCCCAAGCCAGAGGCACAGCACTGCTGAGGGAGCAGAGGCAGCCACCCACCCCCGGGCTATCTATGCACCCCGAGCACAGATCTCAAAGTACAGCAGCTTTTGCAACATTTAAAAGAAAATTGAGGTGTTCCTAGACACCCTGAGGGGCTTAGTCATATTCCCAGTATCCTCCAGGCAAATCCTTCATCTGGCATATGGCATCATTTCCCAGGATGTTTCTCTAAGCAGAAAGGAGGGGAGTGTTCTGCTCTTCTCTCCTTGGCAGGAAGGCTCATAGCTGGAGACAAGGAAAAGCATCTCCAGGGCATAGGAAGCAGCATTCCAGTAACATCTGGAGAGTACCTCCTGAAAGGAAAGAACAGTTAAGTTCATGCAAGAAGTAGTGGCAACCACTGGATGATATTTTACTTCTGACAGCCAAAAATTCTGGCTGTAGGTCTGATGACTGGCTTCCCCTGGGTGGGTACCAGAACCAGCTGATGTGGTGAAGTTGTCTGCTGTGCCAGTGAGAAGCATCAGTGGCTGATGCCAGAAGGCAAGAAGAGACTTTACCAGATATCAGGAGTGCTCAGCCCCTGACTTTGCAGTGTACCAGCCTGCTGTTCTCCTGGCTACTCTAGGAAATTATTGGAGCAGCGTGTGGTTGGGAAGTCACTGGTGAGTGCTGTGCTGGCATCGTACAGTAGCGAAAGCACTGGAGCTTCAGCTACCGCCACTCCTAAGCTTTGTCAGAATGAAACTCTTCAGTGAAAAATGTGGGTAGACTCTGAGTTTTCACATTGCTGGCAAGTCTAGGAGTACATAGGCAAGAAAGAGATACTACTGGGCTTAGTCCAGATTTTCTAATGCAAGACTGGATTTCATTAGAAAGGCTGAACTGCACTGGCCTTGAGAGGGTGTTTTTCTATTAACAATCCTTCCAGTCTTTGCAGGACTCCTGCAATTTCTCCTCTGATGCAGGTGGCAAAGGGTAAAAATAAACACCTGTGCACCTAAGGATCAGCAGAAGTTGTCCACTGTGGTATCGTAGCATGTTCATTTTGCCCTGGTTCATTGTACCCACACTGAGACGTCGACTCCATGAAATACTCAAGGTTCAGAACAGCAGCAGAGTGTGACTTTGGGAGGCTACAAGGAAATTGGAGGTGTCTGCGCGGTGACTAATGTGCTAATTATAATATCTACCTGCTGAATTTTGCATAATATATGGGAGAGAACTGCCGGAAAGGAAGCCAATGGACTTGGATCAATTTGTATGGAAACAGCTAAGTGATCTGTTGTTGCTGAACTTACACAGATTTGGTCAAGACTATGGCATCGTGGTGTTAATCTGAGCTTGTTCTCTACGTGTATTTTCAGACCAGTGCTGGGAAACTGGAGATAGATGAGTGAAATTAATGTTACATTTGGCTTCAGTGTTGGGGGGTGGGGTGGGTGAGGGGGTGGGGCAAGAGAAGAAATAATTATACATTGCTGGCTTGATCTGTGCTTTAAAAAATTGCGTTTATGAATTTTTCTCTCATGATTAGCAATTTCTATTTGAAAGGGTGAGGAAGTGCTTGGAAGAGTGAATTGCTGCTCACCACTGCTGCCAAGTCTCATGTTTTAATTTCAAGTTTCATGATTTTCAATGCATTTCTTAAAACTTACATTCTTGGAATAAAGATTCTATAACATTTCCAGCTTTTTTAAAAAATGTAAAATAGGGAGCAATTTCACCTAGAAGATCGGATCAGATTTAAAAGGCAAATAAAAAGAATCCAAAATGTGTTATTTTAAGCATGCTTCATGATTTTGGGTTAGTCTGAGGGGATCTGGGAGGCCTGATTCCTGAAGCTTTAAGGACATTCTATGCTTTATTCAAATGAAAAACAATACATCAATTATACAGGTACTTCTTCAAAACCAGTTGTGATAGGCAAATGAAGAGAAACATTTGCAATGACAACGGAGATGTTGTTTGTTTTACATTGTCATACAGTTTATTTCAGTTAACTCTCAATTTTCCTCCTCTTTAATATGTTAAGCTATTGGAAGGCAAGGACCTGAGATGGTCAGAAAGCAGAAGTTCAAGAAGCACAGTTCTGTACTTGGGCCAGGTGACACAGGACCAGTTGGGCAGAGTTTTATTTTCCATTTAAGAAATATTTGGAGTTATGGATTTTTTCATTCTGGAAGTATTTCTCAGCTGGTTCCCTCTTTTCTATCTGAGGCTCTGTGTTCTTGCAAAAGTGGCTTATTCAGAGAAATGCTTTTGATCTGAGCTCAGGTTCATCCTGTCAATGCATAGACAGGATTTAGGCTTTTATTTTCCTTGGATTTGAGATTTCTTTTCTCCTTCTGCTACAGATCCAATTTGCCTACTCCAACCAAGTCTATTTGTCAGTGATTACTACAATGCATCAGCCGTTACCATGTAACTGACGAAATTAATGCAGATTAGAGTACATTGCCATAGGAATATTCCATTCAGTCCTAGAAAGGCTAAATGAGTGTAACAGAAACAGCATCTTCAGGCCAGTCCCAGTTTCTTGCAGCTCCCTTTCCCATTTCATTAAAGGTAGAAGCACATTTAGTGTGGAATATGTAAGAATGCTAGAGAGATTTGCAAAGGATAAGATGAAAGGAATACATTAAAGAGAAGAAATAAGATGGGGGAGATTTTCCCCCTGTCTGGGTTTATTCTGTGAGCACAGTGTAGTGGGTTAAAAGAGTCGAATGACTGTTAGTGTTGCAAATTTCTCCATGGCATCTCAGACCGAGGTCAAATCCTTGGTTTCCAACAGATGGTTTGCTCTAGATCAGCACTGATTCTTCATGCAAACAATCTCAGATTTTTTTTGCTTTTTTTTCTTTTTGTTCTTAAAGGTCAAATATAGATACTGTAAGCTTTTCTTCCCTATGTCCTTAGTATAAAGAGGGTCTTCTGCTCTCCTCCCCTTCCATATTTTTTCAGTGAGCTTTTCCTCTAACTTCCTAACACTTTCTTCACATGATCTAATATGATCCTTGTTCCCAAAAGCTTACAGTATAGGTAAAGCAGAATTATGATACAAGAAATGGACTTGGAGAGCAGTTATAAAAAAGCAAAATTCAAGTTCTCCTTCAGTGGGGGATGAATAAAGTAAAAAGGACAGCATGTGACAGATTTGGCCCCTGATATACATCTGTCATTTTTTGCTGGGTCTCTTCTGAAGGCTCAGAAGAGAGGTCACTTACTGTTAACTGGGCTGTATTTTGCCATGTGGTCAGGCACCTCCTGGAGGCTTCAGGTTTCAAGCTTTTGTTGTGAAAACATAGCTGTGTTCTTTGAAATTTGGGACCTGAAAGATAGGAGATATAGGTGTGATAAGAAACAATATGGTGAAGTACTGTAAGTATTGAGGTCAGGACATACTTAGTTCATGATCACATGAGGAGAAAGATGGCTCCACTTGAATTAGGTGCAATGCTTTCTGCTCCATTTACAGGGAATCACCAAATTTGGGCTCTTATCTTGAAACAAAAACGTCACCAAGCCTACAGTTATTTAAAGACCTGTGTCATGAAAGCAGTAAGGAGATTAAAACAAACAGATTTTAAGCTTGTTGGCTTCTCACCTCCTTTTGAAACCCTCTGTTAAATTACGATGCTCTGTATTTTCCTTCTTTAAAGTCTCTTTTCAGCTCCCTTTTTTGTTGTGTGAAAGAGCCACGCAGAGCAACAGGGGAAAACATACCAGATAACAGATATACAAATAACACTATCTGATGCACAGACATAAATAATTATCTTTTTATATCATTTCTGAGAATAACCTAAGCTTCATGCAGCAGAGCAAAGTTTCTGAGGTCACAGGAGGTCCTGTGAGGGTGGCCAGAGAGCAGAGCTGCTTCTCCTGCTGTCGTCTCGCCATGTGGAGTAGGAATGAGGCCAATGGGGCTCCCAAGTCCTTCCCCTAATTTGTGAACTCCAGCGGTAACCCTACAATGACAGGCACAGGAAAGAGAGATAACATGTTTTGATATTCTTAATGAAGAGCTTATGCAGCTAGTGTAAAACATATCACAGAGCAAAGGAATTAAAAGGAATTAAATCTTTGCACCTGTCTCTTTGGGCACCATATTCTGTGACCTTGGGATGCTGCTGTTTTCATCCCCAGCATAAGTTTCTAGACTATAACTTACCTTGTTAAGTGTATAATTGCCATGGCAATCAAAATTACAAATTTTTAATAGAACTGGTTTGGAACTCAGCATTTTTTTCTTTTTCAGCTTTGGTGCCTACATGTGCTGAGGTATGCATTGTGCTCTTGAGACAGGAAAGGGGAGATCACAGCTCCTACACAGAAGGATTGTCATGTTTACACTGATATTCTTGTCTGCAGTTTGCTTTACATTGAGGTGTAATAGCAACAGCTAAACTTAAATGTCACTCTGCACAAAAGAAATGCAACTAAAAAGATCAGCTCTACTCTGACAACCCCATTGTCTGAATGCACAAGGCAATCAGGACATGGGAGGAAGAAAGCATCATTGTTACTCACAGCATATATGTGAAATTACAGAGAATAAATTTTCAAATCAGTGTAATGTCAGAACATGGTATTTCTCGCTCTAAGATATATTTGACCCATATTTCCCAAAGTGATTGGAAATGTGTGCTGTCTCTGCATTGGAACATCCACACAGAGACACCTTAAGTAAAACTGACTGTGACAAGGTAGTGATGGTTAGAGTAGCTTGAATGTATCTCCAGGTAAGTACCTGCAATAGCTTAGCCTGTCTCACCAGCTTTCTGATGTTTACCAGCAAGGAATATATTTCTCTCATGACCATTGCTGATGATGATATTAAGACTTTACTGAGCTGAGCAAAGTTCACCTTGTTTGGTCTAAGCTGCACTTAAAAGCTGTTGCCTGCATGAATGGCAGTAATGTGAAAACAAATTGTATCCTAACTTAGGAATGGTGCTGAAAACTCTACTGTAGATATAAGCCCACATTAAAACAGTCCTTTGGCTAGTACAGTTTATTGTGGCTGGCAAAATAATATGACCTGGATTGACACAAAACCTCTTTTCTGAACATAAGCTGATCCACAGCAAGGAAGATGTACTGCTCTCATAAAACAATATTAAACATTTTCTAATATAAACAGGCTTTGGAGGCTAAATGCAGAAAGATGTCTAGGTGCTTAACTCCATTGAAATTAGATGGGAAAATTGTTTAGCGTAGTTTCTGTCTGCAAAGACATTAAAGGAGGCATGCCAAAGGTTATTTCTCCAACCAGAAAATACTGTTAAAATAGAGATTGCAGAACACATACAAGGTAAAGGAAATTCATCAGGAGACCTTAATTCTTATGACAACATATATTCTTTTGAGCTTGCAGTATTCTTGCATATCCACATAGGTTTCTTTGCACCCTGTTAAAGACAGCATCGCAGACTGGATTAGCCCGGTGGGAATAATATCACAGGTACCTGCATAACCTTGGCACAGTCCTAGCATCCCTTCTGCCTGTTCACATTCCTGCCCTAACACTGCAGAAGCATTTACCCTTCTCTGTCACTGCAAGTCATGCCTCCTTCAGGGATGAAGTTCTGGCAAAAACCCAATCCCCAACCCAGCATAAACCAGCAAACAGGGTGAGAAGAGGCAGCACCCGCATGCTTGCAGCTTTAACCCCAGCTACATGGGGATTAGTGGGCTGAGTGGAAATGCCGTGTCTGCCGGTTTCTGAGTGCAGACAAGCGTTTCCTCAGACGGTGCTCCTGCAGCCACTTCTGATTTGTCAGCCTTTTCGCCAAAATTGCCCAGAGACCCCAAGAGGCAAGAAACTCAAAACTAAGCAGGAATGAGTGAAACAGAAATAAGAGTAATGGTACACTGTGGTTAGGAAATCCTGGCTGAAGTTATATCTGAGTTTATCTGATGACTCTCTGTTTTCAGTGTTCAAATGTAATTTAAATGGGGGAATTCAGGTACCTAAACATAATGCCTTTGGAGATGGCGGCAGTTGCTGGAGTCATCTAAATGTGTTGGCAGCTTTGACACAGGATTTATGGCAGGATTTGTGCCCTGCTGGAGCAGCAGCTGCAAGCCAGACGGGCTTCTCAGAGCTTTTAGAATGACATTAGACAGCTCTTCTTATATTTAGGCACCTGAATCTCTCTAAATGTGCCTTTCTTGGAAATAAGTGTTTCAGAATCCATTCAACGCTACTTCTAAGTTACAGGAACGGTACAGTTGTGTAATCAAATACAGAACAGAAAATTACTGAAAGAAGGCACCTCAGGCGGTCTTAACATATCTTCTTGCAAGTATGCATCTTGACACGGTTTTTAGGATATCAGATAATTTCTGCTACAAAACCCATGTCAGATTCGGTCTTCGAAAGGTAGATGCTCATGCAAAACTTTCCATCTTTTCATTACTGTGCACCTTTCAGACTCTGAAGTGAATATGAAATTATTAATTTCCTCATAGAAAATTATTAATGAATACTAATGAATACAACTTTACAGTGCCTCTCCCTAAAAAAAAAAAATTACCTCAGTTCCCAGTTTATTGTGGTAGCTGTGATGTCAAAATCTTTAAAGTGAAAAGAGGGACAAGCAGTGTGGACGAAACACCTGTGCTGTGTCCATATGGGTCTTGCTGAGAATACTCTGGAGTTCATAGATTAACAGAAGGTTTGTCCAATTAATATGTTTCTCAGTTGTATGCCGCGTACTATCGCAACTCAATAAAAGTTTCAAAGGGTGTGTTATATCACCTTATCCTGGAGAGGGGTACTAATTAAAAGAGGATTATAAAGTTCAAGTCATTAAGTTTACATTTGCAGCATAAGCAAATTAGGAGTGGGAAGACAAAATAGTGCAGTGTAAGAGCTAGGATGGAGATAAATGATTCAGGCAAGAGGAGGTGGGCAGGGAGAGGGGAGGACAGGAGGTGGATGGCTGTGGGAACACTCGCTTCCCATCTCTGCAGCCCGGACACACTGGAGGACTTTGCGGTGACACACAATGTACAAATGGCACAGAGAGTGGTTTTAAGTGCAGAACAGAACTGTGTTTTGCCACTGATTTGATCCTGGAATCTCTGTTTCTAATATTAAAGTGATTAGTCCTAAAAGCCTAGCCTTAGGTCCAAAATGTGTCTTGTACTAAAAGGCAGGATGAGCCTCGGGGAAACTGGAGATGGCAGGGTGCAGTGTCTCAGTGGCAGCAATGAATCAGCAGAGAGGAGGAAGCCAAAGTGCCTGTGCCTGGCAAAACAGGAGATCCTGCCTGGGATGGGTGGCCCTGCGTTATCCCTGCTGCTGCTGGCACTGGGCACTGAGCTGTTCTGCAAGGCTCTGGCAGAACCCTGAGATGCCACAAACATCAGGTACGGGGGGGACGGACAAGGTTAGTATGCACAAGGCTTAAATCCTTTGCAGATTCAGTCCCCAGCCCTCTAGGGCAGCATTCAACTGCCTCAGCTATAAGCTTGTCCTTTTTGCCTGTAAACCCCTGTGTCCTTCACGATGTGTCTTCCCAGTATCTTCAAATGAATGAAATGGCTCCCACGGGTGAAAAGAAGGTGTTGTGGAGACCAGGCTATAAAGTATATGCATAAAGGGAGTCAAGTGAAGGATGTACAGGAACTCTTAATTTTCCCATTTCCTAATTTCTTCACTTAATATTTTGTAATGTGGTATTTGAAAGAAAAAAAGCCATTCCCTATTTTCACTGAAAAAAATTCCAGACAAACCACAGAAAAAAATTAATTCCATTATGTGACTCAGTCTTGACTCTTACCAGTGGAGCTGGGACCTTTTTAGATCCACAGCAAATCCTCTATCCTCTTTCTTTTTTCACATTAAGGTGAAGGATTTTGTCCACCATCTGCACATCTCGAAGGCAGGAAAAAATTCAATACCATGTCCAGGAGGGCAATATGGTCTAATGGCCAGAGGATCTCCATAGATCCCCTTCTCCCCCAACTCCTTTACCATCCCTGCACATGTACTGCCCTGTCCCTGCCAGTGTCTGTGAAAGGCACACAGTGTTTTTCTCCTGCAGCACATTTCCTGTAGCAAATTTAATATTGAATTAACAGGTGGCTAAATCCATGCAGAGACTGAAGCTTCCCAATGCTCAGTGTTGCAATGACTGACCAAATCCCAGGTTTTTCCCAAGACCCAGAACAAGGGTGTAAACGGTTTCCACAGCCCATCTTGCTCTTAGACTGTGATGGCAGCCCTGGAGTGGTCCTCCAGACCTTTGCAAGGAAGGGCTGCCTCTTCTCCCTGACATTAGCACACGGGGACGTGGGAGGGCTGGAGGCTTTGCAGGGTGTCAGGACCATTTACACCATCTGTAAGAGTGTATTAGCGGAAGGCAGACAGACACACCACAGACTGATCCTGGGAAAGTTCATGCTGCTTCTTGCTTTTAAAAAATTACAGTGCTGAAGATGTATTTCCTTGTGGCTTTTATCAGACTCCCCTTTAGAAGCTTAAAGAGCAACTAAGCTCTGTAAAGCTACTGTATGTAGTGTTTAGTACCTTCCTTTTGCTCTCCTGTTTTAGCATTTTTTCACTTGGTGATGTACTTCAGTGATTGCTGGGGCCCCCCAGGGCTACTGCCAAGAGGATCTAGGAGCCAAACCACCTCCCAGTGCTTGCCTCAGTGTCACAGTGTACGTGAAATGATAGTTGCAGCTGCAAGGTTTGGCATGCACACCCCTCAGCAGTTGTGGGAACCGCACTTACTGCATCCTTGAGGTTAGGACCTGAGCCAGCTACCTCACCAGGGGCTGCACCCTCACCACAGGGCTACACGTCCCCCTGTGTTAAATTACAGTCCTCTCGATGGAAGAGGCTGAGCAAAGCCTGCTCCAGCCACCCTTTGCTTGTGGTTAGTGTGGGAGGTGTGGACACATCTCTCACCCAAAACTGGAGTTCTGAAGCTAGTGCCTCACCACCCCGGTGGTGTGGATAAAGTTGTGTTCATTCCTTGCTGTCATTTATGGGTCACTTCAACCTCCCAAGACAAGGTAGGAGAGGCTTTGCAGAAACTCTTCTTGAGACTTTGCTGTGAGCTAGGGCTGGTTCTGGGCAACTCTGGGCAATTTGTACATGGTCACTGGGAAACATGGCACTGGCAAAAGCTGAATGTGGCTTTTGACATTCATCAGCGGGCTTCAAACTAGGAGATAAATATGTAATAAGATCCAGTGGCAGGAAATTCATGGTCAACTTTGGTAAGTCTTGAAATCTTCAGATTTTTAAAAGTGAAAGTGATCAAGCACTAAAAAGCGGTGGCAGAGGATCGGTGAAACCAATCATAAGATTTTAATTTTTATTTTTGGTGAGGAGTACCTGTTTTCTGAAAGGGATGCTCTAGCTCCAACAAGAACTGACTTGAAAATGTCTGGTGGTTTGGTCTGGCAGGTTCCACAGGACACCAGGCCAGATGGTCACAACTGATCCCTGTTACACTATGATTATTTGAGAAAAAGGCACTGGATTCTGTGATCTCTCTGGTGGGTTAGACTAGTTCTTCTCTGCACCTTACATGTTGTTGTGTGAACTCAGAGAGTGATTTGAATACAGGTATGTAATGTTGTGCTCGTATCTTCCTGGAAATTCTTCAGCACTTCCTTTTGAATGTCCTTCCCTTAAGACAGATGACTATCAGCTACCACAAATTACAAATAAATTCCATTCAGCTCTTAGTAGTCGAAGCCCATCTCAATTAATGTCAATAGATGAGAAATTCTCCTCTTGCCCTAACTCATCTGGCTTCTTTCCTCAAGCCCATTTCCATTTCACTCAATCCTTGTTCCATAACATCCTTCTTCCTCCAAAAGGAAGTCACAAAAATTATTATTGAAGAGCTCATGACTTTCTTTAGGGAAAAGAAAAAGTGCAGATTTCTAAATCCAATATGCTCCCCAACTTTGTATTTCTTCCTTTAGACTATAAAACTGAAATATCTCTGTGAGTAGAATTGAATGTGTTATAGCTAGATTTGCTACAAACTGACTGATCAGGCATCCATGTGTTATCATGTGAACCCATGAGGAATTTCCTGAGTATGAAAGATACCATATCAACCACATGTATTATTTTGGTGAAATATAAGTGCGATATTTTTGGATACCTTTTTTCAGTAACGCAGTCCTGAAGTTCATTATATGAAATACCATTTTTATTTGCAAGTGGATCGCTAAAATAAGTTTTATTTTCCTTTTATCTCTCTCCTTTGATTTCAGAAACGGGTTATTGCACATGCACAGTCTATGTTACTTAGCAAAATTATACTGTATAATTATAATATCTGTTGTTCCACCTGTAGAGTTAAAGTGAAAACTGAGGCCTTTGTGAGAGTTTATTCATGGCACTTATGGATAGCTGAACCGTGTTTGCTAATCTCCTGTTAAATTCCCCAGACAACACCTTCCCTCACATTAGAAACTGTCCTACCTATTTTCACATCAGTCAGCCAAATTTTCTTATCTACATGGAGTACAGTTCCCGGCCACATGATAATTTCCATAGAGACCTATGCAACACCTTTTCTCCATAGGAATGCTATTTACTTGACCCAAATGGTTAAAAACCAAATTGTAGCCCATGTTAAAGCACACTTTAGGCACTAGATTAAACCCACTGTCCATCTAGTCCAAATCCTTGGCTTAATAAATGGTCATCATGACTTACTGAAAAACTGACAATCTCCAGCAGGTAGTAATGGCTTAATCAGTTGATCATAGGAGTTCTCACTATTTAGTGTTGGTATACATTGCAGTGCAGGACACAGAACAGGAAGGAATGCTTGAACCATTTAGTTTTCTTACAATCATGCAATCACATTCAGAAACGTACAAAGTTCCATCTTAAAACTAGTTTCCTCTTTCCCATCAACTCAGTTGCTGATGGAGGCTGCTGGAGAACCTCTCTCTGCTGAGGATCAACTTTCTTCACCTCTTTTAGCATCTTCACTGGTTGCCTTTAGTGAGTTGGTCTGAAGGAACAGTGTAATGTGAATACCCCAACTGTTCCCATTTAATTTGTGTCGCTTTGGTTCCTAAAGGGAACCAAAAACATGAGAAGGAAATGATGCATGGGAAAGATGTATGCATTCTAACACTTGGGCATCATTGGTCCAAGGTACATGTATGAACGACAGCATCATGAGAACCCCTAGGAGATAAGTCCCTGAGAATGCCTGTGACAGCTATAGCATGTGCTACAGCCCAAGTACGAAGAGCCACATGCAGTTTACTTGCTGCTGACCTCCAGACACCAACTCTTTATTGCAATTAGCAAAAAAACTCTCCCTGTCACATTTTCCAACCAGACACTGCACTTAAAAGAACACTTAGTCCGTGTCATGCCATATTTCTGTGTGGGGTAAAATGCACATAGGCACATTTTAAGTCAAGATTCCTGTTGGATGTCCAGTGATGGGGCAGCCTGGAGATGCAGCCTGTTGTGTTTTTGTATTACAATTCCCAGCTCTCAGGCTAGGTGACCAGCAACACAGCATGGATGAGGTGCACAGCACACTAGTAGAGTGCCCCTGCTGTGTTCAGATGCTCCATCAACTGTCTTGCAGCACTGGAAGCGATAGGAAGTTCTTGACTTCTTTATCAGTGCAAACTCCAAAAAAAAGGGATCAATGTTTCTGTGGAGGCATCTCTCTGGCCTCCTTATGTAGACCCAGATCTCCGCTTCCTCTCCTTCCCTGGACAACCTCAAACAACCCTTCATTCCAAGCCTCACACTGACTTCTCTGTTGTGCAGATGAGGTTGCAGAAGACAGTTTTGTCACCCATGACATAGAAAGAACATACCAGTTCCTGGAGCATTGCCTTCTTCAGAGTTGGGCTTTCCCCCACTGCTCACAAGGAAGAGGTGTATCCCAGTAATCCCACGGAAAACTGTCTCACAGAAAACTGTGAAACTCACAAAAAAACTTACAGAAAACACAGAAAACCACCTGGGGCTGCTCTGGGGGTAGCTGCCGGCAAAGGCACCATGTCAAATATCCTTGCTAGACTGCTGGGTTTGTGTCTCTCTCCTCTATGATGAAGAGGAGGCTGGAAAAACCCTTCTTCCACCTCCCTGTGTCCGGTCCCCCTGCTGGAGCAGGCATGAGGCAGGTACATCTGGGAATCCATCCTGGAGGGAGCATTGCTGGAGCTGGAGGTGATTCAGAGGAGGAAAGAGGGAGGAGAGAGGCTAGGGAAACTGAGGTAGAAAAGGAGCCTGTTCCTGCAGCTCCTGCTCGCATGGTGACAGACCAGCAAAAGCCTGGCAAGGATGTGTGAGGGGCAGCTCTTCCCCTGTTTCTCAGCTTATAACCTACACTGCCCTTCCAAATCTCCTCCCTGACTTTAGGAGCTATGGACTACAGTGGCACCCAGGAAAGCGAGTTTTTTCTGTTTGAGCATTTATATTTGACTGCAGGAGTCCCCCAGTTCAGACTTTCAGCTTGTGCTTAAAGCTATGTGCTCTCCCTGCTTGCGGGGACCTGGGGGTGGCAGGGAGCCGGGGCAGGTGACATGGTCCATGGGCTGGCTCTGCCATGAGGTGGGAAGGCCACTCTCACTCCTCAACTGCCTTCTGTCTTTGCGTGTGGGATGGGTGCACAGAGTATGGTCCAGGCAATTTTGGGAAGCTAGTCCTTGATCTTTGCTTTACTGTTATTTTTCTTCCTCACCTGTTCCTCTCTCTTTCCTGTAGCTGCAGAACCTTTTGCTGTGCCTTTTAATATCCTTCACAGGTCTTACTCAGCTTGACTTTTGGCTGTACTCCTTTTATTGAACTCAGATTTCTTTGCTGATCAAATGCTTTTGCAATAGTTCAGAGATCTCTGCTACTTTTAATATGACTTCTGAGATGCTGACTCAGTTTGCTTACACTGAAGTCATTGCTGACCTGAAAGATTTTCTTTTGCTTGGGATAAAAGTTGAAGATACTATGACACCTTTGGCTTTAATGCATTTCTTTCCATTCATGTCTTCTATTTCTTCATTACACAAAACTACCCTTTAGAAACTGAAAAACTTTTAAGCCTTTCCCTGAATTTAAGCTGAATCAGGTTGTAATCATGAACCATGAGGACGCTACATTTTCTGACATCTTCTCTATTATCTAAGCACATTTCCTGAGAAAAATATGATGATCTACCTGGACCCCCTTCCCTCCCTTCCTTGCCCCATTACGAGTGGTCCAGGCTCCCCCATGTTTCACTCCCCAGGGTTGCCCTGTGGTTCCTCTTTGCTTTTCCCAGAAAATCCTGCCCATACACCTGGCCAAGAAACCTGATGAAAAACCTTCCATCCTTCCCTCTGGCTGTAAATTGGGAGCGCTTGATCTCTCATCTGTATGTAGGAAATCAGGTTTCTCTGCAGCACATTTCCCAGTCGCACAGGCCAGCTGCAACCCATACTTGCATGCTGACCTGAGCCCGTTGGTCTCGGAGCACTGAGCTACAGGAACTGCCTTGCTCCTCCCCACAGGTTTTCGACCCAAACATACTCTTATCCAGGATTTTCCTGCTTATTCCCTGCAGCCCACTCTGGCAAGGCATGGCCCTTTCCACCTGAGGCAGGACTGGAGCCAGCGAGCACCGGGGATGAGCGCTCCAGCTGTAAAACAATGCCAAGGCGGGCAGGACATTTTTATCTTATTTCCTGATGTGTCTGCTAAGTCCCGACGGAAGATTGTGATTCTGAGGATGATGTCTCATCATTAGCAAATTAGATGCTGTAATCTGCTTCTAAATGAATCTTCTTAGGGGGCATTACTCAGGGTCAGATTAAAATTAAGTGAGGGAAAGACTGATTAAAATGTAAGGTGAGCTTCCGTTCTCTGCTTCTGGTGTGTGCAACACAAAACCCTTGAAAGGGCAGAGGTATTTTTAAACCACTTTTTTTGTGGCCTGCACTGGAAATGCCTCTAAATTACAATGCCTTACAGATCCTGTGGTCATGTGCATCTCCTCCTCCCCTCTGGATGCCAGTCCCCAGGTTTGTAGGAGACCAGGTCTGCCTGAGATTATGCCTAAAGAGGGAAGTACCTTCACCACTGAAGGGGGACTTCAATGGCTGCTGTTGACACTTGTCCTGGGGCTGCAATCAGCAGCAAGGGTCCTTCCCGTACTTTTCTGGCCACCCTAGTGTTATCGAACAGGGTCGTGGGAACTTGGGCTAGTGAAGGATTTTGGCTACACTAGTGGTGTTTCCTTCAAAATAAAGGATCCCAAGTTAGATGATGCATTGCTGAGGGAGAAAAAACCCTAATTCAAGGTATTCTTGACCTAGTTGTTATTTTGTTCAGTCTTGCTCTGATTTCTGAGAGGGAAATAACCAAACCCAGCAAACAAGAGGCTGTGAGAGGCCAACTGCACTTTACCAGGCACTCAGTTTATCCGTGGGCGTCTCACGGCTGTTTTTCTGCTCCCTGACCTAGATCAACCTTTATTTACCTTTTGTAATCTCAGATTAATTCTGACTGGATTCAGATGACTGGGATGCCATGCTGACGCCATTAGGGTAATACAGAGCTCTGCAAATGGGCCAATAAAAAAATATTTGCTTTTAATTTTGTCTGAAATAAATGACTTTGTGAGCTACTCTGTTTCAAAGCTTTGCTATGGCAGATCAAAACTGTCCTGTTAATTAACTGCCATGTTAATTAATTAGACGTGTGTGAGCTGATGTTTCGCTGCAGTCAAATATCAGCATATTTATTTTTCTCATGCTTTGCAAATGGCATTAGCATTTCTAGTTTCTTGTTTCATATCTGCTGCCTCATTTCATGACCGAACATGAAGAGTGTTTACGACAAATAGTGATTTAAACTATTCTGACATGCTCTCCTTTCTTCTCCCTCCCCATCCAGAGGCACCAGGCTTGTAGGCTTCTTCTGCTCCATGTCCACCATTTGTCCCGCACGGCCCCAGTGCCACCCGGATGGCCTCACTGTGTGTGCTGAAGACCTTCCCCAAATGCCTGAATACAGCCTCCTTTAACCAAGTTGATTACTCCAGGGCACTGTCTCCCCCCCGGTACTAAACTCTGCACATTGATTTTTGCTTCTTCCATTCCAGCGGCTAAAGCTCCTTGTAGTCTCGGTAACTGTAGGGGACGGTGCGTTTCCCCATGCCAGCCAGTCTGCATGGGCTCTCCCAGCCAACTGCCACTGCCTTATTTAAAGCCCTCCTGATCTAATTAGGTATCTCATGAACACACTAACAACAAAGGCCACACATCTAGAACTACTATTTGATGCACAGAACATAGCCCATTTGGTGATTTTTCCATTCAGGGCTTCTAATAGCCGAGCTTCGTGTTTGCTGGGTAATACATTAGGTTTTCATGCCAGTGAGGCATGATCCAGTTCCCACTGGAGTCCATAAAAAGGCCCCTGCTGACATTTGGCTCGGGCTCAAGACCTACTTTTTTTTTTTTTCAGAAAGGTTTTGTTGTCTGCCGGTTTTTTTGAGCCCAATGCACAAATTCAGGCAAATGCAAGGACAACTGCGAGAAGCAGGCTAACGAAACCAGGCAGGTATATCGATAATCAGCTTCAGTCTTTTTAGCTGAGTATTTGACACTACAGATTTTAGCCTTCTCTCTGAAATCTCTGATAAACAGGTTTAAAATCTGGCTAATGTTCTAGACATCATGACAGCAT
This sequence comes from Falco punctatus, assembly GCF_963210335.1. Classification (NCBI taxonomy): domain Eukaryota; kingdom Metazoa; phylum Chordata; class Aves; order Falconiformes; family Falconidae; genus Falco; species Falco punctatus. Next base: position 58,594,441 of record NC_137580.1, read on the forward strand.
TACTATTTCTTTCCAGGCTAGAGGATAATGTTGTCGCGTTTAAGAAAAGTCAAATACTCGAAAAACTTCTGTGTTGCCACTCAATCTGAAATGAGGTGTTAGAAACCAAAAGCAAGATCTTACTAAGAAATGGTGATAGTTATTCAAGATGTAGTGTTTTCTTCTCAGAGTCTGCTGGAAGTATCGATCTCCATTGGGAAGTGCCCAACAGCTTCTGATATTTCCGTTGTCTTTTTTTTTAAGGTGTGGATTTCAATTACATTAAAAGTTTACTGTATCATAATCTTGTGCATATGTACATTAAGTACATATGAGATGGGATCAAATATATAACTAGTAGATGTAGGTGTGTGTGTTCATCATAAGCCTCTCTATGGCTCAACTTGAAATGTGAAAAAAACCCACCACAGGGATATCAACTATCAGGCTAGGGTAAGGACAGGTTCAGATGAGCCTGTGCTCATGAAAGTAGGGAGTAAACAGAGAGGGACACAACAGGCTGAGTGCAAAGGACAGAAAAGCAGTTCTTGTCAGTAATTTTAAACATACAAAGACCACTAAAAGCCTATCCACCAAACAAGGAGGGAGACTGTAAGAGTCCCAGTAATTGTTAAAGGATAAATAATGAGAGAAGAGAAAAACTACTTCCTTCTTAGGAATGCGCATATAGACAGACAAATTCAAAATCTGAAGATATAGTAGGAAATACAGCCTTTAGAAGAACACACTTTAGGAGGTCTGCAAACCAAGTCCAGGATGGGCAGTTATGTCCAGCCAGCTCTAAGCAAAATGGCTATGGCTTTGAAAAATGCCTATTTTGGATACTTTTTAAATCATAGCTTTTTGTGAATATATGGGGGAAGGCAACTGGAGAAAACATGCATAAAGCTTTCATGATCAGGTAATACATGGTCCAGGATGAATTAATTAACTCTGGTAAATGAAGAGAAGAAATTACAGATTGGTTTGCCTCTTACTTCCACCGGTATGAAGTAGGAATAACTGCACGAATGTCAGTAGGCTGAATTAGTGGGAATGGGAGCAGAATTAACGCCTCAAGAATGTTTCTCAGTTTCAACATCCTGCTTCATTTCAGCAGTGCTTTGGAGATCCAGTGAGATAAAATATGCTGTACAAATGTAAGTGTGTCACATTATTAGGTGTCTGCTAATTTTATTCAGGGAAATAACCCTTGCTGCTTTGAGTTCAGCAGTGATTTGCATAATCTCAGGTAAGTGACTGAGAAATGTCTTTTAAGAAGGAAGCTAAACCCTAAAGAATTTAAAACTAGAAAGAACTATTCAGACTCATCTGAATTGCCAGGTGTTTTTCTTTGTATTTCATCTTTCCAGGGCATCTTACTCCAGCTGAGTGAAAGGAATGGAGGAGGGGAGAAAGTAAAAAACATCAACAAAACCCAAGCAGAACATTTGAAGGAGAAGTGGCATAAATGAAGATTGAAGAACTAAAAAATAAAAAAAAACCCAAAACACTAACCTCTGAGAACAAGCATTGTTCACTGAGCATTTTAGTATGTCACAGGGAAATTACATTTACAGTGTCACGGATAGATGGAGGAAATTTTTTTTGAGGAAAAAAAATAATCCTTGAGCTCCATTCCAATGTCATCATTTTTGTTTTAGCATGTTTTATGTTCTTTAGGGCATAAATACCCCTTGACCATTCTACCAGGTTCTGCCTCTCTCTCTGAGATATGGTGACTAACAGTAAACATGAACACATGCGTGTCAGAATACTAAAAAAAAAAAAGCTTAAAATCAAGGACAGTACTCACCTTGACTTCACTGAAGTCAGAATTTCATCCATAGAGTAAGATTACTGAACACAGCACAGCCCTTCCTGTACCCTGGGTATTCCTGCCATCAAGTAATTTCTTTAGATTTGTTCCTGCAAATTTTACAAATGGCAAAGAGTATCTGTGAGAAGCCAGAAAGAAAATGTCTGGTTTCAAACTGTTCTTTGATAGTCTTTGAGAAAAAAGAAAAAGTTTTTGGGGTCTAGGTGAAGAAAGGTGTCCTTGTCTTGAGGCTCTAAATATGCATGGCTGGTCTTTTGGGTTAGTTTTTCCACCATTGACAAAGACCTTACCAACAAAATGTTGAGCTTTCATTTTTTTCCTGTATTCTTTTAAAAAGGCAAATGTAGGATACACTAGGCACCTGTCTACAGTCAGTCACAATAAGCCCATCTTAAAAACCTTAGACAACTTCCTTCCTTACTCCAAATATGTTCTAGGACATCTCAAGATGAGAACTTGCTTTTTAATTCCCACTCCAAATTATTTGTTTTCACTTTCCTCTCATTCATCCTTGTGCCAGCGCTGCCATCTTACTTAACCAATATGTAATTCTTTAATGACCACCTGGTGATTAACCATTTAACAGCTGCATACAGAGTAACCATAACTCTGTGCTCTACTCCAAGACATCCACACTCTTTTATTCTGCTCTTGGGGAATGAATGCACCATCTCACTCTTCTTAATGACCCCTCTTTGCCCTACTCCTGTTGCAGCACTTTTCAAACTAGCTGGCTGCAACAAGATCTTTTACCATCTCATACCAGCATACTCTTCATACAGTCCCTCTGCTGCCTTCTCCTCATCTCATCTCGCCTCCTTCCCTTGCCCCATCCAGGGCACGTGTTCTCTCACTTCTTCCTCGGGTGCTCTTTTTTCGTTGGCTCTCAACCACTTAACCAGCCACAGCTGCATCTTATCTACATCGGCCAACCCACCGCCCCTGAAGCCAGCCCACAGTTGTATGTTATCAATGCTAATTAACCCAGCTTCATTTCTCTACATACTCCCACCTGGAATTCACATTTTTGAGTTTGGGCTTGTACAGAGCACTGTCGATTGGATCCTAATAGTCACTTGTACAACAGCATGAGCACTTCTCCAGCTACAAGAAATACTGAGCTGATACACTTCACAATTACATCTATATTTTTATGCCTGTATCACACCAATTGCATTCATCCTGTGACTGCCTAAATACCCAGGACATTATTTTCCTCAGTCTCTTTACCTTGAAAACTTTGGGTTTGTGTGTCCAGCCATTTCATCAGGGATGACATGAGGTACAAGCATACAGTATGCAAGCATTCAGTTAGCTCCTCTCATACATGTTACTTGACAGTAATCTGAGTCTTGAGGGTTGAATCTAGCCTATGGAGAAGCTTACCATGGACTATGGCATTTCCTTGCTGTGGCTGTATGACTCATGAAGATCACACGCGGTTCCTGTTTCCTGGAGCCTATGTGGAGGAATCACACAGCAGAAGAAAGTTTCTGCACTCGCTGCTCCGGTCCTCCCTCCAGCCAGTGCAGAGGTCTCTCCCAATGTTCTTGGTAGGGTTGCACAGCAAGTGCTGTCTGTGGGGCTTCTTTGCAAGTCTTCCTTGATTATTTTGGCTCCTGCTGTGCTAGACATTTGGCTCCACCAGAATAATATCCACCCTCTACACCTGCATGCATCCTGCCCCAGTGGAAACCTCCTAGCCATCTAGCTCTGAGTAGTCTTGTCCCTGGCCTGTGCTTGTGTTTTTTTGGGTCTTAATGTAACTCAAAAAGGAGATTTGTTATTATGAATGAAAAAGGTCCATTATGGGAAAACAAGGAGTTCACCCAGGTTTCATTTAACTTAAAGGGCAAAATTGCAAACTTGGGGGAAGAACCACAACCCCTTTACTCAAAATGCTACTACCAAGCCACGTGTATCTATACAGGAACCAATGAAAGACCATGCAGAATTCAATACACTGTAGTATCAGGCTCTACTGGTCACTTTAGAAGTTGTGCTCGTGCTCAGTCTGCCATTGTGCAAGTCTGGGACTTTGGGGATGAAAGTTTCCACTAGACTAAGAAATAGGAAGAGGTTCTTGACTGTAAGACACTAGCAAAGAGGTTGTTTGTACAGCTATCTCTATATCCTGCTGCCTGATACTATGTTCACAAAGACTGGCCAAGTGCCTCATTTACTTTGCCAGTGTTCACATTGTTTAAAAAAACCGTGCGTGCAGAGGCTGTATGCTATCCCTGTTAAAATCCCAAGGCAGTGCCCCTGGAACTGTAAATGATAGATACTTGGTAGTTCAAATATGTTTGAGAAGATTTCCTGTTATCATCCTTCCTTGCTCCTGCTGTTTTTCTAACATGTTCTTACAGCACGAGAGGTTTGGGTTCTTAAAAAATAAGGAAACCGTTATTATACTTTGGAAAATGTCCAGCATTGCTTCTAGGAATGTTACTTAGAGCGAGGCTCAGAAGTTTAGTCCAATTCTTATGTCAGTCAAGAGAAAGTCAGATCTGGCTGACATACCGATGCAAAACCAAGTCGGTAACTTGTAGTTAAAAGCACACATGGTGGGGGTTGCAAAAGTTGATGCAAAAAGATAAGCTTAAGTTTCTTCAGCATAAATCACAGTAAATAATAACCGAAGCAGGCCACAGCCACAGTCCAAAGCTCAAATCTCAAAGGAATAGCTGCTATCTGTTTTTTATAATGTCTTATTTACCCAGCCATTATAAAGACAGTAATGATATAATGGGAATGATAATGCCTTCCACCTGAAGCACTGCCAAGTGTGAATTTTAGGGAAGATAATCAGCTTGATGGGAAGGCTGTTTTGAAAGAAGCTTATGGATGGAAAGACCCATCTATGGGGTCTTAAAATACCTTCCAGTCTGAAATGAGTCCACTGGTGTGGACTTCATGTGATCAGATGTAGATGTTTACCATGAAAACATCTGTATCTGAGCTGGTTGTTAAGCATATTTATTGGAAGGAAAAAAGCACTTCTGGTAGATTCTTTTAATCCTCAAGCACATGTATACAATGTTTCTGATTAATTACTTCCTAAAAATTCCTGGTTTTCTGTATCAACTCTCAGGGGTTCCTAAACTGGTAGCCAGAAGGAACACATCTGTATTGCAGACGTAATGATACATGAGATTAGCTTATCCTGGTGCCTGCAGCTCATTGAAAATTCAGGAAACCTAGAATAGTTATTGTTGTTCAACAGATAATCTCCAGCACTACCTACCTTGTGAACAATAAGACTGTAGGACTTGTGCAGGATCTTTCTACTGTTTCTGCTTCTCCTGCAAAGGGATTGATGTGATACAAATCATCAGGTACCATGACATTATTTGTTAGTGCATTGTACCCAACGCAGTTTCCTATCCTTCATCCAGATAGTAACGTAAATTTTACATTGCAGCAAAGAAACAGACAATATAGGAAAGGCAAAAAGGAGTTTATGCTGCTTAAATCAAAATAGATCAACCATATTTTTCTTTTAGGACATAATGTGCATTCTTTCAAAGAATCTTATGCTTCTTTAAAACAGCAAATTAAGCATAACTTCAGATAGGGAAACTGAGGTGAAAGATGTGATTTCTGTAGCGGATCAGCTTGAGTACTGCATTGGAGGAGTATTTCTCCGGAGTCACAGAAGCATATTCCTCAGTTGTGTCAGCGCAAATCTACATGATTTCCATGAAACTTGCAGGAAAACATAAGTTACTTTCCCACAGCAGAAACCACAGAAATAGCTACGCTTTTCAGCAGACCACAGTCAACGGCCAGACAGCAGTCCAAAATCACAGGTATCGCAGGTATTACAACTGCTTGGGATTTCCTCCTCTGTACAGGAAGGACATAAGGGAAAAGAATACACACCTCCTGCCAAAACCACCATCACTGAGGCATAATGAGAAAGGTAACTTCCCACAAAAGAAATCCATACTGAAAAATACTGGCTATAGCTGAACAAAGGTCTAAATGGTACATACACATACATGCTCTTGTCACAGGGAAAAGAAAGCTGCTACTGTGAATAAAGTAAAGCTTAAGAGAAAACAAAACAGTATTTTTTCCTCTCATTTCATACAGATGGGGCAGGTTATGAAAAATATTTTTCTTTGAGCAAGAATGTTGTTTCCTCTCCTTCCTCCCTTGTTTTCCTTCCCCCCTGGATTTCCACCACATTTCAGGGTATTTTTCTTCAAAACAGTGCTACTGGAGAAGGGCCTCTTGAATCTCTAAGTGTAGAAAGGGAAACATCTTTTTCCTACAGGTAGGATGGCACAACCTGAAAACAAGGCCACAGATTAGCAGGGAGATGCTGGCCTTGCAAGAACTAAATTGCAAGGGAGTCTCAACATATCAGCTTCACTTCAGAGGAGAAGCCGTGGGCAAACAGCTCTCCTATCAGCTGAACACTGCTTAGCTGTCAGGGGTGGACCAGCAGCAGAAGTAGGTGCTTGCAGGCAGTGTATATGCTGCCAAACCTTACCACACTCACACACAAAATAAATAAAAAAAAAATAATCCACACACAGTGAGAAAAATAAATACTATAAGGAAAAAGAAGAGGTGCTGAGAGGATGCTCTTTCTTAGTTCCCTGTACCAGCAAAGCAGCAACATTTGTTTTTTACTAACTGTGTTAGGTTACACAGGATGAACATTGGCTTTTCCCAAGTGCTGTGGAGATATGAGGAGCCAAACTGACTCCAGTAGCCTTAGCCCCAGGAGGAGGGGTCCATATTCACGTGTCCAAAGGCAGGACTGAGGTCTCACCATGGGGATTTCTCCAGCTGCTTCATCAGCCTCAGTAGGTGGGAATGGCCTTGTTTTCTGTGCTGTATGTACTGAGGATGCAACACCAAAACTGAGGGTTCACAAATAATCAACTAAAAAGGACAAACAAACACTGATCTACCAGCAGCTATAAAAATAGAGGGTTCCTGTTGTTTGTTATCCTCCTTTTTTCTGCTCTTTGAGGCTTACAGTATATGCATGGCCCATATTTGAGCTTTTATCTACAGCTATTAGACTGGAACTTTTCTTTTTTAAACGAATTCTGAGATTCTCACATAATGACAAGAGCTGCGGTAAACATCAAATATCATGAGACATGTGAAAAACATCTTAAGTTGGCAGTACTGCACATAAAAAGAGACAGCTCTTGCCTTGAAAAGCTACAGTCCAAACACGAGACAAAGAGTGGTAGAAAGTAGCATTACCATGGGTTTACAGATACGGGAAGACAGGAAAAACTCGTCAAAGGTGAAACTGAGCACAAATCTGCTGCAGCTGTTTAGAGCCCTGGTTGTAGGGATACATTTCTTCTTCATTATACAGCCTTAATTGTCATAGGGAAAATAAAATATTTTGCATGCTGCCAGAGGATTATGTTTTCCTTCCTAAAACAGGCAAATTAGGCTATTGTTGTGACAAATCATACTAACATATTGCTTTAGCGGGCCATAAGCTACACAAACAGAATTTGTTGTGTTATGGCATATTCATGTTTTTCAGTGGAACCAATGAAAACAGTGTTATAGCATGCAATGAAAGTTATTTTGAAATAGATTCAGTGAGTATTTCTTGGATTATTTGTGTGAGTGTATGCATGTGTGAAAAAGCAAACAGAAGCACATGCCCTGCAGTCCCTCAGAGCATCTGGAAGGTGACACACCGTGACCCTCCTTGCATCGCTCTGCAGAATGCTATTTAAGCACTGACCAGAGCATTGCACATGACAAGCTACTTTTACCCATTGAAGTGACTGCATCGTTTTCACTATGGGGTTAATTTGCTTCAGTTTGCCAGATTATTTTAATGAGAAACCCAGCCAGTTCTCAGCTGTAGCTTATTTTGACAGTCAATGACAACAGAGTGTTCCTTCAAGTTGCGGGAACATTGATTGTGGTGGTTATAGAGATGAGATAAAGCTATATGTACTTGTTCTCTATTATTTAATGAGTCATTGAAATTAATAACTGCCATGTTCTTATCTTGCGTTACAGTTGAGGAACACACTGGTTGTAGCCAACAGTAAGTTGAAAAGCTGGTTGTTTTGTTAATGGATCTGTTGCACTTGTGAGCTGTACAGTCAGCACTCAGTCCCCAGAATTTTACTGTCTTTGTGTTCTTCAAAAATCTCCCAATACCCAGAGGCTATTTTTTAATGACTTGATTATATCCCGTTTCAAGTTAATGGAAGTGTATGCATCTGTGTTAATATTAACATAATTCAATTAATTACATTTAAATTTATTTGCTTGTATTTGCATGGAATAATGAATTGATTAGCATGGCAGCATATGCCATCTTCATCAATGATTGACTTAAAACTAAAACCAGTACTGAAGTGAGATTTTGAAGCTTTAATTTGTGTAAAATCTCTGAACATGTTATTGATCAATGATCTTACAATAAAACCACCCAACCAAATACAGCCTAGCACTCATTATGCTGTAGCACCTATCACTAATTTTTGTTGCAGTCTGACCCTCTTCCATTTGAGCACCAAATGATGAGTGTGTGTACTAAAACTACATAATAATTACCTTGTGATGCTTTTTCTTTTTTGCTGTTGAAAAATTGCCTTTGAGAGTTTGGGGCGACCGTGTCAGAGCCTGTGCTGACAGGATGTGGTGTATGAAATGCAGAGGACCTCCACTCCACCAGAAGCTTGGCCCAGGTGACACAGAGTCTGCTTTGCTGGTTTTGCTCAGGGGAATTTGAACTTTTGAAACAGGCCATTGCCACATCTTTCCTTCACACACTGTCCTGCATGAGCAGGACTGGTGGTTTCACACTAGGATCCCTGATAAAAGCATGTGGGGAAAGACTTTTGAAGACGATGAGGAGCTTTTAATTCCCTTCTGATGTTGGGTTTGTCTTTCATTTTAGACTTGGTGGCTAAGTACCTCTGAAAATTGTTTCTTCAGTTGCCAGAGGAAAGTACCATAAAAAATCCCCCACAGGTAAATGGATATTTTCACACCAGAGTTCACTTGCCCTCCCAATTTGCAGAGCCCAGAGCTACTGCCGCCCCTGTCCCCTGCACACAGAGCAATATCCTGGTTGGTCAGGAAATCTCTTTGCTACAAAGTAGGCCAAAGAATTCACTTCCCTCAAGAAGTCAATCTGATTGATTTTTCTTTCCATGTCTATTGATTACAAACTTTGAAGAACATTGCTATTGTCATGGTTGCCTCAATAAGCAAAGATGAAAGGGAGACGTAGTAACAGTCTTCAGACATGTAAGCAGTAGCTGGAAGGAGGACAGAGCAAACCCTTCCTCTCATCCTGGATGGACAGGGCAAGAGGTTTAGGGACTTGGGCAGCAGCAAGAGTGATTTATGTTAGGCAATAGGAAAACGGTTCTCAGTAGATGAAATGTTGCAAGGCATTGCTAAAGGAGGCAGGGGACCCCTAGGAATGGGTCTGGACAAACTTCTCTGACAAATCGTTTAGGGAAAGCTAAAAGTGTCTCAGGACATTGGGATCGTGTAAATGGCCTCTCAGGTTAGAACAGCCCTGGTGTCCAGTGGGAGACAAGCTCCATCCTTGGACTCTCCTGAGGTTCCACTACAAGTTGATGTCAAAATGGATATGACTCATGTATGTCACCTGAGGCCAGATTTGTTTTGCTGAGGTGTCACCACTGGTGGGTACAGCAAGCAGCAGCCATGGGTGGCAGTCAGGCAGCATGGCACACAGGCAAGGGGGTGGCTGCAAGAATTTTTACATCTCCTTTTCCCTTCCTGGTGACAACCTGCTCCTTCCACAGAATGTTTCACCTCTCACACAGCCAACCCAGTCTCACCCCTCCAGAGCTGCAATGCCACAGCCCTGCTTCCCATTGCGGTGAGCACCCTGGCACTTTGCCATCAACGTGCATGGACACAGGACAAGGAATCTAGGGGAAGCCATTACCTTTGTGGCCTGAAAAGTAAGAGAAACCTTGCTTTCTGTGCTGGGCCATCCCCTCCCTCTGAGGCAGTACACGTGGCACCAGAACCCTCCCTGAATTTTTCACTCCATGTTACAGCTGGGTGACCTCAGCACCTATGTGCTTGGTGGCATCGGTGCAGCTCCTTGGACAATGCCAGCTGGCAGCTGGGTGCCTGGTCCTTTCCTGACCGAGCACATTGCTTTCCCACCTGTGGCATCTGTGCTAATATTTTTCTATGTTAGACCATGGGTTGGGAGTTTTCATATTCAAGGTGCCCTGGTTCTGGCACTGAAAGCAACTCATACTGGGATGCCGTGGTGGCTGTTGTCAGCCGCCTCAATGCTGTGTGTTGAAATGACATCTCGTCATCACATGCAGACAGGAAGCAGCAAGCAGGCGAGAGAGAAAATATAACAAAAAGGATCTCCCTGTCTGCCAAGGGAACAGCCCATGTGCAAAATCCTGGCTGCTAGAAAGGTAGACAGCAGTGTCAGAAACGACAGGTTTGTAATTTTAGTGCCGTCTTCTTATTTGAATTTTCATTATGTATCTATTAACTAATAACATGTAGGTGAAAGCAAACATCACTTGAATATTTTCACAGGTTTCCACCAACTAGCTTTTTCTAAATAGTGTAGTATTCTTACATCTACCTCTGCATTTATGTATCTAGGTTTTAGTTACCTCTATCACACTGGAAGAACACCATATTTTCTCTCTGCTTTTCAATGGATATGTTTTTTAAAAACTAGGTATGTTAAAAACGTGAATTAAAAATCATTCCATTTTAGTTTGCAAGTGAAATAAAAATTGCCAACATCTTCCTCCATTTCACTCTTACCTCTGGATCTAAATTCACACATTTCTCTTTAAAAAAATTCCATAACTTTACTTTGTGGCAGTTGTAGTAAACTGTAGCACTTTAGAGAAGACCTTCTGTGTTTTCTTTTAACACAGATCCTGTTCCCAGTAAGATTTATGCATAAGCAAAAAAGAAAATCACGCTAGGCTTCTTGGTTAAAATTTCCCCCGTATTTTAAGCACTAAAGTGATCATAGCCTGAGAACTTCTGAAAAATCAAAATCTCATGAGTTTTATCCAACTTACAGTCTTCCAAAAAATGTAGGCATTTTTTAAAGCAGCCACTTTTGCAAAAAGAATTCTATGCAAAACTCCATTTTCCCGATGAAAAAGATTTGGATGTTATGTTTGTCATCTGCTTACCCAGGCACATTAGAAAATTACTCCCTTTAGTCAGAGATACTGAGGGTTTTGGAGAGGAATAAGCAAGCCCATTGCAGAAAATGCTCCATGGGCTGGGACTCAAGACTTCTCTCTGAGGAATGCTTTGTGTTGTTCTGTTGCTGTCTTCCGTATCTCTACTTTCTCTCTCCCATTTTATTTCAAGATTTATTTGAAGAGGGTTTTTTGGTCCCAAATAGAAGATTTTTTTTTTTTTTTGGTGCAGAATAGTTTGTGTGGGTATGCAGCTCTTTCAGTTACAGCTCAAAGACAGAAAATGCTATTTTGTTTTACACAGAGACATTTAGACACGATGAACACACCAAACTGGTGTGGGGCCGTGGACAATATCTGCAGTAGCATCAGGGCAGTGTATTAAGGGTGAACTGCAAAGCAAATCAGTTTTGGTGCAGAGGATCTGATGTTTGTGATTTACAAATTTATGGAGATTTTAGTTCAGTTCAGATTGGGTCTAGGCAGGTCCATTCCCCCTTTTGTAAGTGGAACCCCATGGGCATGCTCCTGATCTGTACCATCTGGTTTACGTTGATCCCAGAAGAACCCAGCTTGTGGTTTCCAACACAGCTTCACAAAGCACACTAAACTGGGACGTGCAGTTCAACAGGACCCTCCTGATCTGAATAGAAACATTAGTGCAGCTGCACCCTGAGCTGCCTTGGGGGACACCTCTACACAGGGCTAATGGGACCACCAGTAGAGTCTGGTGGCAAGCGTAGGCCATTTTTTTTATTTAAGTTATCCTGGAAAATGTTCTTTTTCTTCCAAAATAAGCTGTGACTCTCTTACTAGTGTTCACTAATACACCTGTGCTGGCTGTACATCTCTGTCAGGGACCCCTTCCCTACGCAGGTAAGGAGCGATTCTCAGCAAACGGTGGTTTGGCTCCATCTCCAGTCTCCAGCGACACCCATGGGAAGCTGATATGAGGTAGGTGTCAAAGTACCTTTGTAGATCTCAGACACACACCCTTTGGCTGGTGTTAAGTGGTGGCAGGCAGTGGTTAGAGAACTGGAGATGTGATCATCCTAAGCCTGGGCTTTTCAGACCAGTGAAAATTGAAATAAATTCCCCATCTCCCACCTTCATGGTGGCAACTCTCAGCCAAGGAGCAGCAACTCTCAGCTGAGTCTGAGGGGTGATTGCTACACCTACCTGTGAGTTAAATCAAAATGCAATAAGACGTATTTCACTCCACGTGGGAATGTCTACACAGGATTTTAACAAGGATTCATTAACTTTTCTTAATCTACAGGTCTGGTGAGTTCAGACCAACATAAACCCAATTTCTCCATGAATGTACACATGCAGGCTTGCTCCTGTGCTCTTCAGTAAGAGTGTGACTATACTAATTTCCTCCACTTTCTCGGGCAGTGGGGAAATGCAGCCATTCTGCCACAAATTGAATTAATCCTTCATAGACAAGACAGTCATTGTAGCTTCTTGCATGGAGCCCAAAATTTTCATCCTATTTAATAATCAGACATTGTAAAAATGGCTTTTTAAATGCATTCACAGCTTTCAAACATCTGGTGCATACTGCTGATGTGCAGCAGATGACTAACTTGTATTTATTTTGGAGCATAATGCCACAGCCTGACTATTTAAGAGAGAATATATAAGAAAGAACATCCCAAACAAAGGCTTATTGGTGAATGTACCTGCCACTGCCATTTACTCATTTGTTGAAACAGTATTTGTATACTTGCATAACTTGAGCTGCTCAGCAGCAATCAAAGCCATCACTATTTTGCTGTCATTAGTTTTTGCCTCATTTATGCAAAAATCCATTTACATGGGTAGGCAATACTGATCTTACCTTTTCCTATGTTTCAAAATTGATAGCAAAGGAGAGAAGGTTTTGTTAGAAGTGTTTAGTCACTTTGGAACCCAAGAGCTATTTCTGTAAGTTTTGGCTAAGCAATTTAAATATTTATTTTTTTCAGTCTCAGTCTAAACATGGAATTTCTGATGCTTTAGAGTTTCTGCAAAAATAGTAGTACTGTGTCTTCTTCCTTTACTTTAATAACTTGTCTCTAGCCATGGCCAGTCTTATTACAAAGAGCTATTAATTTAGTTTAATAAGATTTGTTTTCCATAAACCAATTTTGATCTGAAAGTTTTATTTCTATCCTTAAAATCAAGTTCTATACTCACAATTCAACATTTTGCTTTGCTTCCAAATACTTCTGATATGCCTGTAATAGCCAAGCTTCCTGCTACAGGTTTTTAAAATACTGACATGCCATTGACTTTCTTCCAGTCTTCTGGGAACTGCTGGAAGTTTTCCAGTGTGCTGAAAATCACCGTTTCTGCTCTGTGGTTCTCTTCAGTTAGCTGTCTTAAAAATCACAGGTGCAGGTTATCCAGACCTGCTGAATTTAAATGTTTAAATCTTTGTATCTGCTGTTTAACATCTTCTAGTTCCAGGCTTGGAATGACAGTCCACAGAGGGAGCTGTGATATCATCACAGATTTAAAGTAGCACAAATTTGCACACACACTGGACCAAAGTGCTTTATCGGAGGTAGCCCAGTTTTGAGATAAAAGGCTTAGCACTATTTCAAGAGCTTAGACTGGGCTGCTACACTGATCTGCAGCATATTACATGCATCTCAAAATCTTGCTTGCTTTTCATTTTTGTAAATAAATAAGACTTTTGCTGCGAGCGCTGAAAGGAAATCCCATGAACATGGAATGGGTGTGTGCCTGAAGCTGAAGGGAGCCTTGGAAACTGCTTGGAGTAGCCAGAAGTGTTTTGTTCTGTCACAGTAAGATGTGAACTGTGGTGGTGAGAGACACTAATCCCTATCTCAGCATCGATAATGAACTTGCTTTGGAAAAGGATGTCCCACCTGACTTTTGTCAGAGTGTTAATATAACTGTCCTGGTAGTATTTTCCATGAAGATAAGCCATGTAAGAGTTATGTCCCCAATGTACCTGACACAAAGGTCTGTCTTCTCCGGCACAGTCTCCAGCCACCTACCAGCAAAGCTGTGTCTTTGGGAAGACATAGCTGAACAATTTCAAATGTCTTGATCTGGAGAGGGTATCTCACTGTCATATACCCTTTTGGATGGCATTGTGCTTCCCACCTTCTCTGCAGCTGACAGGAAATATTTTGATGAAGCAGTTTCTCATGAGAAAATATGGATTCATAAATGTGGAAACATATTTTCATGGAAACACATTTTCATGGAAACACATGGGGCAAGAGGGTAGTTTAGGGCCAGGGTAGAAATTCTGGGTCAGAGGGACACTCTTGCAATGGTGGAGTGTTGGCTGGGATGGGAGGGATGAGTGTCTTTCAGGTAGTATCCTCAAGTATATCTCAGCTAAGGAAATACACTCAGGCAGAGCCAGCACAGTCAAGTGCTAACTCAGTGTTTGAAAACAGCACTTGAAGTATTAGATGGAAAGTTTTTCAGCACAGAACTGGCTTTAGGAGTTGCTGATAAGCAGTGGGTAAATTTGTGGGTCTGACAACTGGATTCTGGTGAGAGTGAGTATTATGGAACATTTCCTCTGAAGCAGTACTGCATTCCTGTCCATGCTTGCAAATCATTCAACCACACATCATATCAAAGAGGCTGTATATTACAGAACTGAGGACCATCAACTGGAATCAGTGGAGAGTGACTGAAGGTGTTTGCAGAGACCCAAAAAGTAACGTCACCAAAGATGCTGTGGGAAGCAGGATGGGAAGAAGCATCTTACGATTTTGCCTTTCCATGGCTTATCAAAGCAAGCTTCTCCTTCAGCCATGCTCCTGGCACACATGCTGGTTCAGCCCATGAGCTTCTCACTTGTAGCCTTGGAAGTAGCTGAGCCCTAGGGACATAGCCAGGGCTGCACCAGAGCAAATTAGTCCACTTGAGAGTCTAGCAGATGGCTTAACGACCTCTGTAGCTGAACTTGGTTCTGTCCTCTGGGTGCAGACACGGCTAAATGCGGGACTGCCCTCACCAAGCTGGCACGCTCACAGATTGTCATCAAAGGGCATCAGTGCAATGAGTCCCTTCAGATGAATGCTAAAGCCACAGAAAAAATCCATCTTCAGAGCTTTCCTGCAAGCCTTGTATCAAAGATAATTGGAACAGGAAGCACTCAAGGCTGTATGTTTGTGGGATCTTGATTCAAACAAGTCTCAAACACCATAAAAACAGGGATAAAGCATATTGGTAACTTCTCACAGTTGGCTCTTATCCATGTGGGATCTCACTTCAGACAGGGGTAGTAGTAAGTGTCCATCCACATTCAAAAACCCCTCAGCCACAGCAAACTCCCGTTTCCTGAGACATCTCGAAACCCTGAGACATTCCTGAGCATTCTCTCTCTAATCTGAGCAGTTCGAGTTGGCTCACAGTGAGGTCTCCAGGTGAGCAGAGGGGCAAATGCATCTCCGTGTCCAGCCCTATCAGACTTGTCCTGTATCTGAATGATGGGCCCTCAGATGAGCTTAAAACACTGAACTGCCTCTGTAGGTCAGAAAGTCAGTCCCCAGCTTCAGGAAGAGTTGACCCCCTTGGTCTCTGGGCCTTACAACACAAGGGCAAAAGCATTGTCCTCTTGGCAGCTTCTCTTCCTCTCTTTTTCCTGGGATGATATGTATTTAGGAACATAATGTTTGTTTTCTCACCTCTCAAGACAAAGCAGTCCGCCTTTTTCCTCTAGGTAAGGCCTCTTTAACTGCAAGCAGTTAACATCAATCATTGCAACTCTTGTTAGAAGTACCTGCCCTTTACCTGGTGTGTGGGAGATCTGTCTCATTGTATCCTGTACCAGGTAGGAGTGTTGACTATCCATGTAACCTCTTGCCTTGTTTATTTACATTACAGAAGGAAGTATGTAATTCTGCAAACATTTCAAAGATGAGGAATATTGCTTTTATTTGCTTAAGTCATGATGACTGCACTGTAATGTATCACTGTACTGACACACCTGAAAATACTTCTCTAATTTGATATACGTTCATAATAAAGTTAAATGTACATTTAACTACAAAGATATCTATATGTCTAAAGGGATACTTGCTACTGGAAGAAAATGTGCTCCACAGGCTCTGGAGATGCAGAAAATGCTCAGCGGTCCAGTGACATAATAGTGATTAACAATACCTGCATTTCTAAAGCATCTTTGATATACTTCAAAAGGGGTTGTTGCGAAGGTTCTTCCTTTGGAAATTAGGGCTCTTCTTCAGGCATGCAGACAGGAACAGAGAAAAACATGTTTAAAAACTTGGCAACCTGTGCATAAAATATATATATATATATTTATAATAATAACAAATGGTACCAGTAAGAATTCTATTCAATTCACACGGGATCAGGTAGAGGAATCTGATATAGGGGATGTTGAAAAAGCAAGAAAAATGAATAAATGTGTGTCTGACAGAGACCTGAAGGTGTGCCAAATAACAGAATCCGGGCAAATCTAGAACTCCCAAGAGATCAGGCAATATTGATTTGCCTGAATTCATCGGTCTAGGAAATCATACTGTGATTGCGTGTCTAAAACAGTTACAGAGTCTACAAACTTCTCTAAAAAGTCTTGAGTTCTCATGTCTGGAACACAGCTCTGCAAACAAAGAATGACTGTGTTTTGACAAGTTTTTCCCATGGAGGAGGAAAGGCTTTTTGATTGTGAAAACATTATAGATGTCCAGCTTGGTTATGCTTAAGGCTTGCAATTTTCAATTTACATAGCAATTTTTATGCCCAAGCTATCATGAATTAATTTTGAGAGTAAGACTTTGTAAGGCGCTGTATTAAACACTGTTGCTGTTTTTAATTCAAATTACCTCTATCATGTTTTCTTCAGTTGTTAATTTACCAAAAGAATTAAAAGCCAACGAAGAAAAGCTATCAAGTTTCCCAAGTGAGATTTGATCTTTATGAGAAAATGCATGCATAAGTTTC
This sequence comes from Falco punctatus, assembly GCF_963210335.1. Taxonomy (NCBI): domain Eukaryota; kingdom Metazoa; phylum Chordata; class Aves; order Falconiformes; family Falconidae; genus Falco; species Falco punctatus. The sequence goes on from NC_137580.1 coordinate 58,611,394, forward strand.
ATTCTTATTAAATACTGCTGAGCATCCAAAGATAATGAAAATTAGGCTATGTCTTCCTGATTTCAAATGTGTAACTCAGAGGTGAAGAGCGCTTTGAGGACGTATCACGCAGACACTGGATCTGTGAGCTTGACATTAATCGTACTGTTTATGTCACGCTTGCTGTATTGCTACATTATTTGCATTATGCAGTAAGCCTCAGTCATAAACAGATATATCTGAAAATCTGTATTGAGAAGGCTCAAGAACTGCTTGAAAATGTAACTCATGCATCGGAAAACTGCTAGTAATTGCTGGAAACATTTTGAACTTTGCAGAAATTTTACTTTTCTCCCACCTTTTCCTTTGTAATCACCTCCCTTTGACTGAAACCCTTATTATTTTAGAGATGCTTGCAAAAAGCATTCTGCAAAACCATATTATAAAGTTTTTCTTCAAAACTAGGTCTGCTGGAGACACACAAGATATGCAGAGGGAAAGTTAATAAATTAGAGCACATCTGAATCCAAATATGACAGACAGTGCCTGAAGAAGCTATGAATGCCTGGAGGATCTTCCCCAGCATGTTATGATGCTGGACATGTTCGAATCAGAAGTTCGGTGCCTTTTGCAGACAAGTGGAGGAGAAAGGTAACTTCAAGTTTCTTAAAAGAATTACTGCAGGAAATAGATGCTGCAGAATCAAGCCACCCCAGACGTACGACAGCTTAATAGGCAGGAAAATGTAGGAATCTGGAAGCCAACCAAGCTCTTCTCAGGTCCTGCGTTGGAATGAATGCTGAACTCGGGGCTTGCTGCCTTATTGTCAAGGCTCAGGGGGCCAGAGTCCAGCCCTGTGTAGCATCTCATGGACCTACCTGTGCTGAAGCTCCAACAAGGGCTTTTGGAAAGAGTCTCTCTTCACTAGTTTATATGTAGGAATTATGAAAAGTCTCTCAAAACATGGCCTTTCTGGTGCAGGAGCTAAGAGAAAATGAGAAAAGACGCTGCATAGTTCACACGTACAAAGTAATTACTGCCACCTTTCCGTGTACGCATCTATGTTCCTGGCAGCAGCCACCAGTCCTACTCATTAAAAAGAACCCATAAAATTTAAATCAATTTGAGCAGATGAGATTCAAGCAGTATACCTGCCCACAGGCTCCACCATCACATTTGGAGGAAGAGATGAAATTATTAGCTTCCTTTACTCTAACCTCGCACCAGAGGTATGAAAGGCCAGGACAAATGATCAGCAAGTCATTTACAGGACAGCACTGCTTTCCAAGCTCGAGTAAGCTTGCAGCAGCTCTTTGCAGGGTCACCAAACCTGGCAGAAAGTCAGCTGTTTATGCTAATATCTGAGGTTAGAGGGGGATTCCCATGGGGAAGCTCCTGCAAGTCTGTCCTATGATATTAACAATGAAACAACGCTGCCAAAGTGCATCAGCGAAGAAGAGTAGCTGCTAGAATCATTATTTCTATAATCTGACATCAGTTTTAGTAAACTTTGTCTGTCTAATGTGCCCAGTGGGATGTTGCAGAGGTTAAATCCTTCTCACACTCAACTGTAGCCTTGGGTTTTGCTTGCAATTTAGAAAAATGGGACTAATGTCATAGTTTCTTAATTAACAGCCTCCTAAAAATGCAAGCAGGAATTGCACCAGATACAGATTTATATTAATATGATCATAATTTATATTTTGTTACTAAATCGGTTTTTTTTGTTCTTTTCATCTGATTTATGTGTTACCACTTTAAAATGTGTGCTGTGTGTTACTAGTAGGCAACTTAATCTTTAGCACATTATCTGTAAGATTTAAACACAATGCATGCTCTCTTCATTTTGGTTATAGCTTCTGTGACACTCATACTCACTTTCCCTTTTTCCTATGCTGATAAATTAAAAATACCCCCAAGCATTTCCCAGTTTATGTCTGTGTGTTTGTTTCCATGGAATTACATGTCTTGTGTTGCAAGGAAATGTATTTATCTGGAGACTTAATAGCTGGTTGGTTTTGGTTTTTTTTTTTTATCTTGCAGATATCAATAAAACCAAATCTCTCTGTTTCCCTTTTACATAAAAAAAAAAAAGAAAAGTAATTATCTTGTTGTTAATGAACATTTTTAGTGGAGTGTTCAGTCCCTCAATTTATTAGTCACCTCCTGCGTTTATAACTCTTTTTTCACAGAACAAGGGCACCAAGCATTTCATATAGGGAGACCCTATGACAGATTGCCCCTGCACTAATGGGTGCCCCAGATATGCAACTGAAACTTTTACATCAGAAATGAATTGCCCAGACCCAAGATTTTCCCACTTCAAAGCCTGAGGGTGACCAGATCAATTCACAAATATATCTTCCCTCTTTCATTTCCTTAGTATGCCATCATCACGTGAAACTTTTAAAGACCAGAAATAATTAGGAAATTCTTATTTATAATGGGGTATAGAAGCAGGGAAAAAAAAAATAAAAAAGAAAAAAGCAAAGATGAAAGAGACCAAAAAGAAACTGGGGGAAGTCCCCACTGCTTAATACATAGGAAACAGGTCAAACAAAGAAGGCAATTCATGTGTGTCTGGGAGAGATTTCCTAGGGTTAGCAGAGATGCAGATTTGCCAGGCATGCTGGGAATAGAGGGATTTACTTTCTCCTACTTGGATGTACACTCCAAGTCAGGATGGGAAGCACTCTCTGGCATTCAGCTTATGGCAGCATCCCACCCTGAATGCCTGCAGAGATGTTCATATTTATCAGGAGCCGAAATAACCTGGGAAAAGTTCTCGCCACTTTTAGCTTTTGAAAGTTATTATTGTCAGTGAGGCAGTGTGGCAGAAGAAGGGGCTGGAGAGGTGGGTGGGAGGCTGGGCATGAGAAAGGAGAGGCTGAAAACAAGAAAAAGTGAGGCAGCAGGTGAAGGAGAGGAACAGGTAGGTCCTAGCCATCATGATGACTGACAGACTGAGCTCAGTTCTTGCCCCACCACAGAGCACGGCTCTCCAGGACAGACCTGGGAAGAGACATCTTCCCACAGCAGGAGCTGTGAAGACCCAGAGTAATGCAAGAGAGAGCTGAATGACCTTGTGAGCTACCCTGTGAGTCATGGGTACTATTAAAGGTAGAGATCTAAGACTTTATTTCAGGCTTTGAATATTTGACTCTGTCTACAGCTAACCAAGCACAGTCATGTGCCTCTCATTTAGCTTGTCTCCAGTCTTTAATCAACACTGACTAGTGCCAGAGACATCAAAGTCTCAGATACTACAGCTTTCCCCTGGGTCACAGGTAACGCTCCAGTTCTTTAATACTGTCTGGGGGAGGAATTTAACACTTAACTTTTTTGGGGGGCGGCCATGAGGTCTAAGCATCATGTTGAAGACAATACTACCACAGGGGCTGAATTTTGATCTGGGTCATCCATCAATGGGTGAGAAATCCACACAATTTTTGGAGGATTTTAGTTAGTTGCAGTTGAACCTTCCTGTGCTAGCTGAGTGTAAAAACTGCAGCACTGGTTACAGCAAGAGACACTGGTCATATGCTGTTTCTTTGTTAGCAAACCCAAAAAGCAAGTTGCTTTTCAAAACTTCATATTTTGCCATGGGCTTTATTCTCAGAGAACAATGATATATTTGAAGAAATAGTGAAGTTATATATAACTTTACATATATATATATATATATATATATATATATATATATGCATGCAATGTGTGGCCCTGTAAAGGCATACTGTAAAGGAATTTAGGACCAGCATGTAGTTTTGTAAAAATAACTGGAGCATTGGTCTATTTACAAACTCAATATTCTACAAGGACAAAATATTTTTTTAAAAATTCTCTGCGTACTATTTCCATTTGTAAAACTGAATGTCACTTCTGCACTAATTCTGTTGCTTCAAGCTCCTAATCGCAGCGTTAGCTAGGTCCAAAATTTTTTGCTGGAATAATGGTGTCAAGGAGGAGCTGACAATACGCAGCTCTCATCAACACAGTTGTGTTCACAAATGCTGCTCGGCTGGCAAAATTTTTCTTGGTATTGCTGCTTCTGTTCAGAAAACTGAAACAAGATCTAGCGGGAAAGGACTTTATTTTGGTGCAAGCAGTGTTTCTTCATGAGGGTTTGCCATCATTTCCCTACCAAAAAACCTCCACTTCTAGTGTAGACAAAGACTTTGCAGTCAATTCTTTTTTTTTTTTTTTTTGCAGAGATGTCTTACAATTCTGGATTGTACTTGCATGTCTTGACTCTAATGACATTCTAGTTAAAAGTAAAAACATTCCCCACTAACTGGTTTGATTTAGCACAGAAATTAGATACAGTTTGTTTAAAAAAGAACTTTTAATTACAGCGCAAAATAGAGTGAAATGGCATAAAAACTGATGTCACGGTCCATAAATACAACTCTATTTTGAACATCTAAACAATGTCTTGTCTTATAAATGTTCAGATTATCATAAAAGTAAATGAGAATCAGAAGAACAGTGAAACTGCTCTTTTATAGATTGGGCAAAATCTATAATAATTTGCTTAACAAAAAGATGCCCTCTAAAGATATGCTTGCTGTTAAAATTGAGATACTGTTGCACACTTGGCTAAAAAGGAGTTAGCAATCATTTTCCTTTTAATCGAGCTGCAGTCAATCAAATAGTGCAAGAAGGCTATGAATGAATATGAATTAAAGTTGTCTGGGGAAAACATAACATGTAAGTTGAGCCTTTTCAGAAACATCATACCTAAGAATGTACTGAAGTCTACCAGCAATTTGTGCACAAATGGTTCGTTTCCTCATCCTTCCAGGTTTCCTTCCGATGATGTTATTTAACGTAGTGACATCACCATCAATAGGTCATACAACCCGGGGTACCAGCTCTCTGGTAATACCCCCTGCAGAGGGGTCATGCGGCCAAGGCACAAGCAGCACTAAGGCTCCGCTCCCACCCCGCCAGGGAGCTCATACAGACGTGGGAGCTTCGGGTGCACGTTGGGGCACACTCAAGAGCTCGTCCCAGGGGGAAGTCCCTTTGTAAAACATGCAACGTTGCCCATCTGTTGTGCAGGGCTTCCTGAGGCCAGACCCTTGCTGCAGCTGTAGGACAGGTAATCCCATAATATTTTTGACTGCCGGGGGGGCCATCTCCACCCCTTCCCCTTCTCCTGCCCCAAAGTGCATCCTGCTTGGCAATGCTCTGCACCTGCCAGCAGTAGGTTCAGTGTAGATGAGCTAAGAGCATTTCCTGCATATCCTTTAGTATGTCTGTGAAAAAGGAGCTGTAATTTGCTTCAAACGTCTTTGGGAGAAGGAAATTTTAAAATCTATGTGGAACCACAGTCTAGCTAAGGAACTGAAAACTTTATCGGAGGCAATGGCCAGAAGTTGTCAGCTCTAGGAGACAAATAAGACCTAGAAAACAACTGCATGGGTAGCAGTCCATGATGCACCTTGTTGACAGTGGTGTTAATTTAAGCAACCCTGTTCTCCACCTCCTTTTTTTGTGTTATAGCAATACTTCAGCTAAGCTAGTTCTCTGCCTGGATCCAGGATGTGGCCACACAGATTTTTGCCTAGCACGACGGAGAGGACAAAGCCAAGCACGAGTAAGTGACAGACAGGGGCAGCACAACCACTTTGAGAACACGTGGTGTTGGGGCATCACCGTAATGCAGGGATGCAGAAGGTTCTGGTACCTACAGCTGCTGCTGGTCCAGCTTACCAACACACAGCTATACCCTGTCTCAGTGGCTCACAAGTACTCTTAGAGAATTAAGTGTGGCAGCACACGCCAATAGAGGAATTCACCCAGAAACACAGTTGCTGGGCTTCTTGACTCCATCAGGAAATATTCTTTGCTCCACATCATCATTAATGGAAGGACGACCGTTCAGGCAAGATATTAGGGGGAAACTGAGCAAGAGGGCGTCTGCAACCCGCAGCCTTTGTGCTATGTTGGTTTTGATGCAAAGAAAGGAGAAGAGCTTCAGGGAGGCATATGTACCAGTCAGCTAACGAGGCCCAGAGGCACACTGGAAATGCATGTGGTGCATACTGGAGATGCTCAGTAACTGCTTTGGGAGGCTAATACTTAGCTCTTATGTTGCCCTCATTAGTCACAGAGCACAAAGCATTTTGCAGAGGAGGTCAGGGCACTTTATAGCTGGAGACACTGTGGCACAGAGAAACTTCACTGAAGTTCTCCAGTGGGGGAGTGCAAAGGGGCTTCCAAATCCCAGTGCCATATTGCAGCTGCAGGGTCCTTTTTTCCCCACTGAGCAAGGAGACCTGCAGACCTCTTTAAGGCTGTGCCATTCACATGAAACATAGCTGGTAGTGATGCAAGATCTAGACAGATCTGCGCTTGTGATGGAGTCTCCATGTCTAAATGTTTTGGGTTTTCTGCTTTGGATTTATTTACAGAGGAAACACATCGATTGTATTTGCTCATCTTAATGTTTTTTTAGGCATCTAAAGGAAATGCCTGTTAACCTTTGAGACTAAACAGCATATACAACTTTCACATAATTTCAGCCACCTAAAAGTGAGGCATCTGTCTACATTCCCTCCAAGGAGGAGAAAGATGTCTCCAGAGGATGATTAATCCCACCTGCATCAGGTTGGGTAACTCACTCCAGAAGTGCCTGCATTTCTGCACTCGTTATAGACAACACTTACCATCTAGCTTAGATTCAGGTGAATCTTAGCCTCAGCTGGCTCAATTCAGTAGGGGTCCTGTCTTCATCAAAGAACTAAGAGAAGCAAAACTCAATTAGCTGTCAGTCAATACTATTTGATCCAATGTAGCTGACCAGACAGCAATATGGCATGAACACAAAATGAATGGATATTTGACGTGCTGATCCAGGACCTTGTTAATGCTTTGAACACAGGCTGCAGTTTTCTATTTTATCAGTGGCTGAAAGTACCAGCCAAACATTAACCCAAGGGCTGTGATGTGATGCTCGTCCTGGGCATCTCCAGTGTTTGTTTACATGAAGGATTTCTGAAGTGTTTGAAAAGGAACTTAAGATGCTAATGTTCTTCCAGGCTTTCAAGGGTCAAAATAACACATGCCTCATCATATGATCATGTTAGAGAAACTGAAAAATCATCTGTGAAAGAGATGAAAGAAGAATTCTAAATTTTATTTACAACATTTTCTGCATATTTCTGCTTATCAGCTGTACAGTGGTGGCATAGTGAGAATTATTAATATAGCATCGAGATTCTACAGATAATAATGCCCCAAGATTTAACCCCAGCTTGAGACTCAGATTCAGCAAACAGCCCCTGTTAAATTTGCCTTTGAAAAGAGGTGCCCTACCATGTTATTTTGACTTCTTGTCACTGTCATAAACCCAGTGCCCGTTGTCATGGATTAATGAGTGGATGTTTGCCACAGCCACATCCTAATTGCTATACTAATTTCATCCCCAAAGCCCCAAACAAATGATCCGCTTCTGACACGTGAACTAGAGCAAAAGCTGGGAGGGAAGAGCTGCCTGCTCTCTGAGGTGTATCGAGATAAGCAAGCTGCTCCTGGGCTGACATCTGTGTTAACAATGGGCCATATGTGGGCTGTACAGAGGGCTGGTAACACATCACAGAACATGCATTTAACAGATTGTACCTATAACCGACAACTTGTATAACACTTAATATAAGCATAAATAAAGGCGGCAGCAGCAGCCCGGACTGGGCACAGAACAATTGGCCAGCTGACACGAGGCAGGGGAAATGGCTCTGAGATAACCAAGATATCCGCTCCTAGGAGGAGCCTGCTGCTGCCTCGCATTGTTTAAACTGCCCTGGCTATTTAGTGGTCCATCTACAATGGCGAAATCACCTGTAAGTACTTTCACACCTGGCTATTTAGTGTAGTGGTCCATCTACAATGGTGAAATCACCTGTAAGTACTTTCACACCTGGCTTCAGAGAGAGGCATCATGGCATTTACTTTGGTACTTAAAGGCCGTGTCCTGCAGGATAAAAGGGTTTGCTTTTGCAAGGTACTGGCTTTAGCAGGCAAGTTCCTTCTTACTGCTTGTTCTCATTGCTTTTCCTCTCACAATTTAGCAGTAGCCCTGTTTGTAAAGCCATACAGTAAACCAGATCATGGGCTAGATTAGGGCTGAAAAAATAGTCTTTTCTATAGTTCCTCAAAATAGCTGTGGCAGCAAAACAAAGAGCTAGTAAGTTGAAATGCCACAGCAGGGGACGGAATTAGGGAGACAAGGGTCAGGACCTTCCTAAGCCTATTTCACAGCCAGTGTCTTGCAAACTGATGTGACAAACGCAGGCCTGAATGACGCAGGTGTAGTGCAGGATGGAGGCAGACACAGAAACCATGCTATTGGTTGTGAAAACTGAGTCCCAGTGGATGCACCACCCCTGAGCAAGAAAGGCCTTATGCCTAGAGGGATAATGGGCTACTAAACTGCAAGACTGACATTTACATTTGCATTATTTCCAACAAGGAGCAGATGGCAAAGGGACACTCCACAATTTCTTGTGTGAACCCCAAAGAATCCCAAACCTCAGTTTCAGGTGGATACTTTCCTGACCCAAACCGGTCCTGTGTGCTGCTCTGTAAAAATTAGAACAGGCAGAAGTGAAGGCAAAGCTTTTCCGCTGCAGGTGCAAAGAGCTTGTGAGCCCTGAGAATGCACCTCGGTGCAGCTGCTGGATGTCACTTCCTAATAGCAGAGTCCTCTGACCATGAGAACCTGTACACAAGCTGGAGCCTTGCCGTATGCATGGTCAGCAACTGGGATTAAGGGTTTTGCCAGCAGTGCTCTTCAATTCAGAAGCAGAGACAACACACAAGAGGGAACCATCTGAACACACTAGGACAAAACCAGATAAGGTCTTTAGAATATATCTTTTACGCCAATGCAGTTGTTTATATTCCATATCAGACAGATACGTACAGAAAAATGTGCAGAAACATCTAGATAAACATTGCACATCTGGGTAATGCATCATTTCAATATCAGGTCCCTAAAAGAACTGAGATAAAATAGGAAAAGGGTCCCAGAAAACATATCCTGAAACTCATTTCACTGCATTTGAGCATACTGAACTGATGTGGCCCTACTAAACCTGCTTAAACTCAGAACAGGAGGAGAAAAAAGAAGTATCAATCCTACTTAATAGAATACTGCCTCTTCAGGTCCAAATTCACAAGCCTTCTAAAGCTAGATGATTTAATTAATAACAGCAGTCTTTACAACACCTGTCTTACAGGGACAAATACCATTTTTAGTCCTGGGCGCCTTCATTAAGCAATTTTTTCTTTCTGGTTACCCAGCCTGGACATACTAAGTCATCAAAATGCAAATTCATCAAGGTGCAATCCCAGGCCTTCCCAGGACGCCAGGCAGCCAACATCCATTAGAGAAGTAGTTCAAAGTGTCTGCAAAAGATCATTTACACTAGGTAACAGGCTACAAACGGAAATTTTCACAGGTGACTGCACCACCTCAGTTTGAAAACTTATCAAAAAGACTGAAAAAACTTCTACAGGTGAAAAAAATAGAGGATTAGATGACGTGATGGGCATGACTTTGCTAATGGGGATGCATCTTTGACTGTCTTTTACTCTTCCCGTAGTGTGTATGTTTTTCCTGCCACCTATCAGTACTGTGGGCTTGGGGCTTATAATATACACCACATTCACAAATATACATTGCTGGAAAAAAAAAGCCCCAAAGGCCTCTGGCAGTACAAGACAGTTGTATGAAAACAGAATAAGACTGATATAAAATAATCTCTTAGAGATGTTTGTTTACCAAGAACTGTGAAGACAGATTGTAATGAAAATGTGAATACATACATACCTGCTGTGTGGTTCACCTAAGAACCGCAGTGTTGCCTTGGTCAGGGTTACCTACCCCATACAAAAGGGTATCAATTGTTACAAAAAGTTGCAGCGGCAGAAGTGAGAGGTAATGGAGGAGCTATTAGCTATGCGGATACTTCATCCATCTGCTGCAAACTGCAAGCCTTGTTTTACCAAGGATGAAAGTTACCCACTCGAAAGTGGAGGTGCTAACTAAAAGCTCTCTAAGAAGTTCGGTTGCCCATGGCCATCCTGGGGATTGAACAAAACTGAGCAGAAACTGAAACAAGCTTTGCAAAGAAGCAGCCAGGGAGACCAGGCTTCTTGGTCCTTCTATGAAAAATAATACTAAATGGGTCACATGTGCAGCCAGTTTACTATTTTAAGAACTGTCTTCTCGGAAATGCTTTGACTTTAATAACAGTTGCTTTTAAGGCTGGACACTGATGTCCTTGTTCCAGACAAGGTGGCAGGGTTGTAACAAATCTGCCTTGCTCTGTAGAAGCAGATGGGCAGAGCAGGCACCAAGGATGGGACCAGGAGGGAGCAGGAGGCTCATATGATGCTCCCCTGACAAAGGCCGAGTGCTCCAGGCCAGGCATGTGAGAGAAGCGCTGGCAGGAGGAGTCAAGAGAGGCTGCTGGCCTGTAAAGTACAACCCAGGTTAGTAACAAGTTCTGAAGCTGAACAAAGGGGAACCAGCACATTTCTGCAAACTAAACAAAGATGTAAACAAAATGGGACCTAAAGAACTTTGAAGATGCCTTGCAAGGCTAAAAAGGATCCAAGCAATTTATGACACACCTCAATAATGATACATTAAAATAGGTTAAAGAAAGATACTTTGAGAGGTGAAGTGACAAACAAGAAGTGATAAAACAAACAAGCTTTTCAGTTTATCTACTCAGAGACCACAGGCAAGATGAGCACCCTGTTCTCCATATCACACTTTTGACATACATCACCTCAGTCAAGGGAGAGGTTTTGCTTTTGTTTCAGTTTTCTTGTTATTTGACCCCCAAATTCATATGCAAAATAGTGCAGTTTAACAAAAATGCCAAAGGAGTCAACTGGATCTCATGTGGCTTTAGTCAGCTCAGAAAAAAAATGCCTCACCAAACCCCTCTCTAGCCATTTATCTAGATTTCAGATATGCCAAAGCACTGTGAGAAAACACAGAAGGACTCTTTATGAACTGCAAAGCAAAGTTAGTTCTTGTCACGAGATGCAGAGCCTGGATATGTTTTCAGCAACCAAGGCATTAATATCCTGTTGGGAGCGGGCAGAGAGGGCAAGGACAAGGCTCTCCAGGTCTGTAGCCCAAGGCTGCAGTGCATGGGAAGGCCAAGGAAGGATGGGAAGGGTAGCAAGCTGGGAAAGGAGAACGCACAATTATTTTGATAGGTTAAACTCATAAAAATAATAATAAAAGAAGAAACCACTAATGGAATGAAATAAGACAAAACAACACTTGCAAAGACCTAAGCTGCTGCATGAAGTCAGTTCTTGAAGTGGCCTGTACAAATAAAGCAGCAAGCGATAAAGTCAAGAACTGTACTTGGCAGTTCATATAGACAAATCTCTTTTCTTAGTAAGATTGCAGGCTATAAACTAACAAAAAATGTTATCAAGAAGATTACAGCCTTTATTTTCCACTTAAGCGCATACTGATAAAACAGTTTACAATAGTCTGCTATGCATGTGATAATACAAGATGTCTTTAAAAACAGCATATATGTCAAGTTTCAATGGCGAACATATCTAGGCTCTTGACATTCGATGCTGGAAAACTCTTTAATTAACTAGGATAGCAATGGTGATTTAAGATCACGGGCACAATGGGATTTAGTGAGTATTTTACAAAATTGGATTAAAAGGGAATAAGAGATACCTCCCACTTTAGTAAGACTGAATGGAGCCAGTTTGAAGGCTCATATCCCAGGGGGAATGACATAAAGGTGCCCGCTTTATCTGCATTTATTTTAGTGTCATCCCTGATAAAAATAGATGAAGCTTTTCAGTTAAACTGTATGCAAGACATTATAATCCTACCATCTACAGATGAAGTCTTAAGACATGTGCCTATCAAATACTACCAGTTTTCTCCACTTATCCACCCTTACATGTCAGCATGAGGGTGTAGAAAACTGGAAATTAATAAAAAATAAATGCAACAGGATGTCCCAAAATCTCAAGGCTTCTAGAAAATAGGTCCAGCTGGATTATACCTTGTTGTACCAACAGTTTAGACCAAGACATTTCATAAATTATTTTTTTAATTAAGAAACAAGAGGCTCAGAAAATTCACAGCTATGGTTTTGTTGATTAAAATTAAGATACAACGGAGTGCCAAGTATATATTTTTGCACGGTGGTCATATGACGTTCCTGGCAGCCAGTCTTCAGAAATGCTGTTTTAGATGAATGCAAAAGACAGAAAACACTTTTCACTTTTAAAAGGCTTAACAAACTTTTATGTCAATAATTAGATAGCTTTTACAACAATGATTGGTAAATCGATACATGTTTCAAACCCTCATAATTTCTCAAAGCCTTCAGGAATCACAGAGGAGTTAATTCAGGCTTGCTGGGGCTGACAGTTTATATAGAACAGTGATGCCCCAGACTAAGATCTATCAATCTGCAATTTAGAAAAAGGAAAGTATAACCTTATAGAAGAAGTTGTTATCACAGGGTTATCAGGAGGGATTCTAGCTGGCATTGATTAGCTATATCAGAAGGGTATTTTCCTCTCTTCTCATTAGATATGTCATGCCATAGATAAAATAGATCCCACTGATTATTTATATCATATTATATATATGAAATCTGTAAAGATTTAGAATTAAAAGGGTTTTAGTCCTGAAAAATAAAGTCCTCGAAACTATCAAACTAGCTAATTTCCAAATGCATTTCCATTCAGATACAGAAATAACATAACTCCTTCATTAGGGCACCAGTTGTTCAATGACTTTAGCTTAATCTTACCAATATTATCAATCTATTCAATGTTTACTCCAGTAAGTAGTCCCATGGATGTGTAAAAGCAACCTTTTGAATTGACTGTTCAAAGGACCTGGTCCGTAAATGTTAAATCATTTCAAGGATTTCAAGCTGAAGTGCGCTTTTGGAATACAGGATTTCACATATTTCTCCAAGCTTATAATTCTTATCTACACATTTGTATTCAGTGTCTCCTAAGTCTGTAGATTTCTCTCTCTTTTTGTTCCCCTTCCCACAAAAGTCAGCCTGCGGCAGGTTGTTTCCAGCAGAAGATGAAGAGAGATGGCATTACCTGTCCTAACACACTACCACAGTACGACAGTGATGACCGAAGAGAGGAGCATGTGAGACTGGCTGCAAAAGCAGAGAAGACCCCTTCTGGCTTAAGCTCACGTATTTTGGACAAAGGTAGAAAAAAGACCTAAGAAAATCCTCCACTGCTTAAAAAACTTTCTTTTGCTTCTATAATGCAAATAGAATATGGATGAGAAAACTTAGAGCATTCAGAGCTATACATTGGGCAGAGGTGGAAAGGGCAACTGCATTTGTTACTATGATTATTAAAGACAAATGAAGTGGCAAGGTTAAAACCAATTCAGCTTTGCTTCCCACTTACTGTAGCTAAGGCAAAGTGCATGGAGAATATTGTTGCCACTCTGATTTTGACATATCTAACATTCAGCTAATGCTCGTGAAAATGAGGCACATGATGCAGGGCCATGTGGACTTTGGCTTCATGTGATCAGGGATGTGCAGGACGTAAAGGCAGGCCACTGACTGAAAGAGCACTAATCAAGAAGGACAGGGAGAAACCTGTCACAATAACAACACAAGTTCCTTGATAATGTTTCAGTGTAAGCCTCTCGTAGCATATTGTGTGCTGCCTTTGCATCTTTAAGAAATTAAACCGTAAATGCTCCAAGTATCTACATAAGAAATTTCCAACTCTCTTTTTTTCTCCTACAAAAACAAAACCCAAGGACACCTGGAAAATCTGGAGTGCACTAAAAATTTAAGTATTTCAGCTATTTTTTTTTCCTCTGCCTAGAATTAATTTGATGAGGCTAGCACCTACTGAGAAATACGGTTTAAAAATTATGTTTGATTTTGAAATTGTTGGTGTGCTAATAAAAATGTATTCCATTTTGCAGCAGAATCACCCATCAAAAGAGACTGGCTGTCATAGATGAAAGAGAGTAAAGAAACAGAGAGAGCCATTTTAAACATATAAGACAAGACTTTCATCTCATGCTGGACCGTATGGGACAGTGCTATTAACCTTGGGAAAAATCTGACAGGAGTGAAAAAGAAAAGAAGATGAAGAAAAAAAAGGAGTAATTTACCTTCAATAACTTTTCTGATCTGTACCGACACATTTCAAGTAGTCTGCATTTATGCTTTTGCATGGGTGAAGGTTTTGCCATGTGCCCCCTACATCTTTCTGCACATCCAGCAGTGCTGGTCTGGGTTTTCTGACAGTCTGCGTGTGCTACCCCACCTGCCTGCCAGGGTGCTGCCCGTGCACACCCGGGGAAGAGGGCAGCGGGTGAATGCACGCATGGCTCCTTTGCCCGGGTCCCCTATATACCTTTCTTTCACCTCCGCAGCGTGTGACACTGTCAAAGCAGTGTTAAAACCAGACATGTCTGTAGTTTGTGTTCTTTCTGCCTGAAGAGCAGCCCCACTCCAGCTCTGCAGCTACAGAAGCAAGTGCTTCCAGATCCTCCTCATCAATTGTCTCATCGGTGCTTAAAAAACTCCCTCTGTGGGATTCCACAACCTCTCCCCCGCAATGCATTTGTAGACTAAATTCTCCTTACTCTTTACAAGTTCTTTCCTAACATTTAAGCTATTTTATTTTTTTTCCCGTGAACCAAATGGATTACTTTTTATCTTGCCCTTGAGGGACATGAAAAACAATTGCTCACAATCCTCTTTGTAAGAACCTTTTCCATGTTTAAGCTCCCTGTCAGCTTTCTCTTCCCCATACCAAACCAGCCAATTCTTCCTTTTGTGTCACAGCAGACTCTTTTTAAGTCTCACTTCTGGTGCTCCGAGCGACCCTCCCTAGGCGAGAGCCCAGCGTGGGCACAGTCTGAGACCTCGGCGGTGCGAGAGCAGCAGCGTTACCTTTGGTGCACGTAGAACCCGCTGTGCCACCCCCCGGAGCCAGCCGGGAGGATTTTAGAGCGAGGCGAAGGGCCGGGAACCTGCCCATGGAGGGATGCTGGATGCTCCCTCTGGGTCGGGGCCCCGGGCGCAGCCTGGCCGCTCCCCCCCCCGCCCCACGCGGCCCCGCAGCGCGGGCCGGTGCCAGCCGGGCCGGGCCGGCAGCGCGCTGTTCCCTGTTCCAATCGTCGCGTTTGGGGGCTGGGGGTGGGTCTGGGTCTTCGTGGCGACCCCACCGCGCACATCGAGGCGCCTTCCTTCCCCGGCGGGGGGGAGGGGGAGATTCTCACCTGCGCCCGCGCCCGCGCCGGCGGGGCGGGGCGGGGGCGCGGGGGGCGCCGCGGGGCGGGCGGCGGGGGCGGGGCCGGCTGTACTCCGCAGCCCGCCCGCGGGGCTCGGGCATCTCCGCGCGCCGGGCGGTGCGAGCGGCAGCCGCGCCGGGCTCGGGGTGGCGGCGGCGGCATGGAGGGCGCGTACCTCGCCTGGGAGCTGGCGCACGCCGTGCTGCTGCTGAGCGTCGTCCCCGCAGGTGGGAGCCGCGGGCGGGCGCGGAGCCCGACGGGTCGGCGGGGCCGGGGCAGGCGCGGGCGGCTGCGGGAAAAACTTCGGCGCCGGCGGCCCCTTCCGCGGGGGCAGCGCCCTGCCGGGGGTCGCGGCCGCAGCCCGCGCTTTGCCCTGGTATCGCCCCGCGCTGCCTCTGCGGGACGCCCCACCGTGGGGGTGCGTGGGGGGAAGGCCCTTTGTTTGCAGTGCGCGGTTATCCGGGGCCGGCGGGGAGCACACACACACACACACACACCCCACCTCACCGCGGGCCGGGCTGTGTTTTGGCAATAAACTCTCCGGTAATCAGTACAAAATGTCCCCGCGGTTCAGTGCTGGGTGAACAATAGGCAGGGAGCGAGCCGCTGCCGTCAGGTGTCCAGCGCTCCCCAGCAGAGGTGAAGCCTCCCGGGGCGGGGGGCGATCGACCCGGTGCCCCGGCGCGCCCCGGCGGTCGGTGCCCGCAGCCCGGAGGGTCGGCGCAGGCGGCTCCCGGCGGGACGAGGCATCGCCCGGGCTGCTCGGGCACTGCCGGTGCTCCGCGTTGGAGCGGAGGGCGAGCGGTGCCGCTCGGGCCTTTGGGAGGTCGGTCGGTGCAAACCTTTGGGGTGTCGGGTATAAATTGCAAGGTTCCCTTCCACTCCCTCCATCACAGGGGGCTTCCTTGCCTAACCTCACGGTCCTAGCGCGGAAAGCTCGTAATTTTGAATACAGCATCAGGCTGTAGCGCTGGCCAACTTTGCACATGGCTTTCGGAGTCGCCGTGTTGCAGGCTTGAGGGGCATTTGGAGGTCGACAGAGGAAGGTGCTGTAAGGAGGTAGCTGCTAGTGTTGGCGGAGTTGCACCCGGGGAGGAATTTGGCCCTCTGCACCGAAGTCTGCAAGCGGATAACGTGAAAGGTTATTTTACCGCTTGCCTAAGAGGGAGCCGGGGATGGATGGAGCAGGCGATGCACGGCGCTAGGTGTGCAGCGTGTGCTGCCCCCAGCAGCGCGCAGCCCCGCGGAGCAGCCCGGGGGGGCGGCCGGGCTGGGCTCTGCCAGTCCCTGCCCGCGCAGCTGGGAGCGAGCAAAACCCAACACCAGCAACTAACAGGAGTAACGATTTACGGTTTTTCATTGTAAGCACTTTATGTGAGTGGGCGTTAGTTGATTTATGAACGTTTTTGTTCATAGTTTGGAGTAACTTTTTGACTTTGCTCCCTTTTGTTTATTGGTAATCTGAACTAAATGGAGTGTGATACCTGGCAATTTGGCCTTTTCTATTTAGAAATACGCATGTATGTTGCAAAGTGCTAGTGCTGTGGCCACAGGGATGGGAAGGTCTCCTACCAATGGGTTATTCCTTGAAATATATTAAAAAAAACCCCACAGCTGAAATTATGAATACCCACCAACTTTCTTTACTTAACGTATTTCTTGCTTGCACTTGAAAGGTTATCCTTTGTCGTATGGTTAGACTGTCCTTAAAGAAACCTTGAGAAACTGGTCAGACTGGCAGCGTCTCCTGGAAGACATGAGATGTAGATACCAGAGTACTAGAGAGACAAGGAAGGACCCTTTCTTGTGATTCTTCCTCTGTTTATGGGTTCAGACAGCTACTTGTGGGAGTCTTCGTCTCGGGGGCACATTGGGCAAGCTTGTATTGACAAAACCACACTATTTAGTAGGTGTAAACGACTTGCTGTTGCAAAGGGCAACTGTCTTTGGGTATGTATGCACATCATCTGTGTATCACACAGGTATAGGAATATTCAGGGCTAGTTTTGTGCTGGAGAAGGTGTCAGGGTGATGGCTCGTGTCCTGGCAAGACCACAGGGGACATCAGAAGTGACAGATGGGGCAGAGCTGATCTGCAGTGGTAGTTTTTTTCTGGAGGTAGCGTGACCCTGTGAGTTACTTTTGGTTTTGCCTCGGTGCAGATGCCTGGACTGGATGATCTCCCACTGTCCCTATTGAGACCTATCGTGTTGTTTATTGGTGTACAGATTTATATGAAGTATCTTTCTCTGGCCTTTAGTCAACAGCTTCTTCCTTTGGTTGCAAATAGGGAAGGAGGGTATAGAAAACAGAGCTTAATGTAGCTTCTCAGAGGGCAAACCATTCATCTCTTAAGTCCACAGCTCCTTCCTACTTTTTTTTGCACCCTAACATGCTTCTACTTTTCGTTCCACTTGGGGATTGCCTAGTCCCCATTTTATGCAATAGTCTGGGACAATTTTTAATCTGTGCCTCTCCTGTCCTCCCCCAAGGCTCACCCTGTCCCTCACTCCCCCGTACTCTTGCCAGAGTCTCTGTGGCATTTCCATCCTGTGGTCATGGAAGACTGGACATGGTTCCTTTCAGCATCCATCAATACAGCCTTCTTTTTTTTTTTTCTTTTTTTTTTTTTTTTCTTTCAGTAGGCTGCAGAGTTAATAGGAGGCTCTCCCTGTGCCCAGAGGGAAGAGTGTCTGTTTTCATGATGCTTTCCTGCTACCTGTCAGCCATGAGGGAGGAGGCTTGGAAAGAGGAAGATTGAACTTGATGAGGGTTTTGATTGCTGTCACTCAGTCACTGTCTTGACCCCCTCAAACCATCTGAGTATCGTGCCCTCCTTACTCCCGTTTTCCATCTCTGCTCTCTCTCCTTTTCCTCCCTCCCCTGCGGCAGTATAGATTCTGCTGCACACTGCTGCACAGAAACATGGCCCAAGGCCACTGCCAGGAGCAGAATGGAAATGTCAGGGATTGCTCAATGCTCAACTCTTTTTCCTTCCATTACAACTGGGAAGCCTTTCCCAGCAAAAGCACAAGTGATTTTTCTTCAGGCTTTATTATAAAAGAATGTGATAAATTTGGCAAGAAGTGAGACTCCCATTTGCATCCTGTTTTAAGTACCATTCATAGAGACTGGAGGCATTTCCATGTGCTCATTTTGCAAGAAAGCCTCTCGTCAACAGATGACTGTAGCTGTAGTACTGTTGGGCTGTGCTGGCTCTCCGTGGGCTTCCCACCTTGCTTCAGCCCTCTCGGAAACCTATCGTCGGTTGTCCAAATAGTAATGCTTCTTTGCAGGTGCCTGGCTTGATCCTGAGTCACCTCCAGAAGGGACATGTTGCACCAGGACACAGGTGGAATTGGGAAGGATATGTCGTTAGCACTTGTAAACACAAGCCAGGACAGGTCTTGGGAGGAACATCTGAGTCATGCTCCCGGTCAGTAGGAGTTTCTCGTAGTGAAACTTGTCCTTTTCTCTCTCTGTGGTCTGTTGTGAGAGACTCTAATGATATTCTTTGTATTTCTGTCTGAACTATGATGCATTGTTAGTGTAAGCTATTCAAAAGATTTTTAAGGCCTATCTGGAGCTGTCAAACTAAATACCAAATACTACGCATTAGTAGTTTGAAGGAAAGCTGCTTTCTAGCCTGAACTTTCAGTAAACACTCTGATGTAATCTGAAGGTAAGGAATAACAAATTCTGGATGAAACACGAACCACGCAACATCAAAGGGTTTTAACAACATATATGTTTATCTACAATACATGACAACCGATCTAATCTCATATCAATCTTGCAGAAGAGAGACAGCAATTGCTCAAGGTTAAGCCACTTTTCAGCTTTTTCTCTCTGTCCCTGAAGATGAATGCCGTTGCAGACAGCAAGCGCTGCACATTGTCTTGCTCTGTGTATGTGACACATGATTTTACAGATGTTGTTTTCTTTTTCATCTAGTACAAACATCTTCCAGGATTTTGACTCATTTCCTTAAGTCTCTTTCAGCTGTTCAGAGAATGGCTAGAGGAAATGAGGTCTAATATCCTAATGCATTGCATTTACTGTAAGTACCCTCTCATTTTAAGTATAAAACTTTGCCTTTTTTTTAATTTCTGAATGTCCTTCTGAATATTCCCCTGCACGAGAAACAACATACAGTTTTTTCTGTCCTTCAGAAACTCAGCTCCCTTGGTTGAGGTTCTTCAGTCTTAATAGAGCTTAAGGTGTTCATTGTAACCTTAGGCGAAAGGAGAGCGCTGATGCTAAAGGCATCTAATAAAAGTGGTGATCTGGATTTCAGTGTGTTACATCTTTCGGACGTTTATTTAAAAAAAAAATCTGAAGAGAATGCACATACAAATTACTAGGATTTGGCATAAAAGGAATTTAATATTATTATTACTCTTCCATATTATTTTACTGCAGAAGTATTGTGCTTGGCTTTTTCAGTGACTTTTAGGAAACTAGAAGGGCTTTTTTCTGAAAGGACTCTCTTTGACAATGAGTCCTGCAAACAGTCATAAATGGATGTAATTTTACACGTGTGAGCGGTCTCGTTGGCTGGTTGCCAAACCTAATCACAACTGAAGTGTATTGTTTGTCCACTGGCCAAGATTGCTGCCGTTAGTGATAAAAGCATAAGGGGGAGTGTAAACATCTGTGTTTGAAGGGAGAATGTGACTCTTATTTTCTAGTGTATACCAATTAGTAAGCACAGTAAATGTTAATCTGCCAGTGGATTTACTCTTGGGGATTAAATTGATTTATTCTGAAAACATAAGTTTTCAGATATACCTTTAAATGGATTTTTAATGATCTTTTCCATGTTGCAACAGATTATTTTTTTTTTTTTGTACAGCACGTAAGGCTCTTGGTTATGTTATATTTGATAGCAAAGAGGCATGTAAATAACAGAAAAGTTTCTAATGTTGCTACCATGCTATGCAGCTCCTGGGCTGCTCCACAGGGATCATTCCTGGAAATTGTAACTAAAATGAAGCGTCATTTAGTAACATTATCAGCTACAGGGGTTTTGTCACTGGGGAGCTGACAGCATTAAATGTCTATGATTTTAAATGTCATCTTGGCAGCTGAGTCCGTGATCATGTAACATAATCATTAAGTATCTGATACAGAGAAGAGGTCGCTGGTCAACTAGGCACTGGCAGTTGTAAATCTAAGTGATAAAGTGGACGCGTGGGCTGATTTAAGTTAAGAAGAGATGGAAACCGTGGCAGGGAAATTTGAAATTCAGTCAGGGAGATATATATCTTACAGGTTCTTTGGAAGCCTGGCAAATGCCATGTTAGTCCTATATCTCCTTTCTTTTCCCATCAGTGATTGTCTTAAGCCAAGTAGTGCTCTTCTGCTTATGCTGGGTATACATGTTCCTCGTGACATGGGAGTGGACTTCTTTTAAGGAAAGGCTTTGTGCAAAAGCTGCACAAGAAAAAGAAATCAAACTTGTTGGTTATAACCTGACGTTCAGAGCCTGTATGTTTCAGGAGGGGAGAAAAGGTCCCAATGAGCTGTGTAATAGAGGCGGTTTGGGTATTCACTTACCTAGGCTGTTCAGAACTACCTGAGTTCCTGCTGAAGGGTATCATGAGGTTAAAAACTTGCACTTGGCTTTCTTAGTCTGTTTTTTGTTTGGGAATTAATGGCTGCGCTGATGTCATGTATTGAAAGTCTTGTCTGCAGCCCTCAGGACTGGAAACTTCATTCTTTGCTGAGTGAAATCTGACTTTCTTGCCGATTCACCTGCCTCCTGCAGCTGGGTTTCTAAGAGACACAGCAAGCCTTGGGAAGCTCTCATAGAACTGTAAGAGTAAGGCTGGAGGAGACCTGCAGAGGTCATCTGGACTGTCTTCTGCTCTCCCCCAGGGTCAGACAGAGCAGATCTTCCCAAGCAGACTTTTGTGTAACCCGCTGTAAGGCAGACTGAGAGTCTACCACCCATTTTTTCTAGTACATAACTGGTTCTTAAACATCAAAAGCTTCTCCTGATACTTAACCTAATCTCCCTTGCCGGTTGCTTAATTTCATCCTTTCTTTTTTCCCTGCTCTGGTAGTATAGTGAAGTGCTGGTCACCATCCTTTTTATAGTAACATTTTCCACATTGAAAATTAACGTGACATCTTTGACTTATCTTTTCTATGATAAACCTTTTTCAGCCTTTTCTTTTGGCTCATCGTTTGTAACTCCTCCTCCTCTTGTTCTTCTTGGCCCTCTCCAACTTCTTTGCATTTTCTCCAGATATGATGTGTAAAATTGCCATTTGACTTCAGATAAGAAATGTAGTGCTCTCCCAGGTTTAACAAAATAGTTATTTCCCTGTGTACTATGTGTTTCATTTTGATTCAAAGCATTGTAAATCTGATTTTAATCATGATTTAAATCAGCCAACAGTAAGCCTCATTTTAACTGTTTTGCATTTGTACTTAATCATTTTGTAAAGAAAGGTTTAACCTCCTTTATTACAATTGAGATAGAATTTTAATTAAATATAGCCTTTGCACTTAACGTTATACTTACTTTGATTAATCACTGTGCCTGTATTTAAGCAATTATGTAGCTTGTTATATATACACTTATTCTGATTCTTCATGTGTATGTTTTAGTATGAAAATAGACAGTGTTGACATTTCTTGTATTAGATAATTGATTTTTTTACTGATGATTTGCATTGATCACAATGAAGGAAATGAGAACTCTGAAATGCTCTTCCGTTAGATAAATAGCACTACATAGAAGCCAGCCAATTCGGAAGAAAAAACTCATTGAGAAATGTTTTGAAATAAAGAATTAATGTCTGAAAGACGTATCTGTAGTCAAAACTGGTGGTTTCTAATCACTCTGTAAAAATTTAAACTCTTCCATCTCATCCTCTTTTTATTCTTAGAATGGCAATGGAAAGAAACATTCATGTTTGGTTTTTTCAACTCTTGATCAGTAGCATCTCTTTGAATGGGCAAGTTGCTTAATTGAGTTGTAGTGAATGAACTGAAATAAAGAAAATATTTTCTCTGTACCTAGTAGGAAACTACCAGATGCCAAAGACTAGTTTATTGCTGTGGCACAACCTGCCTAGAGTTGCTCAGTGACTGACTTCTATGAATTCAATATCTAGATTATCTTTAAAATGTTGGCAGCAAATGTACAGCCTGAATAATTTTTTTTGCCTTTAATTGTTTCTAATGATTAGAGGAGTTGTAAGTTTAAATGTATGTTGTTGTATTTTCAACATAACTGTTGAATATTTTTACTTACTAAAAGGAAAATATGCATTATAAAAATGCTACATTTTTACTTTGTGTAATATTAAATTAAATAAGCATTTTAATAGGGTATTTTTACCTGAAGTCGTTCTGTTTGTATGCCTGAGATGCTCTTCTGCACTAACACCTGGTTCTGAGGCATTCATTTGCTGCTGCTCCATGGCCACCCGATTCTTTACTTCTGCAGCCTCTTTGTTTGCTATTTTATATGGCATGGAAGTGCTTTCTATGCCTGGATGAGCATAACTTGTTAACTTTGAAAAGAAATTGTGTTATCTTCAACAAAATAAAAGCTTCCTCTCAGTAGTGTTCATTGTAACACAAGCTGTTGAAGTTTCCTATTCCATAGCACGTCTGACTTCCAGGTATTATATATAAAATTGCTGACTTAGCAGTAATGCTAATATTATCATACCTAGGATTTGAGGTACACAGCACAATAAAAGAGGTCAAATGGAAGGAGCAGAAGTAAACCCTGTACTTCTGGTCTTGTCCCATAAACTGGATATCATTAGAAGCGATGCTGAAGTGGGATTCCCTGCTTAGGCAGGTACTTGGGCCGTGCTCACGGTGTGATGCTCTCTTGTGTATCTCTCCTGGGGTGGGAAGGAGGACCACTTTTTCATTAAGCAACTACCTAGCCATATATCTATGCAATTTGTGATAGGGCTTATTACTAAACTAGGAAATCATGTACAATTTGCAAGCAGAAAATACAAGTGGGACTTCTACTGACATCGGAGATTAAGTTCAACAGTGGAGTTACATATTTCCTTGCCAGAAGACTGGGGAAGTGAAGCTGGATTGTCGGAAATATATCAAAGTCTAAGCATTCAGGGCCCTTCCAGGACAACATCAGTGACAGATCTTGCTGGGTATTACCTGAGGTGAGATTTGTTCACCCTAGGAGGTTCTGAAGAACATGCTGATGAATCCTCTAGAAGTTGTCCTAGTCACAGTTTCAGAAGTGCAAAGATAACTTCTCTAATACTGGGCCCCCCATTAAAGATAAGTTTATTCAATTTGGTATTGTCTGTAAAACAATGCTTTTGCAAGAATTTTTTACCAACATGTTAGTTAGTAGCAAAGTTTGTGTGCTAGTTAGACAAGGGAAATTAACTTATTGCAGGCTTATTGAAAATCACTGAATAGATGAAGTTAATTTATATGGACAAATAACAGAAATACTCTAAAACCTGCTCCTTAAATGGATCTGCATGCCATGTGGATAGATGACATGTGATGCTATTACTTGCATTTCAGTAACAAAGCTATATAAATACTTTAGCTATCTTCTTACTAAACCCAGCATTTTTCTCATGAATCTGTCAGTTCTTTCAGCGAAAGAGAAGAGAATACAAAGTAATATATACATAAAAGATAGCTGTGTCTTTTCTGTGAAATTTGGTGAACATGTTTATTAATCTGAAAGTCTTGCTTATTGCTGTAATCTTCTAGGAAAAAGTACTGAAGTAAATATCTAGAGAAAGTAAAAAGCAGTGCTCCTCTTGTGGTATTTAATGTGGTCCATCATAAGAGCAATGATAACATAATTATGCAATTATTGGTATATTTTCCCCTCTGGAGGCCTTATGTAGATTATTACCAGTGCACCTTTTAATGAAATTGCTACTATTTGATGAAATTACTGCCAAGACTCGAAATAATTAGAATTCTCACTGCCAAAAGCATCTCCTTCCTCAGCTGAGCCTTTTCCAAACAGGCATTAATTCAGATTGCAAAATGATTTGCCGTTCTCCAGTTTTCTCATTTCTCTTCATTAAAACTACCTTTTCGCTGCATTTCAGAAAATACCTTTTCAAGCCCATGTTGCTCCTTACAAGGAACATGTGTTCAAAATGGAAGTTGAAAGATACTGCACCTTTTAATGTAAATGTCAGCAAAGAGAAGTGAGGAGAAAAAGCCATTAAAGGAATAGGCTGGATGCATAACAGCTGAATTTGAATACACTATGCATTAGTGTGCTTTTTCATTCCTTCTACTCATTCTCCATACTTTATATATAATCTGTTTATATATATGTCTAACAGTTGGTAAAACTTAACTGTGGGAACAGCTGGTTAATAAGTAATTTTGGAAATTAGAGAGAAGGCAGCAATAATTCAGTAGGAGTAAGGATCAGTCTAAATATATAAATCTCAATGCTGACAAGTCTTGTAGCAAACAGTTGTTCTTTTTATGCAAATCCTACTTCCGTGTGTACATATTTACATATTTATCTGTCCTCTGTATTTTTTCTTTGAATGAGAATTAGCAGGTAATTGTTTTAAGCTTAGACTGTTTTAGTTTAAAAAAACCTGGTAGGTCGGTCATGCATTGCGTTTGGTTTCGTTCATTAGTACATTGCCTGTGGATTCCTTCTGTGGTGGGAAGTTGAGGTATGAGACCATAGCGCGTCAATGTGCTGTAATAAAATGAATCAATCCCCTAGAACAGGTTGTTGCTCCTAGTGCTTCAAGATGGGTGATGGGGCTGCTGTAGTGCATATGGTGCTCCTTCAAAAAACAAACCTCAAAACAACAGAAAGAGCCCCAAAGCCATGACTTCCCAGAAGAAGAGAATTCAGAAAGTTGCCATACCCAGCCATGGAAAGACACATGGCGTTTGATCCTGCTGTGGCCGTCTAGTTTGTGTGCTAAACTAGTTACATTCAGCTACCTGCCTGCCGGTGACAAAGACAAATGCCTCTATTAGCTGTATTAGCAGGGTGAGGCATGGCAATCCGAGGGGGAAGCTGCCTGGTAGGCAGGAAAAGCAGCCTGTTTGCGTGGCTGGAGTTTCCTCGCCCCAGCCAGTGTAAGCAAAGCGGCTGGGGGAGGAGGAAGGTGCTTCCCTGTCTCTGGAAGGTGCAGGTACTTGCTGCAGCCCCTGCCTTGAGGGAGTGTTGCACTTGCGTGTATAGGGCAGCTCTCACCCGTTTGTTTTGGAGGACACGTGCAGAGAATCTGCCCTGCTGAGCCTGCTTCCAATAAGGAAGCCAAGCATGGCTAGCTACATTGCAGATTGCTGCGACAAGACCTTCTGCAGGAGGATCGGCGGGCTTCCACCTGCAAGCAGGGGATCAGCCCAGTGCTCACACTGTTCTGCCTGAAGATCCTGTGAGTGTCTCTCTTAGCAAGTGGGATGTGCGGGGGCTAGAGAGCTGGCTGGGTTTGTCACCTTGCCACCTGCCTCTCATGCTGGCTGTTTCTGATTAACTACATCTCATTTGGAGGGGTGCATAACCTCTCTTCAGGTGTAGCTGGCTGTCTCTTCAGTCACCTGAGCGGTTTTCCCTGCAAGGGGTAAGCACCAAGCGGCTTTTACTTGACCTGTGGAGTGCCCTCCCGGGGCATAAGGTGTTTAGGGAAGCAGGTCTGTGTAGGATCGATCCCAAACCATGGAGCTGAAAGCTTCCTGTGGGGCATCACTGCAAAGGGGGGTGTCTCGCAGCCACAGCCAAGGTTCAGCTGCCTCTGTGGTTCCCCACACTCATGCCTTCACAGATGATAAAGAAAAGCTTTGTTCCAGCCTCCTTCCACTTCCTCTCTTGGGTTTGCCACGGGTGAGAATTGGCTGGCTGGCTCCACACTTGCTCTTTGTGTTGGGGGATACCCATTTCTCCTTTACTCTGCTTGCAGATGGTGTGGGTTTGGCTGTGCCTTTGAGGGCTGGGCTGGTGAGCCTCTGCCTTCTGCCCTTCGCAGTGCCCTTCCTCTGCCCCCTTCCCATTCAGGGTGAAGGGTCTATGGGGAGGGGAAGGCTGGGTGAGGATGCTGATTGCCCTCATGCAGCTGGGTAAACATCAAAGCCCCTGCTAATCCTCTCCTGTGGTTTTCTGCTTAGTAACATACAAGCTCTGAGGATCCAAAACTTCAGAGCAAGTGCGGGAGCTCTGCATTGCTGCTTGGGAAACACACAGTGTGGAAGAGTCTGTTGGTCAGCAGATAGCACTGACTCTGTTAGATGGGTTAGAAGCAAACCACTTATTTCTGCAGGGAAGCCTAATCAGTCTAGACCCTGTAATACATGCCCGGTGGCAGTTAACTTATTTTTCAGTCTCCAAGATGAAGCTGGGGCAGAGAAGCTGGTCAGCATTTCTATCAGTAAGGATTTGTAGCATTCATATATGCCAAGAGCCCATGACACTTGCAGGGGACAGTCACATCTTTGGTCTTTTTTTGGTCTGTATCTTTGAGGTAGACACTAGCCTGGGTGTTGTCATGGATGGTTTCTTTTGCAAAGTAAGAGCCTGTACTGCTAACCTTCTTTTCCCCCACAGCCTAGCTGAAATGCAATCTGATGTAGCTTTCAGATGAAATCATTTAAAATTGACATTTGCCATTGCTAAACTTTTCATCTAGCATAAGGGAGAGTGTCTGTTTAGTGAAGTAGAACAAAACAAGTAAGCATATGATAGCATGTCTCCTTTGAAAAATCTGGGAGATTTTATATATCGGAGTAAATTAAAGTTGTTTCAGTGTGATTAACATGCAGGTTTGACACTTTATTTGTTTCCTTGGGGCACAAAATGGCAGGACAAAGAAAATAAAATTGAAAGGTCTTAAATTCATCTCCATCATAGCATATGTTGGGTTTCATAGTGGCTTTAACAAATAAGAGACGGAGTTGGAGAGGTGATACTCTTCAGTAAGACCAACTAACACTGTAAAGAAGACCAGGCAGGCTTTTGGCTAGGACTTCTACGCTTGTGTAAAAGAGGCAGTTTTGCTTCTCTTTTTCTTTGAGACCTGCAGGAGACTTGTGTATCTGAAAACATGTTCATTTTTCCAGCTTTGCTGGGTATGCTGCAGGAGGATATTACCTCCCTGCAAGCCATGTCTTGCTGATATCCTCGGACCATTGCATCTGCAACAGTGCTGCTACTTTTAACTGATAAAACATATCTCTTGTTTCTGCTCTCTTATGTTGTTGTAGATGAGAAACTGAAAAATGCGGTGAGTGAGGTCTGTGTGATAGCCCTTGAAATGAACCCAGTGCCCAGAATGAAGAGACACTGTAAAGAGAGCAGTCTCTCTAATTGTATCCAATCACCACAATCTTACATGAAAGTCACGGACGTTTTGTCCCTTGAAGTTTAGCTTCTCAGTGCATTTGTCATCAAAAAATGTTAACTGGTTTAGAAATCATGGTCAGGATCGGGTCATGGTCAGGTCGTTGTTTTTGTTGTGCAGCATTTGTACAGCTTACATGAGGACTGCTGATGGCTATGAAGGTTATGGACAGCTACAAGGGGAAGAGGCAGAAGCTCCGAGGAGCCTGCCATGCCCTTACAGTGCATCCCAGCCCTGGGAGAGGCAAGGAGATGGAATTGCTCTTACTGGGTAGCAATGAACCCGCTGGCAGGTTGCTGCCAGTCCCCTGGGCTCTGCAGAAGGGCTGGTACTAGATGTGAGCAGGTTGTGGCTGCACTGTGAAGCTGTGCCGCGACCCTGTCGTGGGAGACGTTTGAGATAAATTTAATGTGGAAGGGGGTGGGATTTTCTTGTTTGGTTTCTCTGAAAGCAGTCTGTTGTGTTATAGAGCTGCCACAAACTTCTTGTTCTTTTAAATGTTTAGATAAGAGTTGAAAGAGGAAACGGCCACAGAGGGACTAACCTGTTGGCCTAAGGTTGGTTGTGCAGGAAATCTGTGGCAGAGCTGGGAATAAAATCCACAGCACTTGACTCTTCATCTTATTCCATCGCACTCCCACATCCTTTGTTTGCTTGGCAGCTGGAGATGGTTTCCAGTTGCTTGTGAGTGTGATGTGGACTTGCACCTGATGTGATTTTCCGTCCTACAGAAGTGTTGTGGCTGAGGCTGAAAAGCTCCAGCGTAAACCATATTTTTTTCCCCAGGATGGTGCACTCCTTAGCCAAAGCTTTTTTTTTTGTTTGCACATCCCTTAATTGTTACAGGAACATTCTGCTGTCCTTAATCATATCCCTGCAATTTGACCTGCATTTCCTATCAGTATTATCTGAACTGTTTCTTTTTCTAACTCCTCCAGCCCTGTTTTCCAGATGTTCCTTCTGCATGCAGAAGTCACAACTGCTGCACTCCCCCTCTTTCCTCCCTCTCCCTTCATTTTTAGGGTTTAGGAAGCTGCTTGTAATATATTCATATATTCTGCTTCTTTTTTCGGGTACACAACAGCCCTGTTCACAAGGGATCCTAGCACTGTAGTTTTTAACATTGTTATATTACAAGAAGAAGCTAGGGTAGTGGAAGTGACTCTTTTCAGCTGTGGGAAACAAATTTAGAACATCCAAAATGGATCTTGGGCTTTCCATCTCTGAACTTTGCAATTTATTTTATGGGTTTTTTTTGCATTGTTGATTATTAATTATATGCCATTATCAACGTATTTGTTAGCATATAATAACTACCTGCTAGTTTCCCTTGAGGACAACTCTAGAGGGTCATCCAGAACCCCAGTGTGGTACTCTGGCTGTGCAGTGTATGGGGAGTGTTTGATGTTTGCAGTGGGATCCACAGTCGGTGAGTGGGATGATCTGCCCTCACTACCCCACAGGAGCCATGGGGGCAGAGGATGGGTTTCCTCTCTTCCCCTTGTCCTGTGGGGTCCCTGTGGTCAGGTGGGCTTTACTGAGGTGGGGACACTCAGCTGAATATTGAAGTAGCAGTCCACGTCCTTTTCCAAGGTATAAGGAGGTAGAGAGAGGGTGGGGACATGCCCACATCTGGGTCAGATAACAGAGTAAGGATGCACACCTACACCTGGAAACCTTCATTGGAGATGTAACAATGGGTTCCTCCATCCTGTAAAGTCATGGTCGTGCCTGGGGTGAACATGGAGCCCTGGGAGGGGATGCTGTATCCCTTCAGGTTTGGCACTTGGAGATCTCTTACCACCCCTGACTTACATCCTGCCAACACAAGCAATTCCCAAATTACTGGTGTCGTGGCTGTAGTTAC
This sequence comes from Falco punctatus, assembly GCF_963210335.1. Taxonomy (NCBI): domain Eukaryota; kingdom Metazoa; phylum Chordata; class Aves; order Falconiformes; family Falconidae; genus Falco; species Falco punctatus. The sequence goes on from NC_137580.1 coordinate 58,640,900, forward strand.
CTGTATGATTGGTGTTACTGGAGTGCACAGGAGCAACAGTGGGCCTGCAAGAGCCCTGTCACGTGTCAGGTGTGGTACAAATGGAGCAGTCTCAAGATGTGAGGCATTAGCAGTCTGAGGAAAGATCAAGAGATGGCAGATGGACACACGCTGTGGGGATTAGTACACTGGATTACAAATTGTTGGTTAAACTCTCAGATTTCTGTTACTTAATTATTCCTCCAAAAAGAAGATATAAAGTCTTCCCATCTTTCTAAGCACTGTTTTAATTATTCTTTTTTAAAGATAGGCATTGTTTAGGTGCATAATACCGAGCAGATCTGATAGTCCTTGCATTTACAACCTGTTGTCCTTCGACTGCTCTACTTTTCTTGAAGATATATTACTTTCAGAAGGCAACAAAGAAACCCTTTACATTGTGGGAATCCTTTGCATGAGGCATAATTCAGTTCTTAAATTGTTTTGCTGAGAATTTGTAGGCTACATAGAAGGAACCATAGCAAGATTATCTCAAAATACAAGTGATGGTATCAACTGGAATATCATGGCTTTTGTTGTGGAGTGCCACAGTATGCTTGTTCCCTCTTTGTTTTTCTTTCCCCAGCTCTAGTATATGAAGTATTTGTGTCTCTGGACAGTCATGCTCTGCTGTGTTGTTTACCGCCTTTAAAAACTTCCTAACAACTTGCTAGATAGTCCTGATAATAAGTGTTGCAAAATTTTGAACCCCTAACCTGAATAAGTAGGATGAGCGCTAGGAGAGAGAGCAGGTAAAAGTCATAAATGTTGCATAAAAATATGAAATTATGCTTTTCTTAATCTTTCTGACAATTATTATTTGTGGGATGCTTGTTTATTTGTTCAGTCATGTGAGTTTGTTTAGGGGATTAGTTGACCTCACGTAGAAAATTTCTGGTGGCGCTGGAAGAACAGGCGCTGTTGGACTGCCTGTTGGGTTTAGTACTGATAAATAAATCTTCATCCCAGGGAGACGGGGAGAGAAAGAAGGCTCCCATGAAAACCCAGAGCACAAACCATAATTAGGCTCTGCAGGTGGTCTGACTGTCCTTCACTTCCTACTCTGTGGTGGATTTGTCAGGAAGAGGAGCAGTTATCTGACCTGGTCTTAATCCAGTATATACCTTAAGAAGAACTAAAGCTGTGAGATGAGTGAATTAAGTCTGGAGCATATAACTTCATCCCAACTAATTATCCGATTGTTTTGCTTGAATGTCTGTTATCTGTGTGGGTAGGGAAATCCAGCCCTTGAGAGGAGCCGCAGAATGTGTTTTTGAATGCAAGTGGTGCTGGTTTTTGAGAAATGTTCCTTCTCAGCTAAGGCCTGGCTATTATATATCCAGCCCAACTGTGACATACTGTGCTGTGCATTAGGGGGGCATGGGGTGATGATTGTTTGCAGGACTAAAGAGTTGGCCTTTGGAAGGGGAAGGGTACGTTGCTGCAGCACCTGTCAGCATTTGCATACATCACAGCGATGTGTATGGTTTGACAGATCCGCACTCATTTAGAAGGTCAGTTATGACATTAATCAATGCACTGCTACCTCCAGTGTGTCCCTTTCCTCGGCACACCTGTTGATAATGTCTTGCATTTGACCTTCACGTGCCCTTGCGCCCTATGGTTGGGTGGTTACGTGGCTTTGGGAGGAAGGAGAAACGCGATGCCTGGCTGCGCAGTGCTTTGCAGACTGGTTTTGTCTGAGCAGTTTGGAGCCTGCCGTTACCCCCCGTGTCATTAGTCTGCTGTCTGCATCCCCAGGAGGGAAGCGGAGGGAGCAGCTGAACAAGCCAGGCTGCCTGGGTGTTTCCTCAGGGGCAAGTGAGTGAGTTTGTTGTGCCCGTAGCTGTGGGGCTCTTTGAAGCAACCCCTGGCTGCAGCTGAGAGGCGCCTCCGCTGCGGCGTGCGCGCGGTGCAGAGGCTGCAGCAGGGTCTGGGGGGAGCCCCCTGCCCGCGCACACGTGTGGGTTACGGTGCGGGAGCCTCTGTTGGCTGCAGGTGCGTTTCTGTTGGCGCAGCCGAGGTGTCCCGTTGGGTTGCTGTTGTTGGAAGGAGAGCGGCGGGCAGGGGCTGCCTTGGTTGGCTTTGTGCTTTGCGAGGCCTCCAGCCGGCAGCGATGGCGTCGCAGTGGTGCTGCCGAGGCTGCCGCTGGAGCAGGGGGTGCACGGCTCAGGCTGTCGGGGTGCTGTGCTTCCCCTGGCTGCCCGTATTGTGCCAGGCAGCAGGAGCTGAGGCCAGGCCGCCACCAGCATCTCCCTGAGTGTTGGTGAAGGAGGGCTACCCCGTGGTGTGATGAGGGGGAGGATGGACTCAGTGAGGGGGGACCAAAGTGGCAATGCTCAATGCTATTGCATTCAACTGGGAATAAGCCCAGGTCAATCCGAGTAGGGATGTATGTTCCTTAGCTGCCTCCCAAGGTGAGTACCAGAAGGCCAGCCACCTCAAGGGCACAGGTGGCTATGGTGGATCGTCTTGCACCCTTCCTGGGAAACCTGCATGCTCGCTTACCTCTCTGAATTGCCTGTACACCAACACATGCAGCATGGGGAATGAACAGGAAGAATTAGAGCTCTGTGTGTGATCGCAGGGCCATGATCTCGTTGCAGTTACAGAGACAGGGTAGAATAGTTCGTGTGACTAGAATGCTGTCATGGATGGCTATGTAGTTTTTAGGAAAGACAGGCCAGCAAGGAGAGTTGGTGGACTTGCTCTTTATGTGAGGAAACAACTGGAATGTATCGAGCTCTGCCTTGAGGCAGATGCAGAATAAGTTGAGAGCTTACAGGTAAAGATTAAGGGGCAGGCCAGCATGGGTGATACTGTTGTGGGTGTTTGCTACAGGCCACCTGATCAGGAAGAGGAAGTCGATGAGGCCTTTTACGGACAATTGGAGGTAGCCTCATGATCAGAGACCCTGGTCCTCATGGGGGACTTTAACCACCCTGATATCTGCAGGTAAAACAACACAGCTCTGCTCACACAGGCCAGGCAGTTCTTGCAGAACATTGATGATAACTTTTTGACACAGGTGGTGGAGGAACCAACCAGGCGAGGTGTGCTCCTGGACCTTGTACTCTCAAACAAAGACAGACTGGTTGGGGATGTGAAGTTTGCAGGCAGTCTTGGTTGCAGTGACCATGAGATGGTGTTCAGGACCCTGTGTGGAGGAAGCAGGGCAGTAAGTAGGATGGCAGCCCTGGACTTCAGGAGAGTTAACTTTGGGGTCTTCAAGGACCTACTTAAAGGAATCCCATGGGTTAGGGCTCTAGAAGGTAGGAGGGTCCAAGAGACCTGGCTGCTATTCAAGCATCACTCTTCTAAGCTTAAGATAGGTGCATCCCTATGAGTAAGCAATTAAGCAAAGGGAACAGGAGACCTGTATGGATGAGTAAGGAGCTTCTGGCAAACCTCAAACAGAGGGAAGGTTTATGGGAAGAGAGTTTTTGGGATGTAGAAAAAGGGACAAGCCACTTGGGAAGAATATAGATATGCTGTCAGAACATGCAGGGAGGTGATAAGGAAGGCTAAGGTCCATTGGGAATTAAAACTGATGGGTGAGGTCAAGGACAACAAGAAGGGCTTCTTCAAGTACATCAGTAGGAAAAGGATGACTGGGGAAAATGTGGGCCTGTTGCTGTGTGAGTTAGGTGCCTTGGTGATCAAGGACACAGAGAAGGCAGAGTTACTGAATGCCTTCTTTGCTTCAGTCTTCACTGCCAAGCCCAGCCCTTAGGTTCCTAGACCCTGAAGGCAAGTGAGGAAGTCTGGAGAAAGGAGGACTTTCCCTTGGTTGAGGAGGATCATGTCAGACATCACTTAAGAAAACTTGACACCCACAAATCCATGGGCCCTGATGCACCCCCAAGTGCTGAGGGAGCTGGCAGATGTTATTGCTAAGCTACTATCCCATCATCTCTGAAAGGTCATGGAGAACAGGAGAAGTGCCTGAGGACTGGAGGATAGCCAATGTCGCTCCAGTCTTCAAAAAGGGCAAGAGTGTGGACCTAGTAAACTACAGGCTGGTCAGCCTTACCTCCATCCCTGGAAAGGTGATGGAACAGCTCATCTTGGAGGTCATCTCTAAGCATGTGGAGGAAAAGAAGGTTATCAGGAATAGTCACTATGGATTCACCAAGGGAAAGTCATGCCTGACCAACCTGGTAGCCTTCTATGATGGAATGACTGGCTGGGTAGATGAGGGGAGGGCAGTGGATGTTGTCTACTTTGACCTCAGCCAGGCTTTTGACACTGTCTCCCATAACATCCTCGTAGGTAAGCTCGGGAAGCGTGGGTTAGATGAGCGGACAGGGAGGTGGATTGAGAACGGGCTGAATGGCAGAGCCCAGAGGGCTGTGATCAGTGGCAAAGAGTCCAGCTGGAGGCCTGTAGCTGGCGGTGCTCTGCAGGGGTCAGCACTTATTAATGACCTGGATGAAGGGGCTGAGTGTACCCTTAGTGAGTTTGCAGATGATACAAAACTGGGAGCAGCAGCTGACACCCCAGGAGGCTGCGCTGCCGTTCAGTGAGACCTGGACAGGACGGAGAGCTGGGTTGGGAGGAACCCAATGAGGTTCAGCAAAGGTAAGTGTGAGGCTGCACCTGAGGAGGAACAACCCCATGCACCAGGACAGGCTGGGGCTGACCTGCTGGAAGGCAGCTCTGTGGAGAAGGACCTGGGAGTTCTGGTGGGCAGCAGGTTGCCCATGGGCCAGCAGTGGCCAAGAAGGCCAATGGGACCTTGGGGTGCGTTATGGGGAGTGTGGCCAGCAGGTCAGGGGAGGTGATCCTGCCCCTCTGCTCTGCCCTGGTGAGGCTGCACATGGAGTGCTGTGTCCAGCTCTGGGCTTCCCAGCTCAAGAGAGACAGAGAACTGGGACTAAAAAGGTGATGAGGGGACTGGAGGATATCCCTTAAGGCTGAGAGAGCTGGGCTTGTTCAGCCTGGAGAAGACTGATGGGATCTTACCAATGTCTACAAATATCTTGAGGGCAAGTGTCAAGAAGATGGGGCCAGGCTCTTTTCAGTGACAGGACAAGGGGCAATGGTCACAAACTGCAACACAAGAAGTTTCATCTGAATATGGGGAAGAACTTCTTTACCTTGGGGGTGACAGAGCACTGGCAGAGGCTGCCCACAGAGGGTGTGGAATCTCCTTCTCTGGAGACGTTCAACACCTGCCTGGATGGGATTCTGCCCAACCTGCTGTAGGTGAACCTGCTTTAGTAGGGGGTTGGACTAGGTGATCTCCAGAGGTGCCTTCCAACCTGACCATTCTGTGATTCTGTTGGTGTTTGTTTCGTGGCTGAGGCTGTGTGACTTGCCCAGCGCTGTTCTCCTTGGTGATGAGGCCGCAGGTGGGCAGTGGGGACCGTCCCAGCCCAGCCACACACAAACCTCCCCTGGCAGGGCCCAAGCTGAGACCTTGCTGGTTGCAGGCAGGGACTGATGCCAGTGAAGGATGGCCTGATCCTCTCCTTTCCCAGCCTTCCCTGACTTGTCTGAAGACCTAGTGCCAGAGTGGGTATACCACATTGCACTTTTGCTATTTTATGCAGCTCATGTCATTTGTCACTGGAATTGTCCTATGGTCTGTGGGAAACAACAGAGACGTCTTCCAAAGACATCCCCGTGAAGGACCTGCATGGTCTTTCATGAGACCTTCTCAGGGGTCTTTGCCCTCAGCCTTCTCAGGTGCCAAAAGTTGCTGGCTCTGGTCTGAGGGGTTTGCAAATTGGAGGTCTCCTTGCCTGTACCCTGCTGTCGGGCACCTCTATGGCCAGGACAAAGGGTTTTTCCAGGTCTCCTGCCTGCTGAGCCACTGTTGGCTGGGAGCTGCTCTCCTGAGACCTTGGACTTTCACTCTTCTTGTTTGAGCTGCTGTAACACAGCTCAGGCTCACACCTGCACTTTGAGGTAGCAGATTTGAAATGAGAACTGTTTTTTTTTCTGCCTTTTTCTGGCAATTACTATTTCTAGGATGGTTGTTTATGCCTTCAGTCACAGAACCATGTACGCAGGGTTAGTGGGCCTCACATCAAAAATGTCTGGTAGCACTGGAAAAATGACTGCCTGTTGGATTTAGCACTGAAAAAGACATTTTAATTTGAGGGCGATAGGTAGAGAACAAGGGCTCCCTTCAAAACCCAGAGCACAAACCATAATTAGGCTCTGCAGGTGGTCTGGCCATCCTTTCTTCCTGCTCTGTGGTGGATTTGTCAGGAAGAGGAGCCGTTACTTGACCTGGTCTTAATCCAGTATGTACCTTAAGAAGAACTAAAGCTGTGAGATGAGTGAATTAAGTCTGGCGCATATAACTTAATCCCAACTAATTATCCGATTGTTTTGCTTGGATGTCTGTTGTTATCTGTGTGGGTAGGGAAATCCAGCCCCGCAGAATGTGTTTTTGAATGCAAATAGTATTTTCAGTGGTATGACTGCTACTATAGATGGATGTTGTACAATCTTCTACAACTGTGCTTCACATGAGAGGGACATTAGCTAACAGCACAGTTATTGTAAGCCAAGGGTTACCTGCAGGACTAAAGGCGAAGGGTTTGTTCCTGCAAGACCACCTCAATATTTGCATATTGATTCTTCTGATGTTCAAGTAGGTCCATAGTAGTAAGAATTTATCTGCATTTTTGGCTATGAACTCAATTTTGTAGGTTCACTAAGACTTTCACGTCAGGGATATGCTAACTTAGCAGTCCCCTGCTTGAGTTATTTTAACAGTGGATCTAGAGAAGCCTCTTTGTGCTTCTTTCGCCAAGTATGCAGTTTAAGTTGGGAAGTGGTTGGGAATTGGGAATTGAAGCTGCTAATTTTACACAGCTTTATTTTTTGAGAACTTTTTAAAAGTTGCATTTTGGCATGTTCAGTGAAAAAGAAGCTAAGAGGTCGTTTAGAGCAGCTTTGGCGACTGGGAGATGAGTGCCTCAGTGAAACTAATTTGGTAACTAGCATCGGGATGGAAGCTTGAAGAATATTTTGCATGAAATTTAAAAATTTTTTGGAGGTAAGAAATGATGAATTAGCACTTCAACTAGAGAAATAAGCAAGTATGGAAAGCGTGTACTGATGCCTTCATTAAACTGGACGCTTCTAGGAGTGTGAGTCTAGCTTTTGAATGCATGAGAGAGCAGTTAAAAAAAGATGACTGTTGAGCAAGGAAACTTTAGTTCTTGGCAACATACTGAGTAAATGACAAAGAATGATTAAAAGTGCTGCCATATAGAATCAGGCTCATATGTTCTTGAATTTAATTTTTAAATAGCTTGGGTCTGTTCCCATTCAAAAGCCAGCCCATCGCAGAAACTGGTACATGTGAAACTAGTTTAAAATGTTTTTTTAAAGGCCAGTTTCTATCTGCAGTTGTTACTTGCTCTGTGTGCCAAAGGTCTTACAAGTCAAAAGGTGTCTGTAGAATTTCACGGTGCCATTGCAGCTTAGTATTTTTAAGAAATAACTCCCGAAATATTAACTGCACATATACAACTATAAATAATGATTTTACTGCAGATAAATATATGATGTTGTATTGAAAGACATTGTATTTTGCACTTTTTTTTTTCCCCAGGTGGTTTACTGCCCCATGAAGAATCTTCACTGGTTGTGAATAAAGGCGAGGAATTAAGGCTGAGATGCAATGAGGATGGACCCGTGACTTGGAATTTCCAGAACTCAGACCCATCGGCAAAAGCAAGGAGTTCCAATGAGAAAGAGTGGTACACCAAAAATGCAACAGTCAGAGACATAGGCAGATACATATGCAAAAGCAAAGGGAGTATTGTCTCATCTTTTTACGTTTTTGTTAAAGGTAAATACCAATGAAGGCATTATTCCCCCCCCCCCCCTTTTTTTTTTTTTTTTTTTTTTTTTGCAAAATAATAGGACAGTAAATGCTGGAGGAGGGAATGAATGTGAGGTACAGAGGAAGAACACAGTCTGATAGCTTCTTCCTTGTCCAGTAGAAAGAAAACTTGCTCCCAGCTTTGTTTGCAATGGTCTTTGTCACTGCAGCACAGTTCTGGATGAGTTTCTCTTTACATCCCTGTTGTTTTGTGGTGAAATATACCTGAGCTCCCTAGAAGCTAGCCAAGTGACCTGAATCAGTTCTAATGAGTCAGTTGTACTGTAAGGAAGGAAGCAGTATGTAGAAATGTCTTTTTAATTCCATACCATCCATCAGTACAGAGTCATGTAAGTTTGGCCCCAAGCTCTTGATTTATTGAGGCAGTTAGCTAAAGGATTTGGCTTTTTGAGGCTGTGCTCTCAGGCTTCACCAGCAGGCAACAATGATTCCTCTGCCTCCAGCTCCTGATCCACCTTGTGACAGATCAGAAATGTCTCAGATGGGGGAAAAAAATGCCTCTGCTCTGACACATTTTCACAATCCTTTATTACCGTTCTTTCTGCAGTGTTTTCAGATCTCTTCATTTGTTGGCTCCTGGTCTGTGGCTGCATCAGCTGCCCTCAAGCTGACAGTTCACCATGCCTGGCATTCCCTTTTCCTTTCCATGGAAAAGAGCATTTTGCTTCTCCTTCACGTAGCTCTGGTGGCCTTTCTTCCCTGTCAAGGGATAAAAGTCCTACAGCATCCGCTTTCTTAGAGACAGCATTTGTTGTTCAGCAGGGGTTGTCTCAAAGAGCCTCCTCTGAATCCTACCAATCCTTTGACAATTACCGCAAGGTTGTTCTGCAAGACAGGGAGACAGCAGCATAGCACAGTGAAGAGTATTTTCCTAAAGGAAGATACCTGATGTAGTGGTCACGCAATTTAGAGAGTGCTCCTTTAACTGCTCCTGAATTGTTCAAAGAGCCATGCAGCTACCATGCATAAGTTTTCTTGACCTGTTTTTCTCTGAGACTAAAGGAAATGTGGCATGTATTTTACCTATATGTGACAAACATTGTTTACTTTATCTACCATGACTGGTAGACTGAAGGTAATGGTAATTATCCTAGAGAGCTGCAATCATAGAGATGTTTGTGCCTTCCATCACGAGTGACTCCTTCACCTCAGGATAGCAAGTGACGCTGCAACTGAGCATGATTACCAAAGCGTCAGAGAAGATGTGTGGCCTTCGTGCAACATGTTGTTAATTTCTTTGTCTTAATTGGTGAAAAATGTGCAAGCTTCACTTGGACAAGTTCCTGGCAGTAAAATAAGTGAGGTTGGCCACCATTTTGCAATAGGCTGTGGCTTAATGACACCTTACATCACCTTGAAGATGCTACCACGAGCTCAGCTGCTTATGGGATTGCCATAAGCACCCCATACACTTCCTGCTTGTAAAGCTGGGAATGCAGAGATAACAGGACCAAGAACCTTGATCCTGTGCAGTCCCAAGTGGCACATAACATGGTGGCAGCTGTTTGTCTTTTACATCTGTCTGGATCTATGAAAAGCAAATTTTCTATGCTTCTGTGACCAAGGATGACACAGTGCTGGCAGACTATAGGTGCTTACCTCTTTCACCTTTCTGCTTTGGCAGAGGGTGCCTGTCTTGTATCTGTAGAAGCAGTTTGTGTCCCTATCCAAGCAAGGTTAGTGAAGATCAGGCTAGTTCAGACACTTACATAGGAGAGAAAAAATCTCTTGATTTTGATCTCAAGTCTTTTCAGACGCAAGCAATGATAAGCACCACAACTTGTGTTCGAAACCTGAGGTGTTCTCAGAAAACAAGTACTACCCAAGATTACCTGGGGTGGAAAGCCGTGATGGAAGAACTTGACCATGAGCAGCCTTGTTTGTGCCTGGATTCCATACAGCAAGTCCTCTCATGTCTTCTCATCATGATGTCTCCCTTCCAGAGAGGGATAAAAGATGAGAGGGAGCACCTCAGCAATTCTGCTTACCCCAGCCAAGGCCTCCCCTGCAATTTCAGCTGTTAGTGAAGCAGGTCTTTGTTCCTTTCTTCTGTTTTCACAAATGTGTGTGTGTGTGTGGTTTGTTTTTGTGTGGTTTGTTTTGTTTTTTTTCCCTGGGAAGCCATACTTTCTGCATAGTGAAGATGTCTTGGCTCTGTCCATATTGGAGAAAAAGTGGACTGAGGAAACCAATCAGTTAAGTCTTTGTCAGGAGGGACATTTAGATGAGTGCTTCTAGTCCTGCTCAGGAGTGACAGATATTCATAGCATTTTTCTATCTGTGTGCAAAGCATGACACTTTGGTTCTGTTCAGACATACTTTATTTTTTCATTTGTTAATAGTCTCCATCCTCTAGTCCTAGACTGATGCTTCAAAGCTTTTAGTTTGTGGAGGCTACTTGGGTGGCGGTATCAACTGAGGTTAAAACTATACTCTCAGTCTAAGCTAGAAATCAGCCAGTAACTTCTCTGTCCAGTGATGAGCACCCTTCGACTTGGCATTTCCTAACTCTTTATGTAAATGGCCTTGCTTTATTTTCAGCCTGGTACTTCTCATCTTAAACCAAATGCGCATTGTGCATCATCTTAACCTAATTCTCTCACTCTTCCTTGTTAAGTTGTGGTTTGTTGATCTTTTATCATTCAAGTTGTACAAAGCCAGTTTGCAATAAAAAAAACCCCAAGAAAACTTTCTGTTTCTACATTTCTGATTCATGCTACTCTGTAGGGAGGGCAGGTAGGAGCTGAAATAGGCTTTTACAGAGTGCTTGTCACCATACTATCCTTTATTTTTGTGTTTGCTACTGATGGCCAGGTTCTTAGCATTTCAAGTTTGTCACCTATGATGGGCTTCAACCTTGGCTGTAGAAATGTTTAAAGTACTGTATGTTTGTGTGCTGTTGTTGGCTGAGATTAAGTGCTCAATAAAAGCTATCTTGTGAAAGATTACATGATGATTTTTCAGTCAGATATGCTGTTTGTATCCCTTCCCCCCCCCCCCCCCCCCCCCCCTTTTTTTTTTTAGGAGGCTGAAAAAAACCCCCTGCTTTCAGCGGGGGAGAGAGAGAGAGAGAAGTTATTTGGTGCTTCCTCTAGTAGCAACGTGTGTTCATTTAGATTATGTATTTTACAGAAGTGAAAACCGTAATTTAGGTGCTTTTCAACTTCCATTTGCTCATAAATTTCTTCAAAATCCTTCTGTGGGCATGAAACCTTACAGTCCTGCCATTGGCTAGAAGCAAATTACTTTTAATGGTCTGTGAAAATCTGTTTACTGTTTTGGGGTTGGAGGGTGGAGGTTTTGGAGAAAAAAAAAATCATCTCCATCTCCAAATAAAAAAGCAGTAAGATTATTTTTAGTGCACATGATTCTTTAGCGTGTCTGGTATTGAATCCTACTGCACATCTCCTGTTGTGCTGCTCTTTTAATATAAAATTTAATGTCTCTTGGTAAACATGAATTGGGTGATACTTGGTTTTACTGGCTGAATGTAAAATTTTCTTTGATCTAAGTGCCCAGTTGCAGAGTTAGGGTCATCAGAAGTTCCCTGTGCAATGTCAACTTCTCTGACAGATCTTTGTATTTCTTCACAGATCCAAATGTGCTCTTCCTTGTTGATTCTCTGATCTATGGAAAAGAAGACAGTGACATCCTGCTAGTGTGCCCGCTAACAGATCCGGATGTTTCAAATTTCACACTGAGAAAATGTGATGGCAAACGTCTCCCCAGAAATATGACGTTCATTCCCAATCCCCAGAAAGGCATCATTATAAAGAATGTACAGAGGTCATTTAAGGGCTGCTACCAGTGCTTGGCCAAGCACAATGGAGTTGAGAAAATATCAGAGCACATTTTCCTGAATGTGAGGCCAGGTAACACAGGATTTTTGTTTTCTTGTAGAGCACCTGATTTTACCTTTCACCTCCCAGGAGCTGATGGGAAGTGCTGTGAAGCCTCAGCTTGCATCCTGACCTTGTCATGGGGAGGCTGGAGGTGGTGGATTCCTGGAGGCTTCTACTCAAAGCCAGAGGTGCTTGCGCACCTGGAGATTGCTCTGTGGCACCTGTGGCTGCTGCAGCCTGTTCAAAGGAGGGTGGGGGCTTATAAAGCTTGTCCTGGGCAAGTTGTGTTGGGGCACGGTTTGATCTCGTGACACTTGGCTTGTGGCTGTGCTGAGCAGTTGGCCGCGATCACTTTTATTTTCTGTTCCTGGTGATTTCCAGGTGTTTTCTTCACCATTCTAAGAAATGTGGGTGTGCTGTTAAACTGTGGACAGACCAGTGCACTGAGGTTTGGACAGGTTTGTGCAGGCAAGGTGGAAATTTAGGTGCCTGACTTATATGTCTGTTTCCCACAAGTGACAGCAGGAGGAACTGATTGATGGCGTTGAAGAGGGATTCAGTGGAGAGGCAGAGCTTGGGGGAGCAAAGGGCCCTTGTTTGTCTCTTTCTTCGTGATTGAGGATGATCACAACAGTAGGCATGTGCCCAGATCATGATGAGAAGTATACTGTGGCTGAGCTGCCAGATGCAACACTTGGCTCTGCAAACCTCTTGATTAATCATAGAATCATTTAGATTGGAAAAGGCCCTTAATGATAATGCCCTATATCTGACCTTCATGTGCCCTTGCGCCCTATGGTTGGGTGGTTACGTGGCTTTGGGAGGAAGGAGAAACGCGATGCCTGGCTGCGCAGTGCTTTGCAGACTGGTTTTGTCTGAGCAGTTTGGAGCCTGCCGTTACCCCCCGTGTCATTAGTCTGCTGTCTGCATCCCCAGGAGGGAAGCGGAGGGAGCAGCTGAACAAGCCAGGCTGCCTGGGTGTTTCCTCAGGGGCAAGTGAGTGAGTTTGTTGTGCCCGTAGCTGTGGGGCTCTTTGAAGCAACCCCTGGCTGCAGCTGAGAGGCGCCTCCGCTGCGGCGTGCGCGCGGTGCAGAGGCTGCAGCAGGGTCTGGGGGGAGCCCCCTGCCCGCGCACACGTGTGGGTTACGGTGCGGGAGCCTCTGTTGGCTGCAGGTGCGTTTCTGTTGGCGCAGCCGAGGTGTCCCGTTGGGTTGCTGTTGTTGGAAGGAGAGCGGCGGGCAGGGGCTGCCTTGGTTGGCTTTGTGCTTTGCGAGGCCTCCAGCCGGCAGCGATGGCGTCGCAGTGGTGCTGCCGAGGCTGCCGCTGGAGCAGGGGGTGCACGGCTCAGGCTGTCGGGGTGCTGTGCTTCCCCTGGCTGCCCGTATTGTGCCAGGCAGCAGGAGCTGAGGCCAGGCCACCACCAGCATCTCCCTGAGTGTTGGTGAAGGAGGGCTACCCCGTGGTGTGATGAGGGGGACACATTAGTGTTTGGTCCATGGCTGGGGCTCTGTGACCTGCCCAGTGCCATGCTTGTTGGTGGGTGGGCAGCAGAGGCCATCTCAGGTGTGGAGTTTGTTGTGGCAAATTCAAGAAGTCTTTTTTTTCTGGTTATTTGGAAACTCTGATTCTATGGTTCTATATAGTGAGTATTAATGGATACTGAATTTCAGTTAATGAGAAGAGAACAAAAGTTTAATCAGTACAGGCATCTCTAGCATTCTTCTTTGATGACAAAAATCAAGACGTTCTTGCTGTCTTGGTTTTTTCAACTGTTTTTTCAGTGGTGGCCGAAGTAAGCAAGCAGTTGATTGACATAACTGACATTTCTCCGACATAAGAGAGTGCAAGCCGTGGAATTGGAATATTTCATTATTTACAGGATAAAATTCTGTACTTGCTCAATACAGCACTGACTTCAGATGGGAAGGTGCTGACCCGCATCCATCGCCAGCGGCTCACTGACGGTGGGCAGCTGTCGGTGGTCAGTGGGACGTGGGACCGGGTGCTCTGCCTGTGTTCTCCGCCTGGGGTGGGTGTGTGGCAAGCGGGATCAAGTGCCAAAGGCCATCAGCAGTGAAGCAGTGTTGTCTTCCTCAGTGCTGCAGTGCTCAGCCCTTAGCGAATTCACTGGGTAAAACTCCCAGTTGCTTCTTTGCTGAAGATTTAAGTGCACAGGAGACCCTTTGGTGGGCAATGTTTTTTTTTTCATCACGACTGTGGCACCCAGACCCTCAGGCCTGAGCTTCTGGTGCAGAAAGACAGAAGAGGCACCCGTGAAGCAGAGAGCTGTGCAGGCATACTCGGATGTACACCAGCCCTGCTCCGATAGCACAGCCAGTGTTTATGTCCAGCCCTTCTCAAAACAATAAGAGCCTTTATGGCCTTACGGGTTTTTATTTTTGGTTGTCTATAGATGTTTCTGGCGGGTGAGAACACAGCACGCCTTCTGCACTGGCTTCCTCCTGTCTCCCGGGTACTGCTGAATGCCGGGGGCGGGTTTTTATGTGAGCCTTTATATCTGAAGAGCAAACATGTTTCTTTGTTCCCTCCCGTAGCCACTTACTGCAACATGAGGAAAACGTTATTGTTAAAGTATGAATAGCTGAAAAGTGTGGTGTTTTCCTAAGTTTCATGTAATTTACCTAAAAGACAACTACAAAGCCTGTGTCAGAGGCAGGAAGAGAGTCTGGGAGACCTTATCTGATATATGTTACATTCACAGTTAGAAAGTGAGTCTTCCTGCATAAAGGCCCTAGTGGGAAGTTCACTGGAGTCTCGTAAATGAGGAAAATTTGAAGAAAGGATGAAGAAAACAGTAAAACAAACTGTGGAGGGAACAGAGAAAGAGCTGAAGAGCTTTGCAGCAATAAGAGACACATCTTCCTCAAATATACCCAGTTGTTGACAAAAGGCATCTCAAAGCAGAACAGGGATGCAGATAGCCCATGGCTGCTTGTAACCAACTACGTCTTGGGTGACAAACTTGTCCATGGTCTTGGCTCCAGCCAACTCTGCAAGCCATTACTGTGAGCAGAGGTTATGGCGCAAAAGGGCAGATGTGCTGAAGTCCTTGAGCTGTACCTGTCCTTCCTAGGCTGTCCATCAGGGGTTTTTCAGGGACCTGTCAGACAGCACTTGGTGTCCGCTGTATTATTTTCTATTTAGAAGTTGCAGTTAATGCTACGCTGGGCTTCCCCAGTGGCTGATCCTCACCCTGTTTTTGGTTCCAGAGTCAACTTTTTAATCCCTGAGGTTTCTTCACACAAGTTGCTACACTCAGACAAGTATTATCTAACTTTGTGTTATTTGTGTAACTTGAAGGGAGATTGATGCAGAAATGTGCTTATTGCAAAGGAACAACTGTGTAATGTGTTAAAGAAATTTGAATAGCTCTTGGAGGCCTGAAACTTTATTGGAAAGTTAATGACTGGTGATTTTTATCCCCCCTTGGAAGCTCTGAAGCTAATGAAAAGTAACATACTTCTAAATTGTTTTCCAGTTCACAAAACTCTTCCTGTCATCACCTTATCCAAGAGCTATGAGCTTCTCAAAGAAGGAGAAGAATTTGAAGTTACATGCACAATCATGGATGTGGATAGTAGTGTAAAAGCTAGTTGGATTTCTCACAAAAGTGGGGTGAGTTCCTTTTTAATTGTATCGTGTATTCCTCGGCACAGTACACAAACTCTCTGTAGACATTCACATGCTTGTCTTGGATACCCGATGCTACATCAGTTTGGATGTGTTGCATTTCCAGAGGTCCCACATTCCACAGACTAGTGAGCAACCAGCAGCAACTGTCCTGTGCCCATGTGGAGGGCTGAGAGGAAAAGCATCTGCATGAGCTTCTCTTCCCGAACAGAAATTAAAGTTAGGCTCTTCAATGTGAAGTTTAGGTGACCTCTGTTGGGCTGCCTAAATACGGAAGCACGGAGTGCCTACACATCACATTGCAATCAATGGGAGCTGCAAATATCAACACATGGACTGCAAATTACATATTCTAGTCGTTATCATTAACAGTAAAATACCTGCTAATTAGCATGGGATTGTGTGTGACAGGAATAGTAGTAAGCATTCACAGGAATGATTAATTCATTTAAATTACATGGTGTGCCTCACTAACTGGGAAAGTTCTGAAAAATGAACCAGAGAACTGGCTTCTGTCTTTAGTGATAGATGAAGTTACTGCCTGGCATCACCAAATTAAATTATTGGCAGGCTAAGTGCTCCAGGAGAGTTCATTATCAGCAGCACAGCTATTCTGCAAATGAGAGGCAGAGAGATCCCCTCCCCTGGTCAGCCAGCGTGCTGCCAGCTCTGCCTTTGAAAGAAGCAGCAGGCACTGGGTTGTTTTTAAGGACGCTTCTTGGTCTTCCGGGTATACCCGGAAATTAATTAAAAGCCCTTTGAAGACCTGTTAGTAACTCCTGCTGTATACGCTCCCATGCTAATTGGCTGGTCTTTTACTGCTAATGTTAGTGACCAGAATACAAAATTCGCAGTCCACGTTTGCATGGAAAAAAGGGCTTCTGTGATGCTGTGATGTTTGGATAAATCACGTCTCCTCAGACAGATAGCGAACGGGAGGCCCGTTCCCTGGAGCTGGGCATGCCATGCTTACCTAATCGGCTGGCTCTGGCAGAGCTGCTTTCGCTAAGTGCTCGCTCTCCAGAAATCCCACCTCGCAGCTCTGAAGGTGTGGAGATCTAAATGACATGAAGGCAGCATGGGAGATGCATATGGGGCTTCTGGTCCTGTGCCAAGGTCAACTGCAAGTCTTTCATCTGAGAACTTAATTTCTTCTCTCATTCCTCTCCCTTTTCTTTGTTACAGTGTGATGAAATCAGGGCTTTCCCTGAAGTTTTTGTGCTTTATCACTTTTCATTTGATGAGTAAAAGCCACAAGGAAAATATTTTTGATCAAATAAGTTTGACCTTTCTGTCCTTTCTGGTAAATAGCAGGGGATGCTATCTTTTAAATATTGACTATCAAATTAAATATTGTACTGAAATAGAATACATAAAAAGTCATGTTTAAATAGGTGTGGAATTACATTTTGTCCTGAATAGGTGAGAGGAAAAAAACCCAAAATACTTTTTCCTTGTATGACTGAAGTTATCGCCACTTTTGAAAAATTGGGAGACCTGTTACAAGCAAGCATATCCAAAAAAACAGACTTCTATTTGTGATTATTATAGCTCAGGAGGAATCAAAATTACATTGAGAAGATTAAATTTATCTAGAAGCTCTTGAAACCTCCAAGAATGAAATCATTCTACTAGAAAATCATAACAAGTCCAGGTCTACATTTGGGTTAATCAATGTAAATTTATCAGTCTTTTCAACCACATAGAGCATTCTCACAGAAACTAAAGTCAACACCTCAAAGCATTTATTTTTTCTATGCATACGTAGGCATAGAATCATGATATACTTAATGCTTTCAAAAGAGAATGAAGTTTCCAGTTGCCTTAAGGTTAATAAATCTAGATTGCTATGGACCAAGAATCAGAGTGGCTTCCAGTGTACGCCTGCTGCCAGCAGGTCACTCTGCAGTATGTCTGCAATCAGGAGATGCTGGGGCCTCAAGGCACAGAGCAACCCAGTTTAAAATGAAGGTCCAGCACCTTAAATTCTCTCTTCTCATTCACTGAGAAGCATTGCAACCATTAAAGAGCAGTGATTTTTAGGCACCACTTGAGTGGCGAACCACACTTCAGAGTTGCAATGGCTTTGTACAATAGCTGCAGCTTCTGAGCATTAGGAAGGTCAAAACCCGGTGGTCATTTTGCATCAAGCCCTACAGCTAGAAGTGTTGTTAGTGCAAATAAAACCTTTGGTTGGTTCCTTACCTTCATCAGCATTAGAAATTTAGCCAGAGTGAGCTGGGTCTGACCTTGACACAAGGCAGTTGACCTTGGCACAGGCACCCTTTTCTTCACATGACTGAAACATTTGAAGAAATTAAATGTTTAATCTTTGTGGCTTGGGCTGGTCTCTCCCATTGGCACTGTCAGGGCAGGTGAACACACATACATGCACACACATACACACATTCCTGCCTTATAGTGGAGCTTGAGGAGGGGGAAAAAAAAAAAAGGAATAAGGGGAGGGGATAGGGCTTAGGAGAGGACATTATCTCCCAAAGACAGCTGATCACACACTTGTTTTGCATGGAGAGATTCTAGTGACAGGTTTGTCGTGCTGGCTTATTATTCCGGTTTAAAGTTATGAATATTAATATAGCAAAGTTATAATTACTTCTATTTTTAATTTATCTGGGAAAGATGCTGCATACACAGTGTTTTAGATGTTAATTGTTTTTTACCGACAGATTGTTACAAGCAAAAGCAGAAATTTGGGTGATTATGGATACGAAAGGAAATTAACATTGAACATCCGTTCAGTGGGAGTTAATGATTCTGGAGAATTCACATGCCAAGCAGAAAACCCTTTTGGAAAAAACAGTGCCACAGTAACCTTGAAAGCACTAGGTAAATGCTTCTTGTAGAAATCTTAATTTTTTTAAGAGCGGGAGGTAGAAAGTGAGAACACTAGGAAGCCTTCCCTTCCATCTCTCTCCTTTCCCCTAAACCTCAGTGAGTAAAGTTGCTTTATTAAAAGATTATTGCTGACTGGTACCATAGGGGATGGCTCAGGAAGTATTGTGGTGCGTATGACCACCTCAATTTCTGTAACCCTTTGCATGGTATTGGAATGTGATATTAGAACAACCACCCAACAGTGTTTCCATCTCTCTGGTTTATCTCATTCTTCCTGGTTTAATTTTAAATTTAGATCAGTCTTAGCAAGTAATTTACCTTTGCCTGGTACTATCCCTATGCTTAAGTAATTTCGCATTACAAGCTCAAAGCATATCTTTAATATCTACCTTCTAAGCATGGGAAATGTTGCTGACATTGGCATGTCAGTGTTTTTTACATAAAGCTATATATGTACCTCTATTTAAAATAATGCTGTGAGGTATGTGGCAGTGTGCATAGACAGCATTAAATTGTTCCAGAGCTTGCCCCCATGGTAAACACACTATCCATCACTTCCACAGGTTTTGGATTGTGTCCCTTTAGCAGTGAGCAAACTCCCTCCCTCCTCTTGTTCGACTTGCTTAGTCTGCTATATATTAACTTTGTGACACACAGTGCCTTTTGAATTTTAAAGCTGCTGAAACCTGCTAATTTGATAAATTAAGGACAATTAAGGACATATTGATATAGTTAATAAGATCATTCTGAAGAAGCCTGTGTAGTTGGCTACAACTGTTTCAGTTCCTTGCCATTCAAGGATGTAGTAACTGAGGGAAGCGTAGCCTTGGATCCTTTTTGCTTTTTAAATCTGTTTTTCTGTTGCACGGTATTCCTGCAACATGACTTGTTGCTTAAAGTTGCTTAAAGGTAACTTAAAGAAAACAGAAGTGTTTGACCTATGCGGGTCAAATCTTCAGCAGAGCAGCAGAGGTTTGAGTACCCTTAACCTTGCTCCACCATTTGAGGGGGTCGGCTCATAACAGCAGTGATGTTTTCCTCATTTTTTTACAGGAGAGACTAAATTCATGTGTTAAAGAGTGAACCACTGTGAAGTACCAAAGAAAATCTTTTCCCCAAGGGGAACAATATGAAAGCTTTTATTATAAGAAGAGGGAAGTTCTTCACTACAGAAATTCTTAGGACTACTACATATGCAAATGTGGCTTTAGAAAGGATTCACTTTAGAAGGTCTTGGGACTAAAAGAAAGCATGACATTATAAAAAGCCGAAAATAAAGTAACAAGTTTGTATTTAGTAAAATGCAGTGTGTATTTAATTTAAAAAGTGAGAGAAAAGCAGGAATCTTTCCTTTTCAAGATACTTTTCTCTCCCCACCCTCTCAAATTTGACTTAAAATAAAATAAACTCTATCTCATGGATGCCTTTCATCATTCATTGTCAAACTGACTATATTTACCTGAACTGTGCCAGGTCCCAGAGTCCTGGGAAGTGGTGTATGGTGTGTACTGGAGAGATCCTGGGATTGTATCAGAACCTAAATTGCTGTGGCTTTAATGTTAGCCGAAAGGTTTACAAGAAATAATGACTATTTTTGGTAAATTTTCCTAATTACTTTTTTTGACAGTTAATTTACCTAACTTTAAACGGTTTCTAGAACCTCGTTTTGGGGACTGATAGCACAATCATAAGATTTTATTTGCAGGCTCTTGGGTCCGACTTTGAATCTAGGTTGTATAGAGGATCCTCTGTTTATGTAGAAAATAGAAAAACTCTGTGAAGGAATTAAAAATCTTCAGTTTCCGGATTTAAAACCTTTTTATCTTTTCTAATGATGGAGAGCATTTTAGAGCATACCTGCCTGCTGTGAGTTTACTTCATCCTTTCTTCTCCAAAGCATCTGTCAAGTGCTATGGCAGCTCCATATGCTTTCAACAAGCCCCGCTGGCTCTGGTTTTCCTGAGCTCAGGTGCCCAGCTGGCCACAGCAGTTTGATTACTACGAAGTGGGAAGAAGCAGTGATCTGAGGTTGACTTTTTGTCTAAATTCAGGCACTCAGTAAATGTGTTTCCTTGTAATTGCAATCTGCCTGTCAAACTGATAATTCCCGTATGAATTTGTGTAATAGGACTGAAAAATTCATCTTTTCAAAATGAATAATCCTGAAGCTGATGAGTTTATTAATGAAATTAAAACCACTGCTGCTCCACATGATATTTTGGAATGGAACTGCACAATGATAAATGGTATCTGCCAAATAAGAGATTAAGACCCAGCAGCAGATGAAGAGAAATGCCTTAGTTTAAAACAATTGGTATCCAGGGCTGTGGACTTAGCACATTTTTGTCTAATTACAGTTTTTAATAGCTTCATGTGTAATGTCAGTTTTAATTACACTTTACAAAGAAACCTTAAGTACTCTAGTATATTGTCATAAATGATGAATTTATTTTGCTTTTTTCTTAGTGTTTCTTTCATACCAGACAGTTAGCAACTCTGATTTTTGGAAAAGTATAAATACTAGAGTAGAATGAAACATGTGCTTGCATTTTTCCAAACACAAATAGAGGGTATTTATCACCAGAAGATGGAATTTCTTTCAAGGCACTCGAGGCTGCTTTAAGTCCTGTGCCACTTTGCTGTGTGTAGCTAGTGGCCTTGGTTTTGGCAGGTGAGGGTTCAAGTTCTTTGTAGATAAGGTTTCCTGTTTCACAGCTGAATGTTTGATCACTGATCTTGAAGAAGTCTAAGTGTGGTTAGAGCACTGGCAGTCTTCTAAACGGCCCTGAAATTGTTTTTGTTCTCCTTTATGGCCATCAGCTAAAGGATTTGTCCGTTTGTTTGCAACAATGAATACCACAATAGATATAAATGCAGGACAAAATGGAAATTTAACAGTTGAATATGAGGCATATCCAAAACCAAAGGAAGAAGTCTGGATGTACATGAACGAAACATTACAGAATTCATCAGACCATTATGTCAAGTTCAAGACTGTGGGCAATAACAGGTAATACGAATGACTGTAAGTGCTATCGGTTTCACTTTGCAACAGTGAAGTAGATAGGGTCTGCTCTGGAAAGAAGAAAACGGAGATGGTGAGAAAATTGTGATTATAAAAGGTCTTGTAGTACGCATGGCTTACCACAGTAACTGGTGCAGTCTCCTGACCTTGATTTGGAATAGCATTGAGCTAACCACACCATCAGAGAGGACCAGTGTGCCATATACTCATGACTCACCTACAAGATGCAATTCCTGCCCAATAAGCAAAAATAAGAATTTAAAGTTGTTTGTGTGTGTGGAGACTCCCTCTACCACCATGGCAGAGCCCAATGCTCTGGATAAAAGCTTATGCTTTTATTTCCGCTGTGCACTGTTCCCTCCTGAACCCTGGTCCTCCAAAAATCCAAAAGCACCTAGCAGATGTAGCCTGGGTTGTGTGTGAGTTCCCTCCTCGGGGAGAAAAAGAGCAGGCGGTGGTGTGTGTGTGTAGGGTCTGAGCCTGGTGCTGAACTGTCACCCGGGCACACATCCGGGTGTTAGAAGTGGTAAAACCTTTGGACACTGTAGTGCAAGTGCAGTCATAATGCAAGATAAGAATGTTTGCATGGTCAGTGTCTGCAGAAGAAGACGGTGTGTTAATAATTCACTCTTTAGCTTCCACGTAGCAATTGCCTGTTCACCGCAAGTTGCGAGCATCAGTAATGCTTGATTTTTTCTTTACAGTTATACAAGTGATCTTCACCTTACCCGATTAAAAGGAACAGAAGGAGGCATTTACACATTTTTTGTGTCCAATTCTGATGCCAGCTCTTCTGTAACATTTAATGTCTATGTGAAAAGTAAGTAAAGTGAACAGTCTGAAATATTTCATTATCACAGTCATTGTATTTTATACAAAATAATGTATGCACAAGATGTCACAGTGTGGTTCAGTATATGAGAGGCTTTCTGAAGCGAAGCACATGCTGGAAAACTATTTAAATGTCAAGATATAAAAGTGCAGAGTACTTACACAAATCCACCTACTATCCAGCATGACCTTCCATTCTAGTGAAAGTATGCTAGATGTTACCAGAAAGCAGCTAGATAGTTTATATAGGAAAAAAACTGTAGCACCTGGAAACACAATCTCAAAACCAAACATGTACCATAAAGCTTTGATAATTTCAGGTGGAGCAGGATATGCAGGGATTATAATTTGCATTTTTGGCAGCCAAGTTAAGCTATTAATTGTCTTTAATTCATTTGAGTTGGATGCAGAGTTTGAAATCTTGTCAGGAGAATTATACACTTGTGCCTTTTGGCATCTAAATACTCCTTTATAATGTTATAGATCACCATTGTTATAGAGAAATCTGCATAACTTTACAAACGTATGTGCTGTCATCTTCAGGACATGCTTGTTAAAGACCACCATCAGTCTCAGTTCCAAACAGTGTTCTTAGGCAAGACAAAAACTAAAATTCAAAATGAATTCAATGAAACCTTCAGGAAGCCCTGTCTTTCTTAGCAGAGCCATCCTGTTAGAGCATTTCATGCACTCAGCAGACAAATATTGGCAGCTGCTAAAGGCCAGGCTTAAGGAAAATTAAACCAGGAGGGGACTGCAGGCAAACTGGAGAAACTAAGGCGAGGTTGACCGATGCCTTCAAGCCTAGCAGGAGGAACTGTATAGACAGTGAGTGAATATGCTGCAAGTACAGTTCTGTGTTGCTGCTGTGATTTAGCAGCAGTGTGTCCTCCAGTTGTAGGTTTATGCAGAGGAGAGTTGAGACTTCCACAGATGCACAAAATCCTAGATACTAATTTCTGAATTTTTCTCATTTATCACTGAAAGTCAACATTTGTGGTGTTGCTATTAGCAATGCCATAGTTTGGGTCTGGAAATACTACTTGGGCTCCTTTCAGAACATGGCATTTCTTCCTTCATCTGTGAATGCTGTCATTTGTATTCCTGTGCTTTTTCTGTTTCCTGGTTGTGATTTCTGAGATGAGGGCACCGGCAATCTCGGATGTCCTTTGCCTCCATGGATGAGCGTGGCTTAGAGTCATGAGGGACAATTCTACTATTTTACAGATTAGTGGAGCAAATTGTTAAGCCAGAATTTAATTTCTGGGAAGGAATGGGAGAAATTGCAGGTTGCCTGTGGAACTGTCAGTTCATATGAGGTTGGATGGTATTTTTTGACATGCAGCATCATGTCAGATGGAGCAAGGCGCTGTTCATGGTTCTCCCAGGCTCTGCAGGCCGCTTGGGAACAGTCTGGGCATAAGAACTAAAAAAAAAATAAACACACAGTTTTGTCATCATCAAGCGTCAGTCTCGGTGCAGAGCTCCACGTTGCCGCTTTTGAAGAATGTGCTACTTGATAAAAGCTGAAAACCGCTGTAGATGATGGCTAGGAAACCAGACTAGGAAGAGCATGGTGAAACAGGATGGCCAAGGCAAGACGAGCATAGAGAGTTTAGTTCTGAAAGGCTCGCCCATGCAACCAGCAGTATTCAAGTGTTATTCCCTCTTGCTTCAGCTACTGGTCTTGCAAGTGGTAAGGTCAGTCTTGGGATACAATGAGAACATTTAACCAGTCTCATAGAGCTCACGTTACCATGCACTGTGGCCCTGGGCAGGCTGCAGCTGTTGTTGGAGCAGATGGATTTGACACACTCGTAAAGTTTCTTTTGGCATTTTGACAAAGCTCCTGCAAATATTTATTGATTTCAAAAAGAGGAGGTAAAATAGGTTGATCCTTCTAGGGGTTTGTTTTTAAGAATAATAAGCTGTTTTCAGTAGCTGGTAAAATGCTTATCATTTAGTTATGAAACAAACTGCATGACAACACACCATGTTATTTGACATCGCAGAGAAACTGCCAAAGGTGAGTCATGTGTAGGTGGGTCAGATCCTGATCTAATGGTGTGTCTTGACCTGGCACTGTTGTCAGCAGGGATTCACATAAATTGCTGGGATGTAGCTGTGATGTTTACATGTCTGGCTTGGGCAAGTAATCAGCAGAAAGTAATCAAACAGGTAGAACAGGATTCATCATCAGGAGGATGTCTTCACATAAACAAAAATTGATGCTGAGGCATTTGCTGAAAGACTTGAAAAATCCAGTGCAGAAATACACATTTAGCAATTGTATATGCTAATCTAAACCAATACTAAATTACTTAAAAAAAAATAATGTAGTAATTCATAGTGAATGTGGCATAAAGCAAGTAAGGAAGGAGCTCTGAAGTTAGGAGCCAAAAAGAAAATTACAACTTGACAAGCAGTGTGCTGAGCTGAGTTACAGTTAAGAAATCATAGAGCTCTCCAGAGTGGCAAGGTACAGTGCATCTAGTAATTAGTAGAAGAATCTTCCAACTAGTATCTGAATTTAGTGCAAGATAATATCTGGGCTTAATTATAGTCAACAAAATATTATCTGTGCAGTTGGGGCCCATTCTGCAGAGAGAAAACTGGTCACAGTATTATAGATCACGTGAAGCCAAGCTCAGCAGTTTTCCTGTCATTGGACTACACGGTGAACAAATGAAGGGTCACCATGGTATTATATAAAGATTTGTTCAAGTTCAGAAGATGTAGCTCCAGGAGGAAAGCCCTCTCTTTGAGTGCGATGACAGACAATACCTGAATGAAGAAAAAGAAATCGATGATAGAAAGCAATTAAATGTATAACAATATTATACAGAGCATTGAATTAAAATAGGAGTGACCTCTTTTCAGTCATCTTAGATACATTCAGAATCAACATTGATAAGAGGTGAAAACCAGTTAATAGTCTTAGTGAAATCATAAGTTTAAGACATCTAATGACTGATTATGGAAGGCAATATGCATATATGCTGAGCAATGTAATATGTAAAGGGTTAAAGCCAAAACAGTAAGCAAAGTCTAGTCATTAAGAGCCTGTCTGATACCAGGGGTAATTAGGCAGTGCAAGTCATAAAGTTTAACACAGTAAAATCTCTTTTGAAAAGATGTTTGGTGATAGCTTGGCATTGTTTTGTGAAAGCCAGTCCATCTTTGCCCCAGTGTCCCCTGGAGCACCTAAGCTGGCAAAGGGCACAGACCAGGGTGCAGCAGTAGCCTCAGTCCCCTTGGGGTACTGGCTGTGGGGGGCTCCTCACTGCCGCAAGTCTCAGAGCCGGGGAGGCTTGGGAGCCGTCTGTGATGGTGGGGAGAGGCTGATCACACGGATGGCCACATCAAAGCGCTTCACCAGGCGTGTCACAGGTAGTGATGCTCTCAGGTCAGCTGTTTGCACGAAGCTGCTGCGGCTCAGCTTCCCGTGGCACCGGGGCTGGACCACCCTGCTGGCAGCAGGAGCCCTGTGCCGCCTCTTGTCTCCCTCTGCTGCTGCAGGATGAGTCCACGTGAATGGGTGTAGAGAGGCTTTTATTGCACTAAGTTTTTACAGTGAAAAAGCCTGACTGATGTGGGCATTTTTGTTTCCCTCACTCAAAGTCAGAAGATGGTAGATACTGCCCAACACTGACACAATATTTTTTTCCGGGGCTTAATGTTCACATTCCTCTTATATTTGACTTTTCATTTATCTAATTTCTTGAGTTGCATTGCTTTGTAACATTGCTTGAAACATAGCATATACCTAAACAAATTGCATATAGGTAGTAGATTAGCTAATTACAATTTCACAGTCCGACCATTTTGATAGAGTTCTGTGTATTCCATGAGCACTGAGGCTGGGTGAGGTGCTGTGTTCTCTCAAAAAGTTCCTCACCGAATGGGTAATGCTGAAAATCCATCTCAGCATCTTACAACAATGTTTGGTTCTTGGTGGCTTGTATAAAACACAACATGCTGATTTAGAAATGAAAGAACATTCGGTTCCTGTAACATGAGTCATGAGGAGATGCTATGTGATTGAGAATATACATGTGCTTTATTGCCTCTAATTTAATCAGCAAGTAGATTATTCATTGAAAGCTAATGCTGTGCAGTCTTTGTATGTGGATTTTATTTGAATAAATCTGCCTTTTCCCACTGTAGTCTATACAGCTTCACTACTTTCTAGAATATTAGAAGTTCGTCTTACAATTCTGTAAAGTTGTATTAACTGATAATAAAGTCTTAACTTGTACCTGTCAGGTGAGCAGCCTCATTGCAATAAGTCTGTTTTTTCCATTAATTTCTTCTTGGATGGTTTTGCAAGGAAGCTAAGGCAGTTATGGGAAATAAGGCCTCTAATTCAAGTTTCACCAAGAAAAACATCTTGCTGTGTTGGTGGCATCCTTGGTTGAAGCCTGTGACATTGGACTAGTGACGGTAAAGTCAGTCTCATCATGCCGGTTACCAGCCATACTTGAAGCAGCAGCTCCTGAACTGCCTGCAGGACTAGCTCTGGTGCAGGATGTGGCAGAAGGTGTTGGCTGACTGGATTGCTTTCTGAACTACCCGAGCCATCATGAATTATCGTTTGGAAAGCTTGTACGTTCAGCTGAATATTAGCTTCCTGTACGTGCAGTGTTTCTGAGAGTCAGGCAGTTGGGCATTTCGGTAGCAGTATCTTAGAGGGACCTACGTCCTCTGTGGGAACGGGGAGGTCTGCACTGGCTGCCTTGCACTGTAGTTCCTTTTCTGGCTGCGGTGGTAGTATTTAATACATGACAGATGTAAGAGAGATGTGGTTTGGCAGATTCGGTATGCTTGTAACTGTGAAGGAACTGTCCTTGAAGGCAGGTAAAGTCGTGCTTGTGCAGGAACAGGAACTGCACTGTTGTTTCAAGTGCACACTTTGGGTTGTTTAAGCTCTGGGCTTTGCTGGTTTAGGATATTTCATCAAACCGAATACTCAGTGGAGGTAGGGTATTCTTACACTGAATGCTTGGGCAGAATTTCAGAACTGATATTTTCACAAGATGGTCAGTGCTTGCAGGGCACCAATTCAGACCCAGACACCCCTGAACATGCAAAGCTCTGTTCAGCTGAGTAATTCCACAGACGATGATGCACACAGGTTGCTGGGGTGAGCAGCAAATAGCAATGCAAATTCTGTGTTCCCCTAACGTGACTCATTTTTGTTTATTGCAGCAAAACCGGAGATTCTCACTCTGGATATACTTAGCAATGGTGTTCTCCAGTGTGTAGCAGCTGGATTCCCAGCCCCTACCATATACTGGTATTTTTGCCCAGGAACTGAGCAGAGGTGAGTTAAGTAAACCAGGGTCTCCAAAGGTTAGTCTAGATGCAACACACCCAATTAAATTAAGAACATAAAATGACTCAGTAACAGTCTAGTTTGTTTTTTTTTTTAATGGTTAAAAAAAAATTTGAACATTTTTTAAAAACGTTCAAACGTTGCATCGCTGTTTTAATCATTTTTGGCATTGCATTATTTGCAGTGGTTTGAGAGAAGGCAGGGATATGTTTCATTATTTTGCTTTGCATTCTGTCTTTGAGTGGGGAATAAGCAATATTTTCTGCTGTGGAAAAGTAAAAGGCAAACTTTCTCTCTGCTGCAAGCTAGCTGAGGTTCCTGTTAGTTTGTTATCCCAAATGATACACATTCTGTATGCAGTTTCACAGAATGACAATTGCAAAGTCACTTGTGAATATGGCTGTTACCTTTTGTTTTATTGCCTAGTGATATAATTTTTCAAGACATAAAGTAATTAGATTTCTATTCACATGAAGCATATGATAAGTAAACAAGGCTGGAGTTATTATGAATAAAACCTGATGTTTAGTTACCACATTTCTAAAAAGACTGCGTGTTTCACTGTGAAGTGAGCATTTGTGAAGCATGTTTTAAGGTTTTGTTTGACTTCCACCATGGTTGTAAATCTCATACTAGCAAGTCATGAGTCTATATAATTTGTTTTATGCCTAAAATAATTGTTATTGCCTTATTTTTTTTAAATAGTACCTTCTTTAATCTTAACTGTGTGCTCATGTAGTAAATATTTGACATATGAAGGAGAGGCAGCATCCTGAGATAACAGAACTGCCTGGTTTTTGGCTGCATGTAATCTTGATGGTGGTGTATGTACATCATGGATTTTTATTTTTTTGTGTGCTGTAATAAAATGATGCTTGGGAAAGTTTTCCAGAGAGGTAATAGACCACAGTTGCTCAAATCTGAAGTTGGAGATGCAGGTGGAATGGTACAAAAACTGCAGTGGACTTACAGACCTGTAGGTGTATCTAGCCAAAAGCAAACACAAAGACCTCACATGTCCAGCTGGGTCAGGCTTGGTGTAAATGTACGTATCCATTCCACCCACTATGTAGAAGACAAGGAGACATAGTGAGTAGGCTAAGTTTTGAGGATAAGATCTTCAGTTGAACCCCGTTGTAGAGCAGTGTCGTTCAGTTATCTGATGGTCTGGCAGTGCCTATCTGCCTCAACAGCAGGACCTGTCATCCATTCCAGGAGCGTTCATTGGCAGAGGTAGCAGTCATTGGCAGGTAACTGTCAGTATTGTTTCTCCCAGGTGTTTTGATTCACCGACAATATCCCCCATGGATGTCAAAATCAGTTACACAAATTCATCAGTGCCGTCATTTGAGCGAATCCTGGTTGAAAGCACCATTAACGCCAGTATGTTCAGGAGCACTGGCACAGTGTGCTGCGAGGCCTCCAGCAATGGGGACAGGACCTCTGCTTTCTTCAACTTTGCTATTAAAGGTAATGGCTGGAGCGAGTGAGACCATAAAACGTGGGTACCGTTCAGCTCTCTCTAAGAGGATTTTAAATGGTTTACCATTGCCATAAGAAAGTTTATGGTACTGTGGTTGAGTTTAGTGTATGATAACGTATTATGCTGTGTGTTCTGCCTGTCAAAACATTGCTTTAATTTTTCAATGAATATTGTGGTGTCTTTTTACGGCTACAGATCTGCAGCGTAGTAAGTAGCTGGTTTTCTTCTGTCTGTGCAGCACAGGGACAAACCACCTGCAGCATTACACTGGCTTTCCCTCTCTCTCACTTTTCTTTTCCTGTCATTGTCCTTTTTAACTATTTAGGCCATCACTTTTTTTTTTAAAGGAAATTCTGCATTTTTTTTGTTGGTTTTTTTTTACAATGTCTGAGGAAAAATGTGGTCCTGAACTTGCCTGGAGCCTAAAGTCCCTGCTGTTGTAAACAAAGTAACGACAACATACTGCAAAAGTGCTTATGAGTTTTGTAGAAGTATTTGTGGGGTTGGGGGGGGGGAACACTAGAACATAGATGGCTTGAAATGTGTTTGTAAATCTGTGCTCTTCTCTGCAAAATCAAATGTTCTGCTGCTTCTTTTTTTCTCTGTTTCACCCAGATATAAACAAATAAGCCAGATTTGGGGCAGATGGGTTTTATTGGAGTGGTATTCCTTTGCTACTCGGCACAACCTCTACTTGTAAAGACTGTGCTGTAGAGATCAAACTTGGGGGGGGAAAATAGAAGAAATTAGGACTTCAGAACAAAGATTCTTTAACCTAACTGAGATCATGCAAACCCCTTGCATTAATTGATCTCGGTGTCATGCCTCCTGAACTGCTGAAGCTGAGACTCCCAAGGCAACGAAGTGGATGGCTTCTGTGCCAGCTCTGTCCCCCACAGCTCGTTCAGGAAAGCCATTCTAATACTTGGAGCACATCTGGGAAAGTCAAAACCCCAAACTGTTTTTCACAAGGAAGGACCAAGGAAAGGTTTTCACCTGCGTCTTTTTAAGATAGTTTTTCTTGTTCAGTATTTAAGCAGAATTTTCTCTGCTTCTTTCCAGAACAAATCCGTACCCATACCCTTTTCACCCCTTTACTAATTGCGTTTGGAGCTGCTGCAGGACTGATGTGCATCATAGTCATGATCGTGGTGTACATATACTTACAGGTAAAATCAGAAGCCCTTCTGCCTGAGTTAGGAAAGTGTGTGAACTGCCTGTGGAGCCTTCAGTAGTGACAGCTGTTCTTTTTTTTTTTTTTTTTTTTTTTTTTCCCCAGAAACCGAAATACGAAGTTCAGTGGAAAGTTGTTGAAGAAATAAATGGAAACAACTATGTTTACATAGACCCAACACAACTTCCTTATGATCACAAATGGGAATTTCCTAGAAACCGGTTGAGTTTTGGTTAGTTTAGATTTATTTAACTTCATCTGTAAGATGAAACCTCTAGGTCTCATATGAGACTTTGGTCAAACACAGCAGGGTTTTGTCAAAAAGACTTTAATAATGCAAACAGTGATAATTGTTCATACTTACCTTGGGACAAAAAGCAAGCAGGCATATCTGCAATAGCTTCCTTGGTATCATAAAACAAAATGTTGAACCCTTCAGGAAGAAGTGCTCCAAGTCATTACAGAGTATTTTGGTTTGCTTTATTAGGTAAAACCCTTGGTGCTGGAGCTTTTGGAAAAGTTGTTGAAGCCACTGCTTATGGTCTATTTAAATCTGATGCTGCGATGACAGTAGCAGTAAAGATGTTGAAAAGTAAGTTGCTGTACTATACTGAACAATTTTTTCTCACTTCTGGTTGGTGTGTTACATATTGAACTTTGTGCTTTGCCTTGCAGCGAGTGCCCATTTAACGGAAAGAGAAGCCTTGATGTCAGAGCTTAAAGTGCTGAGTTACCTTGGAAACCACATTAATATCGTGAATCTGCTTGGAGCTTGCACTATTGGAGGTGGGGTTATCAACAGATTATTGATTATTTCTGTTCCTTTTTTATTGCTAGAAGGAGGAACCTTAAGAAGAGTGCCGTGCTGCTAAGTGTAGAAATCTTAAATACATTACTTGTGTAGGCAGGTTGCAGATCATTGTCGCTATCACCTGGGAATTACTGAATTTAGATTTTAGGCTCACCCTAAAAGCAGTAATGAGACCACTCTATCTGCAGCTGAACAGGAAGGTTGCTGTTGTTCTCTTTCATGTGAGCCATTGTGCCCTTGCTTCATGAGAGATGACAAAATACATGCCGTAAGTTTTTTTCCTCCACCACGCTGTTTCTCATGAATGAGAAAAGATAAGTGAACTGGTTCCTTGTTGGTATCCAAGGTGAAGTCAACAGGCCTGTCTTGTATAGTTTTCCAACCTTCTGTTTAAACTGTAAATGTATCTGTTCAGGCACCACTGAAGTTACACATTCTAAGCAGCAGGAAGTTGAGAAAAAGAATTTTCCAAATAAACTATTGCACAACCCAAATGTTTCACATTTTAGTATTTATAAGTTCGATTTCGTACATAGTTAAGAGTTACGAAACAGCTGAATTGTCAATTATGAGTGATACAGTCCTGTATTTTTAATTTATGTTCATTTTAATGTGAAAAATGGTGTTGCTTCTTACACAAATACTTGCTCTTCCGGTTTTTGCCTCATTTTTCAAAGAAAAGGAGCTGTAAAAACTCAAAGTTTTAGACAGAGGCAAAACATTTCTCACTTTCACATTAAATGATTTAAAAATAAGGTGAAACAGCTTTGTTTAAGCAGTCAACAAAGCAGACTTACTGGCCTGAGTGCATGTCTGTCTCAGCTGAAAAAATGTGGCATCTGTAAGAAAATCCCACCACAAACACAACTTTTGCTATTACAAAAGCTGTAATTTTTAACTGCAGAAAAATGGAAATAAACTAGTGAGGTTAGAAACGGTGGTAATGAATAACCTTACAGATGAAATAACACACAGTGCAATTACATATTCAAGGGCCATAGCTGGAGTCATTCACTCAGAAAACATATATTTGATATATAAACCTCGGTGCTGGAGATGACTTGATTCTCCTTTCCGATTTCATTTTAATATTCTAAGACCTTGTGCAATGTAGTTTTCTGTCGCAGCGGGCTGTTCTGTTTGAATGATTTTTCCTATTATACTGCAGAATATAACACACTACATCATTTCCAAAACATTACTGAAGGAGTGTGAAGCTCTACTGTAAACAGAAGTGAATCAAAAGGATTAATGTTGGAAGCTTGAATTACTCTAACGTTTGGAACAAATAACTTCCTTCAGGAAGTGAGCAAAATCAAACAGATGTGTCTGGCCAGAAACATTATCACATGGCAAAAGAGAAAAAGACTTATTTGTTTAATTTTTGTACAATGCAATGCTATTGAGGGGACCGGGAAATTAATTGGGAGCAACGCTGCTTTAGCTGGACCATAGTTGCTGTTCTGTGAAAGGGAAGATGCTGGGTTACTTTTCTATAACTTTTCAAGTCTGAACAGTGGTAAGCAGTGTGATTTTTTTAATAGACCAGCCTGTGTGCTTGGCTGAATGCTATCTCTGTGTAGTTTTCTGCTTTAAAAACAATACTCACCTGCTTTCTAAACTTCACGTACATCTACAGGTCCCACTCTGGTCATTACAGAATATTGCTGCTATGGTGATCTTTTAAATTTTCTAAGACGGAAACGTGATTCCTTTATTTGTCCAAAACATGAAGAACATGCAGAAACAGCAGTTTATGAGAACCTTTTGCATCAGGCAGAGCCTGCAGCGTAAGTATGACCTGCTGTAATGTACTTACGTTTTTAGAAGATTGGGAAGGAGGAGATATCGAAGTTTATTAGGGGTAAGAGATGTGGAGAAACCTTTCAGGCAGCAGGCTTTGAAAATTCTTTGCTGTGCAAGGAAACAATTTAATTAAAGAGATGATTTGTACAGTGGGTGGTTTATTGAACAGAGCACAATTTATTGTATATGGTCTCTGCTTTATTCTTTTTATCAAATTTCCTTTAGTTAGTTCATGCAACTCCTTGGCTTCAGTCTTCCTGAGTATTTGTGTTTATCGTTCCTGTTAAACATTGGCAGTGCTGATTTAGCAGCTTGAATGACAATTCCCCCAATGTCAGGGGGTTAGTACTGTTGAGCTTTCCTAAGTTCCTGCTTTCAGAAATGAGTTCTTAGAAAATCAAACCAGAGCCTTACAGTATGAGGCAAACTCCCACTGATAGCTCGCTAGATTTTGTGATATGACCCCGTGTCACGATTCTGAGATTGCTCTTGTACTTTAACTTTTTTCATCTGTATATTTTTAACCACTCTCCTTTAGGTACCAGCCCACCAGTGTACTTTCCGAGTACATTTCCAAGCAGATTTCCTGCTCACTCCTTCTCTCTGCAAAGTATAACTTACCAAAACCTAGGGACTATTACAATACCTGTCCATTTTTATTTTTAGTCTGTTTATTGCCCCGGTGGGCCCATTACTCTATGTTGGCAGGCACAAAAGGACCAGACAGACCCTTAGGAGGTGGTAATGTCCTTTGTCTCTCTGGGACATAGCACTGGTGAAGCTGTTTGTGCTGTGGTAATATACGGATAACTGGTGATGCCCCAGAGAGGCTGGGAGCACTGAGGTGATGAACACAAGGCTGTGATTTGACGTTGGAGGTGTGCCCTCTTCTCAGTGAAGGAAGAATCTCACTGTTTGAGCACATTTAATAAATTGAGGTATTCACAGCAGAGTATTTACCATATTCTTGTGTTAGTATGTACTGTAAAGCTGCAGCTGCTAAATGCATCAGATGTGGGTTTGGTGATGACTAAAGCTATTGGTGATCTCATTACTCCTTGCCATGTTAGCTCTGTGGCAGCATTTATTGTTCATAAACTAAACATAGTTCAGGCTAAGGAAGAGCTGTGTATATGAATTCTAATGGCAATGAAGTGAAAAATGCCAAAGTACATCCATCATTTCTAAAGGTGCCTAACTGTGTATTTATAAACCATATAGTATGAAAATCTGTACGTTTGAATTCTATATAGCAGTAAGAAAACTTAAAAAATGTACCAGATGGCTGTCCCAAACCTCGGCTGATTCTTCCGAATACAAACAAATCCCCTATGGAACTTGGGATTCTCTGAATGTAACATTTCTTACCATTTGTCTTCTGCATTTCAATTGCCACTTGAGTTGCTGAAATATTCTGGTTGAAGTTGCCCTAAACAGAAGAAGGAAGCACTAGCAGATCCTGTGAAACATCTGGATGTTAAATTATAGAGAGTGAAGTCTGTATAAACAATATACATGTGAAAGGTTTTGTTTGCCACATGAACCAGACTCCAAACTTTGAGGTGTATCGTTAGCTGTACTGACAATCTTTCTCTTTCTGTACAGGCCTTTCCTCATATTTTTTTACACACTTTTGAGTTTCCAATCTGCTGATAATTTGTAAAGCATGTTCAGAAGGTGGGTGTAACCTTGGCTTTTTTTGAGACCTTTTTCACTAAACTATGTTTCATTTCATCTGCTGCCTCTGCAGTGATGTTGCCAATGAGTATATGGACATGAAACCGGGAGTGTCATATGCAGTCCCACCAAAAGCTGATAAAAAACGACCAGTGAAGCCTGGTGAGTACAGTGACAAGGAATTCTGTTTGCTGGTGGGAGTGCAGAGAGAGCAACTTCGTGGATTTTTTCAGTTTTATCATACTTTTCTCTCATGGACGTGGACAGTTAAAAGTCATTAATTGATATGAGAGGGCTTGAGAAAGAACAACGTGCTAAATTACAGTGTCTTGTATTTCTCCACACTTAAATGGAGTGTCAG
Source organism: Falco punctatus (assembly GCF_963210335.1). NCBI lineage: Eukaryota > Metazoa > Chordata > Aves > Falconiformes > Falconidae > Falco > Falco punctatus. Next base: position 58,675,640 of record NC_137580.1, read on the forward strand.
GATTATTTTTTGCTTTTTCGTGATGGGCTATTTAGATGATGCTAGTCTGGTACTTACTCAGATCACTGTTTCGGTTTAACATTAAGACAACTCTGTTTCTAAATGATTACTCTTGCTCCTCTCAAAAGCTGTTGTTGTTTACATTGCGTAGGATCCTACACTGATCAGGATGTTGCCCTTTCCATGTCAGAAGATGATGAACTTGCTCTAGATGTTGAAGATCTACTAAGCTTTTCTTACCAGGTGGCAAAGGGCATGAGCTTCCTTGCCTCCAAAAATGTAAGTTAAGAATTTTTCAGAGCTGGACAGAATCAAGTAGATTTCAGTTTTCCTTTAGCATCATTTTCAGTATTTTACTGTTTAAATGCTGACTATTTCTCTGTTCTTTTCAACAAGCGCTGCAAACTGATATGCTCTTTCTTGTACCTGAAGCTTTTGTTAATGTTGGAGTTCTGTACCGTGCTCATTGGCCAAAAGTGGTGGTTTATATCCCATAGAACAGAATATAGGGTGCACAGTAGTCAATGTGAAGCGGCGCTATTGCATATCCGCAATTCAGGCTAGCAGAGTCAGTGGCCTTCCAAAAGAACAGAAACTAGTCTCATAAATGTCAAGAGAAGAGACAGAGGAGAGGAATTCCAGCGAAGTAGGTTTGCTGCACCCTGAAGCTCCACTGATTAATAGTGTCATGTGTTGGGAGACAGCTGGTGCTGCTGAACCCTGCCTAGCTTGGGTGGTGCCTCTTATGGGTTTGATCTTCAGCCTGACCTTTGTTTCCTGGAGCACACAGGTAATTTTTCATGAGAACTCCTGATGGCTTTGGAGGCAGTGAAACCCACAGGAAACCTGAGGAACTATTTCTTGACTCTTTGGTATATGGAAATCAAATGGTATTCAGGAAAGAACTAGAAACCCAATGTGTGGATACCTTCAAAAACAGTTAAATCTCAAGAGTTTAAGGTTTATTCTCTGTGACACTGATGAAGAGTTTACAAACTAAAGAATGGTATGAAGACAGCTGCAAAGTTACCTCTTTGCATGTTTTAAACCATGCTGCACTTGCTACTTCTCTCATGCAGAATACTGACTTTAAACAGGGGAGCTATCACATTGTGTGCCTCTTTTTTTTTTTTTTTTTTTTTTTTTTTTTTTTGTAGTGTGGCTTAATGCACAGGGTATGTCTTGGTTTTTGATTTTCTGGAAAGATAGAATCAGCCTAGAGACCCACAAAGAATCTTCACTGGCTACTCTGAGCATAATAGACATTTCTTTGGGTTTCATAGGAGAGGTATTACATAACAGAAAGGGATTATAAAGAACACAAGTCTTAAGTACAACATAATTATGATCTTCCTTCCTATGGTGATTCTTACATTTTATTGGAAAAATGCCATTTAAAATGCAAATGTAACTATTATAGACACAGGATAGTACCGGTGCACCTTGGATAAAGTGCAAAACTAAATTTAAACAATTTAAGGAAAATAAGGTAATCCTGGGATCCTGTTATAGTGGGAAATGTGGCTCTAATTCTGCTCCAAAGGATGTCCACATTAAAACTTGCTTTTATACTTGTTCTCCCCTTACTGTTCCTCCTTCCAAACAGTCTAGTTTATTTTTCATCTATCAACAGCTCCAAAGCAGGCCTGACAGCCTTATATTACAGATTTTAGTGGTTTTCACCAGGCTCCTGCATCTTTCACTATTCAGGACATCCAGTCCTTAGCACACATATTCTTTATTTCTTCTTCTTATCCTATAGAATAGTCCCAGGATTCACTATACATCATTCCTGGTAACAGTTTTCTTTATAGTCTTTCCATTGATACAGACAGCCACTGTGGCATTGGGTAGCAAAGGCAATGATGAATGCAATACCACCTCATCGTGGGGTTAGGAAGTAATACGTAGTATCACTTCAGCAGTGCAGAATTAACGGCTTTATTACAGAAAAAAATTGCACTGCTCTAACACATTACTGTGCTTGGTCCTCTTTGGTTGTTGTGTACATACATGCTCTTAGCTCCAGCTAGTAAATGCAGAGTAGTGTGGGCTGATCAGATTGCCTCACACCCTTGGGGAATGAGGGTCCACACAGACCAGCAGCACAGAGTACCCAGCTGCTCTTCTGCAACTTGCTGGTATGTCAAGGCTCAGAGGCATAAAAGTGCCTCTGTGCTGGAGTCAGGATAGGAGCCTGTCCTGGGGGGATAATTCCCTTATTAAGCACATGGTGCCTTAATCACAAGACAGGGCTTCCTTCCATGGACAAGTCTTTATTCAATGCAAACTGCACTGATTTTGGAGGAAGAAGGCAAAGACATGCTGGATGCTTGGCCATTCCTTTACTGCTTTAGAGCAATTATGCTCTCAGCTTTACATACGCAAAGTGCAGAATATGTTGAACTGGGAGGCAAAGGAGAGTCCCCTGAGACAGTAATTGTCATTAAAATAATTCCTTGTCTAAACATGCAAAAAGGACAGAGATTAAGTTGCTTATGCAGCCCCCAGTTATTTTCTGAATTTGATTTGCATAACTCTTGATATTTTACGTTATTTTTTTGTAGGGAATTCCTAAAGTTTTGTATTTCAAGGAAAAAAAAATTGAACCATCTTCAGCTACTTTAGACAGCTGTGGCCTGTGTGTACTATATACCACCAGTAAAGCAGGAGCTTAACACTTTCCAGATGGAAAAAGAGATCATTTTGTTAGAGAATCACCTCTGTTCTCTAACAAACTTTCATGGCCTCCACAGTTACATACAAAGAAACAACTGCTGGGAAACTTGGGCACACTTTCGGAGCTGCAGTTACAAATATGTGCAGACTTCTAAAGTAAAAACTGGAATGTAAGCTGCCTAGGTCACTGAACTCATGACTGTTCATTGAAAGATACAGGCATGTACAAATTTCCAGTATTTTCAAATACTTAGGTCTGCTTACAGAGCTCTCTAGGTTCTTAATGATTCAGGTCTTCCAGAGGAGTATTTTTGAAATGGGATTCAGTTTCCATACTTGTGTGCTTTGAAGTGGTTATCATAATTTTCCCTATTTTCAGTTTTTCAGTACTTTTCCCTCGATTACAACAGTTATTTAATAGAAGACTGGAATTATTTTAGAAACAAACCACATTTTCCCCTTATTTGTCCTCTGTTAGGAAACAAGCCAGTGATTTTTTTGGTAAGAAGTCAGAGAAAAAGCACATTAAACTTTAGCTGCAAATGTGAAACGCTAGAAAAATCAAAAGTGACTGCAAGTAGTCTTTTAAAGAATAAATGCATAAGCAACCTTAACCATGTGGATCAATGTCATGATAGTAAAGATGCTACACCAGAATGTTTAATTATCAGAGTAAGCTTATTAGCCCATGGCTTCATTATGACTTCCCACTTGCCCTAAAATGCATAATGCAGTAAGTTATACAGCTAAGTAAACATGTAACCAAGCAACAACCTGTTAAGTATGTCATGAAATAGCTTTGTTTATTTGTCTGTTTGTTATTTAGTGCATTCATAGGGATCTGGCTGCAAGAAATATTCTTCTAACTCATGGTCGAATAACAAAAATCTGTGACTTTGGCCTGGCAAGAGATATAAGGAACGATTCAAATTATGTGGTCAAAGGAAACGTAAGTATATATGATACTTCATACTGTGTTACGTTAGGGGAATTCCTGTTGATGTGTGAAGAAAAGTCTTAATTAGACAGAAATCTAGATTTCTCAATTCTAGTATATATCTGTGCTAGTTAGGAGGGGCAATTCCTTATGTAGATGTGTCTACTGACAAAACGCTTGGTATATACATGGTGTTATATTGGAAAAAACTTGCTGGTATCTGAATGTATGTTGTAGGGGAGGAGATGTTTTCGCTACATCAATGTGATGCTCAGTCTTCCCATTATATCTGAACATACCAAGAGTTACAGCTCTGTGGGTAATTGCAAGTTTTGCCATTGGAATATTCTGGTAGCCCAATCCTAAATATAATTATTTTGAAACTTTTCCTCTGGGCATTGCTATATTTGTGCATTACTGAAATAGTTTATTTTTAAAATATCTCAATAGTCAGGGGGTTGCATCCTGTTCTTTATTGTAAAGCATCACTCAGTGGAAACTGGATTCCAAAGTGTGAATTTACTGATTAAGGCATAGTGGAAGGCAAAATAGCCTTGGGTTTCTCTGATTCCATGTACAGATTTTAACCTCATAAGTGTAACAAATACAGCTTTAATTTGCAGCTATAATTCAAAGCCTGTAACAGGGTTGGAACAAGACAGTGTATTTTGATGAGAAAAGTTTAAAACCTCCCATGTAGAAGAGTACCAATCACACTAGTACCTACTAGACCTCTGAAGGGGTACAACGACACTTTGAAGTGATGCAGATTCCCTTGGCAGCACTCAAAGTCCCCTTTAAAGTGCTACTGCAGTAAAAAGGAGCCCTACTACAAAAGAAAATCAAACTTGTCTGTGGTTAAGCTGGAGAAGAGTGCTACGACATATAGGTATTTTGCATCTCAAACTGATTTGCACTGCATGGATTAGTGTTTTAAGTCTGCAGCAGATAATTGCAGCCAGCCACTGCCTTCAGAGTACACATGCTTTCACTTGCACCATTTTTCAAAGGAGAGAAGATCTATGTTCAATAAGACAGCCCTCTTGCCCAGCCCAGCTGAGTGCTTCACAGCTGGGGGCTGGTCATTAGTTAGGGACTTGGCAACACGCAAACTGAAGCTTGCCTATCCTAGCGTTGGGCAAGCTGATGAAGAGAGAAAATCCCACAGCTGGGCATCTCTCACTGAAGTGGTTTGCCATGCTCAGTTAACCTCAGTCAGGCCATGGCACCTCACGTATCTTAGCTCTCTGCTGTCACGCCGCAGTCCCTGATGTCCCAGGTACCTACAACATACCTGTTTTAGGCGATGGGAGAGACAGGCTCGTTGATTGTCCTCAAAAACAGTGTTGGTACCAGCCACTGGGTGCCTAGAAGTTGAAGATAGGGAACAGTCAGAGCACTGAAGTGATTCGGGAATGGCTGTCGTGGCAAAATATTAAGTGGAATTTAGTAGTAGGCGGCTGCTCTTGGGCTCAGGGTCAGGTCAGGAGCTGTTTGATCAATCAAGGCTCCTGGGAGTGGGAAGTGTAGACCACCAGCTTGAGAGGGAAGTGGGCAGTAAGTAATCAAGTTTTCTTGTCGAGGTTGCCCTTCAGGTTTCCTGAGTTGCCCGAGAATAGGATTTCACGTAGCCTGAAGGGGTTAGAGGACGATAGGCTGTAGCTGCCTGGGGAGAGAAGCAGCAGTAGCTGCAGGAGGCATCTAGTTGCATCTGGCCTGATCTTAAAGCAGATCAGGAGCACTGGGGCATTTCTAGCCGTGGACACTGCTGGGAGGCAGTGCTGCTGACAGCAGATGGGGCTTGGCCGGGAAGGGTGTTCGCTGTCTGTGTTGTTCAGGAAATAAACAACTCGGGTTGCCTCTCTGGTGAGCCCACCAGTGGCAAACACTGCCTTTCCTCCACCTCTTTTCCATTTACCTCCTTTTCTGTTAGGGTCTCCTTTCCTTATAAGACATCAAGGCTCTTCTCTGTAGTATGGTTGAAATATATCTTTGGACACATCGTCACAAGACCATTTAAAAGGAAGAGGTCTGGTTGCTCCCACAGCAGGACAAACGCTTAGGACAGAAGCCTGGCTGGCTCCTACAGCAAGACAAGGAAAGAGCAAAGCAGGGAGAGGAAGGTGAAAGCAAATCCAAAGGCTTTCTGTGTCCTTTCCTCTGCTCCAGTCAGCATTCCCAAGGGATGTCTGTCCCCACACAAACTTATGAAAAGTCATAGAATCATAGGATTGTTTGTTTGAAAAGACCTTTAAGATCTAGTCCAACCAATAACCTAACACTGCCAAGTCTATCACTAAACCATGTCCCAAAGCACCACGTCTACATGTCTTTTACACACCTTCAGGGATGGTGACTCAACCACTTCCTTGAGCAGCCTGTCCCAGTGCTTGACAACCCTTTCATGAAGAAATTTTCCCCTAATATCCAATCTAAATCTCCCCTGGTGCAACTTGAGGCTGTTTCTTCTTGTCCTGTTATTACCTGGGAGAAGGGACTGACCCCCACCTCGGTACAGCCTCCTTTCAGGGAGCTGAGGAGACCAATAACGTCTCCCCTCAGCCTCCTTTTCTCCAGGCTAAACACCCCAGTTCCCTCAGCTGCTCCTGGTAAGACTTGTGCTCCAGACCCTTCCCCAGCTTTGTTGCCCATCTCTGGACACGCTCCAGCACCTTAACATCCCTCTTGAAGTGAGGGGCCCAAAACCAAACACAGTGCTCAAGGTGCGGCCTCACCAGTGCTGAGCCAGGGTGTTCTTGGCTTTCTTGGCCACCTGGGCACACTGCTGGCTCATGTTCAGCTGGCTGTCAGCCAGCACCCCCAGGCCCTTTCCCTCCAGGCAGCTTTCCAGCCGCTCTGCCCCAAGCCTGTGGTGTTGTGTGGGGTTGTTGTGACCCAGGTGCAGGACCCGGCACTGAGCCTTGTTGAACCTCATACACTGGCCTTGGCCCATTGGTCCAGCCTGTCCTGATCCCCCTGCAGAGCCTTCCTGCCCTCCAGCAGATCAACATTCCCTGCCCCCAACCCCCCCCCACACACCCCCCAAATATATGTTGATATATATTTACTTCTTGTGAACTTTCATTTCTTTTCCGATACACTGAGGAGTGAAAGCAGGTGTCTTAACTGCTGATTGAAGACTTGAAGCATCTTGACTGTGTGAATCTCATCTGTCTGCCTATGGTAGCCAGTCCATGGAAGCAGATTTGTATCCTTGCGTAAGGAACCATGCCATGGTTGTATATATTACTTTGCTCTGACTTCCTGTCGTCCCTTATAAACAAGACAGAAGGAATCTCACCAGTATACAGAAAATCAGTGCAAGAAACCACACGAGTTTGGTAGAGCCACACAAAGATGGACCAGTAACCATGCAGCACTTGGAGACCCTAAAATGCTGAAATTTCCATTTTAGTTGCATACTTCTCTTTCTTGATTTAATGAGTATTTAAAGCACATAAGTAGAAAAAGTGAATTTTATCTTGTAAATTTTGTATGCTTTATGACCACTGTCTTAATTTTTTCCCTGGAAAGGCTCGTCTTCCTGTGAAGTGGATGGCACCTGAAAGTATTTTCAATTGTGTCTACACCTTTGAGAGTGACGTCTGGTCTTATGGGATATTGCTTTGGGAGCTCTTTTCTTTAGGTAAACTCCTTCAAAATCGGTACTTCAGGGGATTTCTGTTTCGTCTTGGTTTTACCGCAGATGTAGAAATCATGATGTTCATGTGCTCTCTCAACAGGAAGCAGCCCATATCCAGGGATGCCGGTGGACTCCAAGTTCTATAAAATGATCAAGGAGGGATACAGGATGTTCAGCCCTGCATGTGCACCCCCTGAAATGTAAGCAAGCAACCAGCATCGCTAATTACCAAACGTCAGCAATGATGCAAAGGAAGGGAAGCTTCTATTCTTGCATTAAGGCTCATTGCACTGCCCCATTGTTTTATTTTTAAGTTCTTTTCACATTTTAAATAATTCATGTACTCTAACGAGCAGAATACATGCATGTGTTGTTGCAAGCAATGAAATACACTCATGCCTTGTACCATCTGATCACTTTATCATGGTATCTGCTCTGTGTCAATAAATTATTGACAGGTCACAGGACATAATTAAACATTTTTAATTCAAATAAAGCAGTCAATGAGATGTATCACCAGATTGTTCATCATCTGCACTTGTGCTGTACTTCCCCACAGCAAGAGGACTCACTACTGATCTTCTTTATGAGCCATCCCCGATTCACTGTTTTGTAAATGGATTAGCACTTAGCAAGCTATTGAAGAAAACTGTCCAGAGACTTTCATTAGTATTGAGTCCTTTGTTTTCACAAGCACAGGTGTTAGCAGCACTGTTTCTGTTCTTAAAGATCGCTTAAAGAAGTAAACTGTGGGACTGGGTCACACTTTTCTTTCAGATGATGATGGAGGAGCTCTAAGGGTTTCTTCCCGAGCAGTACTTAATTTCAGTGTGTTTGCAGGTATGACATAATGAAGAGTTGCTGGGATGCTGATCCTTTACAGAGGCCCACGTTTAAACAAATTGTACAGCTGATAGAGCAGCAGCTTTCGGATAGTGCCCCCCGGGTAAGTTATGGATCATCAGTTTTTTGGAGTCAGAAGCAGTTTGAAGCAAAATGTTAGACTAGAGCTGTGAGGAGCAAAAACCCTGGGCACTTCATTATTTTCCCAGTATTATTTATGTAGCTTTGCACTGTCAGGTTGGGTGGTAGGAATGATGTCTGGGCTACTCGCTTCTGCTTAGTTGTGCTATTAGATAGTAGCCATCTAAGCCCATACCCAAAACATACCACCTGGAGAAGACTTTGTATGGTTGATGCTTCTCATGCAAGATAGACCTGGCACAACAGTTTTGATGTTAAAAAATGCAATGGTACTGCGTAAATACATCTTATCTTAAACTATGAAAAAATTGTTAATCTGGAAAACACCTCAGAAGTGAAGTGTATTTCGCTTTTATTAGAAAAGCTTTCTGGGTGAAGGGCTTGAGCTTTTGATGCTCTTCTGCCTCTTCTCACTTGCTTGCCCTAGCTCTATCTATATAACCTTGGAGATATGTTGTGACAAACTGTATTCACTGCTTTTTCAACTATTCCTTAGTAAATGCTTTTTCTGAGAGGGTAACTGAACAAAACAGTCCAAAGAAAAATTTGGAGACACATCTGAAACTTGGATTTTGTCTTGCAATAACATTGTGTTACTGGGGTTTTAAAAAGTAAGTTTAAAACCTAGTTTAAAAATAAAGCTTCCTTTTACCTTCTGGATGCCTTGTTTGGGCACAGAGTACATGGCTTCCTGACAATTTGAGAAAAGAGGAAACTGAAAGCTGCTGGTGTTCGATTGCATCCTGTAGCATATTTTTGGCAGGTGCAGGCATTACTAAAACAAAAGCAAGAATGCGAAGGAAGTATTAGTGAGATTTCTGGGGGAGTTCAGTAATAACCTGAGCTGCATTTTTTTCAAGCTCAGTTGAAATTTGGCGTGCAGTTGGAAGCTGTGCTGTTGTTAATAACTGAGATTGAGGTTCTTGATTCTTTAAATTGGCAGCTTAAGCCCAAGACCTTTGGAAACTCTCTTCAGATTTGCAAAGAAACACCTGGGCTGGAACCCTTCCATGTCAGTAGGTAGTTCACAGTGGGAAAAGGCTAGGAAAGGAGAGCTCTCCAAGTATGCGTGAAGGGAGCAGTCTGCAGAGTACTGACACTGGTCTTCGGCTTCTGCAGGTTTATGCGAACTTCTCAACTCCACCTTCCAGTCAAGGGAATGCTCCAGATCACTCTGTGAGGATTAACTCGGTGGGTAGCAGTACTTCATCTACTCAGCCTCTCCTGGTACGCGAAGATGTTTGAGTGGCATCTGGAAGAAGAGGAGCCCAGATGTATTAGCTGTTTGTATTGTGCAGGGGGTGAGAGGGACAACTTCAATAATTTCTCTTACTTTTACTTGCTACTACCACTGTGTAGTTAAAACATTGTCGTAATACTGTCCTTTACCACACACTGTTACACATAAACTTAATCTGCTGAGCACGGTTACAGGCATCATTGCAATGTTAACTGAAGCTGTATATATTTTGCTATATTGTGTGTATTTGCAGTAGAGAGCCAGATCTGAAGGAAAAAAAAAACCAAACAACAACAAAAGAAATCCTGAGCTGGGGTGTGGAATGAGATGACTGCGGATGAAACCAAATCTTCAGTGATCCTTCTCTGGATCTGTGCCTGGAAGGCATACAGTCATTTCCTACTTAATCTTGTTTTGCTGAATTTAAGAAATAAACATGTATGAAGCTAACGGCTTTGCAAACACCTTTCCACATCCAGCCAAGCCTGAGAAAAGCTTTCCCAGGCAGATACTGTAGGTTGGAGGCCAGCAAGGGTGCTGTATGTACGTGGGCTAGAGAGGTGAAGGGACTGAGACCCTTTCAGAGTTGGTCTGCACAGCAGCAAACCCTCTGGGGAGCTCTGGGGTTTGAAGCAGAGGAGGGGAGAAGAGCGTGGATCTTCATCTTTATTTCCCAGCTGTGCTGTCAGCCTTGCAGACCAGTCATGAGGTTTCCATGGATATATGTACTACTGCCCACTGGCCTGTTCCCTACCAGGGATGGAGCTTCCCATCATTGGGTCTCGCCCTACCATGGAGCCTGAACTGCTCCTGTGCCCTCCTGCCTTGGGAGGCCAAGGGCTTTGATGCTTGTTTTGCTAATAGTTGTGTCCAAAAGTGTTCACCAAAGATAGGTGGGCCCTGCCAAGTTGGTCAAAACAGGGGAGGGCGGCTGCTTCCAGCAAACTGTGTGTCTGGAGGAAAGGCTGTTTAACGGGTCATCTTATCTAAGCAAGAGCAGAGGCAAAAATTTCTCTCTTGGGGGGCCCTTCTTTATCTTGTCCTGCTCAGGTGAATCTCTTCCATAGGCAGGCTTGGCTAGTGCTAACTGGAAAGGGCTGTTTTCCCCCACCTCAAGTTGTTTTGTTTTTCTATAGTAGTCCAGAGGTCATAACGAAGATCATCTTAACTGGGAAGTGCTGAATTTGTAAATGGGATAAAAGAAAGAATCCCTTCAGTCTTGTTTGACAGACGTGAGGCTCTGGGGGGGGTCAGTATCTATTGAGCCCAGGGTTGTGCTCAAGTATCTTCTAACCCCGTTTCTTCCCATTGGAAACACTGCTGGTTCTTTTCTTCCTTTGTTTCTGTCCCCTAGAAATTAGTAAAGGCATCGGAGAAGCATTTGTCAGAAGCAGAGTACTAGCTGAGTACCTATTTATTTAAAATGCACTTAAGCACTCTGTAAGTTATACTTTACCAGGATTTTGGTTGAGTTTACATGCAATTTAAATGTGTAACTAACTGCCCAAATGCAAGGCAATTGTAAATACACACACTAGTGGTATATTTTGGGTTATGTTGAGTACCATGCTCCTTCTATGACTGTGCATTTGGTTTATTGTTGCAGGAATCTGTCTTTCAGAGTTAAGTCAAAAATTAGCCATTTGCACTGAACTTACTTAGGCTGTTGCACCTTTCCAAAGTTAGCCAGTTGTTTGGAGGCACTCGTAATGCATAGTTGTTGTTGAGCATTTTCAGTTTAATGCTATAAAAGCTCTTTTGTAACTTATTGGCTTTCAGAGCAACTGTAGACAAACTGGTTGTTATAATTATAGATGTCTCGGTACTTTATGGACACTTAGCTGAAAGAGGTTGGGGTTTTTCTTTCTTGAAATTTATATTTTTATAATTTGGGGATTTTTGAAACTTATTTTGCAATGGCTTGATGTTTTGAATGGGTTTATGCATTGTTTTTGTAAATATGGAAATGTAGCAATAATGTCCTTTTGACTATTCTCAGTCCTTGAGTCTCAAAAATATTTTTTTATATATATATATGCAAAAACTATATGTATAAATATGTAAGTGTTTGAAAGTTTATGAAACACTTAAGGATATGTTGCTTGGTTGTAGAATTGCAGTTCAGAAAAGTTCAAATAAATCTGTAAATATGTATTCAAATGCTACTGATGTGTACTATGTTAAGATGGAATATTTTCATGCAAGTCTTAATAAATTCTTGGGTTGAAGCAAAATCTCAGTGTACAGCCACACAGAGGTCAAGTTTGGCATTCTGAAACATTTTTGCAAACGTGTGCCAGAAAACCTTCATGTTTATTTGTTCTGAAAGTTCTTTACCTACCTGTGAAGATATGGGACAAGTATTTGGAAACTTGGATGCAGCTTTGTTCTGGAAAAAATTGCAACTAGAAGATTGATCCTGTAGACTCTTGATGTGAAATTGAATAGTATTTAAAACTGAACAAAAATATCTCAGTGATATTAAGGATATGGTTGCAGAGGCAGTTGGAGCCATTCAAAGGCTGCAGCGATGCCGAGTATTTCCCCTTCACTCAAACACAAGTACACATGCACGCTCTTGTCCCCTTCTGCATGCTGGCACTGGAGCTCGTGTTGGGCTGGCTAAATGCAGCACCGCAGAGGAGGCAGCATGAGATACCTACCACTGCTTGGGTTGGGAGGGGTGGGTCATCAAGTTGCTTCCTTCGCTGAGCAGGTACCCTGCATCTTAGTGAGAAACTCTTTGTTTAACTTATTCCAGGTTTGAAATCAGTGACTCACCCATTCCCACGTGTTCCTCTGCTGCATAAGGGTTTGCATCAGCATGGTGGTGTGTGGTTTAATAGTAGGTACAGAGCATAAAAGCAAAAGTTTCTAGAACTATCTTACCAAAAACCTCTGCGAACTTCAATGAGAAACAGACCTTGACTTGTTTTGGTCCTTCAACGTTTCTGTTCTGTCAGCAGACCTCCTTGAAGAGCTCCCCTCCTTCAGAGTTTCCTTTTTTAAACAGCTTCCTTTTTTTTTCCTTTTCTTCCACCCAGCTCTTGCCTCTGCTAATTAAGGAAATAAAAACCTACTTTTTTCAGGATCCAGGAGATACAAGTTTTTGTCACAATTAACATTATAATCATTTTCTAATAATGCTTCAGAAGATATCAAGACTGTGGCTGAATCTGAGCCTTTTTTTCTCCTGTCTTGTTCACTCCCCCATTTAAGCAAAGTAGGCTTCACACTGAGGCATCCCAGTAGCTGGATAGGTACAAATAATTTGTGAATTCTCATTTGGCATAGCCAAAGGAGCTATTTTATGTATTTATTCAGTTAGCACAACTTTAATTTTATTTTCCTGAAATGTTTTCCCTTCTGAAGCAACCTAGGATATGGCATCTCTGCTTTCTGAAAAAATCTTTCTCCTATTTTCTTATTACAATGATTACCACCTCCATTCCTGTTCATGGTCACACGGACCATTTCCCCCTGAATTATTTTCTTGTGCTGGTCCTTTAGCAATAGCTTATATGAAAAGTACATCAGGAAGGCATTCAATATGTATTTTATTTGCTTCAAAGCATTATTGTACCCAGACATAAAGAGAAACCACCATGGACCATCAGAACCATGGGCCATCATGCACCAAGTACCTGAAGGGATGGTGAAAGGCGGCTGATCCAGGCTCTTTTCAGTGGTGCCCAGTGACAGGACCGGAGGTAGTGGGCACAAACAGGAACACGGGAGGTTCCCCCTGAACATCAGGAAACAGTTTTGCTCTGAGAGTGACTGAGCACTGGCACAGGTTGTCCAGGGAGGTTATGGAGTCTCCATCCTTGGAGATACTCAAAAAACAACTGGACATGGTCCTGGGCAATTGACTGTAGGTGGGTCTGCTTGGTCAGGGTGGGTCGGCCATATGACCTCCAGAGGTGCCTTCCAACCTCAGCTGTTCTGTGATGCTGCAATCAGCAAGGGGACTTTCTCAGCTGTAACATTCACTTGGCCAAAAGTAGGAAAGAAGATCCCACTCACTGAACACTGGATAGTGACTCTCTGTTCTTCTTACTAGCTAGGCTCTGTGGGAAAGAAGAAAGTTTGTGGATATATACACTACATATACTACAGTATACATGGAGTTAGTGACGAGTATCATATGCATCACTGCCACCAGATTTTTTTGTTTCTGGAGCTCCTTCACATCTGTATGCCATTTAGGTCATTGGGGAGGTTATCTGTAAATGGAGACATGATGGTCCTGGCCAAGTTACCAGGGAATGATCAGTCCTGCCGTGGTCCAAAATGTTCACAGTGATTGCTGGAGAGGCTGGACAACAGCATCCTTAATTCTACTGCTTTGTAGGCTGAAACTGTGGATTAGGAAACTTCCCACTTGCCCTCTGAGGAGGTCTGAGCTCGACAGAGGACAAGGAGCAGCTGCATAGACTTGTTAGCCCCTGGTTTAGAACTGAAGTTCTAAGAATACGAAAATCTACTCTGCAGTTCTGTTGTGGTTTCCAGAAAATTCTGTAACTATGAATCATGGTTACAGATGACCTTCAGTTGCCTTGTTTCCTGAGCACTAATTTCTTAAAAGATTATGCTGTAGCTAGTAAGTTTATGTCCAAAAATTGCTCTGAGGCTGTTTTCTGAAAGATATTCCATATTTCATAAACTGATTATCGATCACTCTTTTTGATGAGAACTATTATCTGTCAGCTGCCAACCAGGCAGCAGAGATTATTTACTAGCAGTGATAGCTCCAGTGACTTGATTTTTCTGTCCATTCCCTGGAAATCATTTTAGCTGGGTTGTGACAGGCAGTAGAAGCCAGCTGACCCCAAAGGACCTGTTGGACTTTGTGCACTCCTCACTAAGCAATGTCAGCAGCATCAGACAAGGAGTTTGTGTGGTAGGCTTAATGCTATCCCACCATCAGGTCGCCGTGTGGGAAGGCACAGCATGAGATCAGTATACAGCAGCATGTAGTACAAATAGTACAAATTACTCCAGTACTCTCTCTAGCTGCGGAAAGTGCAAAATAATGTTTGGCTTCCCCCAGATATGTATATTTTGAGAAGTACCAGCACCAAAGGCTGGCTGCACTTCTGTGAATTATACCACACATGCTTTCGGCTGGTCCATGTATCATTACGGGGCAGGGGGCCTTGCTCTTAGTATGTGATTGTGGGGTGGGAGGTTTGTGGTGTGGTCATCAAAAAAGAAGTTAGCATAGTGGCACAGCTGAGCAATCACTTTTGATGACTGAAATAACATGTGGTGTTTGACTTGCCTGCTCAGAGTGGGAGGAGGGCTGCTGGGCACAGCAGCTGACCCAGGTCTAACTCCCTGGTGGGTTGGGGATGAAAGGAGTGAACAACATTCCTCATGCCTCTGGCCCATTCAGTGCATTAAAAGAAAATTTCAGAAGGGCAATAGCAACCTCCCAGATGCTAGTTTTGGCTTTTTCTCTTTTGAGTTAAAATAGCAAAAGCAATTCAAACTCATTTATCAGATGAAAACATTTTTGTATTTTCCCCTTCAGTCATTTTTCATTCAAAAGCTGTTTGCATTTTTCTTCTTTTGCTGGACTAAACAGCTAGTCATGTTGTTCCAGAAATTAGTATTATTTGGAAATTTCCAGAGTTCTTGTGCAACATGTGTTGAGTTTCAACTCATTCTGGTAGACAGGATGTCTCTGAACCAAAGCACCAAAGGAAAGACTTCTCCTTGGACTAGAAACAACATACGAAAAATGGCAATGGCTCCACCAAAAGCAGTAAGTAGTTGCACAGCCCCCTGCCTGCCTGAGGACAGCCTTGAGCTGCTGCATCAACGAGCCTCTGGGACTGGGTACCAGCACATGGCCAAGCCCAGCAGCGTCAGAGGAAGAAAATGGGTTTATCCCTTCCTAAGCCAGGCCTGCAAAAGTGTCCTCACTCATACCGGTGTTCTTAAGTTCCCTCATTTTGAGGGAAGGGAAAGAAATGACTGGTGTAATACATTTTAGCTATTCAATCTGAGGCAACTAAGACACTCAAGGGGTGGTGGTGGGTATTTTTAGAATACTTTCTCTTTTAATAATAAAAATAAATGTTTTTAGAGCACATTTGTCAGCATCCTTTGAACTATCTTGATGAAACTAATTAAGTAGGATAAAATCACTACGATTAGTTATCTAACTCCTTTTGGAAGTTTTATTCTTTTAGAGCTTCCAGCATTTTGGGGCATGGAGAAAATACAAAAATACGAGCAGTACTGGTAAAAACCCTCCAAGGAAATTAATAGAATCCCAGGATTATAATTACTTTTCAAAAGCTCATGCTTAAGCCACTGGAGATTTCAGAGGCCTTGGGCATTATCGGGGAGTGCCTGAACCTGGCAATGGGGAGCTGCTATGCAGAAGTAGAGAGACCTCTGGGTTACAGGGAGGTGGCTCCAGCAGCAGCCCAGAGGACACAGATGACTGGCGCCTTTCTGCATCCCCTCTGGCCATCGACTGACTGTCAGCTTGTTAGAGACTTCCTAGGATTTCTCAGGCTCCTTTGAATGGCAGCAGTTGTTTGGGTTTCACTTGTAAAGTTGCAGCAAAAAGAGCCAAGCTAATTTTTGGCCAATGAACTGGAAAAACAAAACAATATTTTTTTATCACAAATAATATTGTAATATCCCTCCAGCTACTGCATGTCATGCTGCACTGCCTGCACTCTGCTGTGCGGCCGCTGCAAGGATGCATCAGAAGGATCCAGGGCAGCAGGAGTACTGGCATCCCAGCACAGGGTCGAGCATCCCCAGCAGCGCTGGCCCAGGGCTCACCAGTCAGCTTTTGTTTGGTGCCACGTACAGCACTCCAAGGGTCAAGGAGAACATCTGCAGTATATCTCAGCAGCCACTGGCAGGGAAGCCACCAGCACTTAACAGGGGACAGGAATTTCTCTAGGAGCAGTAGGAGTTAACCCAGAGGATTTGCCTCCCAGGTGGCCTCTCTTACTCTGCCAGTTAATCCCAGCAGGAAGCATATTACCTGCTTCCTCACAGCCTCTGTCACAAAGAGCTGGAAAGAAAAAAAAAAGTATTTTATGATCTTTAATGCTTCTTTGCTTTTTTAATTTATTTTTTTATTGCTCCTTAATAAAGTTGCCTCACCAGCCTTGGCTCTTGCTGTGTTTAATATTCCGGATTTTTCTGTGAACGCCTAGCAGGACAACATTGGGGAAGACCCTGTTTTTAGGCAAACTGCTCTAGGCCTCTCTTTAGCAGGGGAGGCCCCAGCTCCCACTTTGGCACGCGCGTTTGCTAGCGCAGGGCTGCTGCAGAAAGCGCTGTCCTGCAGGCAGGCAGGCTGCTGAGGCGGGCAGCGTGGCTTCACACAAGGGCCTCTGGCCTCCCCTTTAAACGGCTCGAGGAACAAATGTCCTTTTGATCATCTTCGTAAGCTATTGTTGCAATTGCGTAGGATCCCCAGGCCTTGTGACGATCATGTGTGCTGATCACCACCCCGGCGCTTCTCTAATCACAAGTAACAGAAGGATCTACCTCCTCGGGACCAGACCGGCGCTGGTGGTTCTTCCCCAAGCAACGCCTGTGCGAATGGCCATGTGACGGAGATTTGGACCTGCTCTTGTCATCTGTTGAAAGCAAAGACATTTAAAACATCAGTTCCTGAAGGGAAGGGGGGGAGGGAGGGGGAACACTGCAGGAGAACCATGTTTTGTCATGCTTTTCATGGCAGAAAATTTTTTAGGACTAAATACATCACACTTGCTTTCTCACCCTTTACCCTTAGTTCAGAGTGGAGAGAGAAAAATTAGGGTCCTGGCAGAAGGTTAAAGTACTTTGCATTGTACAGTGCAGGGCCGTTAATAATGTAATTACAAATGATGAAGAAAATATCTGTTAACCAGTTGGAAAATAAGAATTCCAACCCCTTCATTTGCCATCTATCATCTGGACAGTCCAAAGAGCCACTTACATTACATGAGACATCTCTTCATCCACTTATATTACAAGTGAAATATCTTCAGGAGTAACATCACAGTATCACCAAAGCTATTTTCCAGCCTGATGTCTGCAAGTCTGGTAGAGCAACATGCAGCCAGTGTCATCAGCCTAGAAATCACATGCATGTTCATCGTCTTGTCAAGATTTCTTCTTGTGATACTGAAAGCCTCTTTGGAGCAGAGCCTGATTTTCACCCGAGTCCATGGATATGCGCAAATTAGGACTGTGGATGAGTATCAGTATCAGTGCCCCTTGCTTGCCCACCCAAGCCTTCTCCTTTCAATAGAAGAACAGATATGAAGAAGTTGCAGTTTTATACTTGTATGGAGCCAGTGTGAAAGCAAAGAAGATGACACAGAAAGCCGTGGACACCGCTAGCACTGTGCCGTGAGATCGTTGCAGTCATATGACGAGCTATCTAGATTGTTAGGCACCCAAATTGTAATCTGTGGTTACATACAACCCTAACCACAGCAATACCTGCAAATATGGTTAAAGCTGATCTACAGCATATCAGCTGGAGAAGGAAACGACTCTGCTCCTTTGCACAAGGAACTTGAACAAAAACTGTTTTGTTTTCTCCTCTGTGACAAAAAACGAGCCTCTGGGGCTCAGTGGAAGTTTTTGAAAACAGGCTAAAACCAGCGTTCCTACACTGAAGCTTTATTCTCTGGGATGGCTCTTTCTCCAATTGTAGCTACTAAAAAGCTCATCCATCAGATAGAGGGTTATTTTAAATTAAGAAGAGCAGGTTTTCTGGTGGTTGATTGAACTTGAATTACATACCGGCACACAATAGTCTAGGCTCAAATTTGCATCAAAATATGAAGTTGCACAATGCATCAAGAACTGGGAGGAAGAGGAGGGAGGAAAGCCAAATTTTGCAAAATTGGAGCTGACAGGTTGGGCTGGGCTGAGCCTCCCTGAGAGGGCAGCAGGCTCCTCCATGAGGGGTGGACAGCCGGCCAGCCCGGCCAGCAGCCAGGGTTGGGGCAGTTGTGCCTCCTGTGAAATCCAGTTGAGCTGAAGGTCATGCCCACTGGGTGGGGAGGCGTGGGCAGACTTTTTGTAAGCTCACATGGAAGGGGAAGCCAATGCAGCAGTGCTTTGCACCAGTGAAAGAGCCCTGCAATAAGGCTGAGTTGTAAAAGCCATAATGAGAATGGGGTCTGTGGTATCAGCCAGCCAACAAAGACCCAAAACTTGGGGAGATCCAGCCTCAAAGCTTATCTTCTATATAGACAGGGTACAGCAATCACAGGACAGGGAGCAAACTCAGAGGGAAGGGAAAAAGCTTTCCCAGCATCTGGGAGAAAGTCAGGGTTCCTGTGTCCCGGGCACTGCTGGCCCAGCCCCTGCTGACAGCAGCCACTGACCTTCAGGGCAGTCACCATGAAGGGTCGACCGGCAAGAGCAAATGAAGCAAAACCAGGCAAGGCTGCATTCGACATTTACAGGGGCAAACACAGCTGCAGACGGCCACTAGGAAATTCAGGTTCAAGAACTGCTACAAAGGCTCAGACTTCTTCCCTGGTTGAATCCTACTGCTCTTAGCACTGGGCTTGGCACCACATCCTGCGTAACTCATGACAGTGGCAGAAACAGAAACAAGGGAAGCGTTTGACTGCTAATTCCAGCAATCTATGCCGCAAGATACCAAAAACAGGGAAGTGTTAGAGATGGGCACCCTCTTGAGTGTTGGAACTTTGGATAATTACCTTTACCTGCATCTCTTGAGAGCCATCGTGGCTGGGAAGGAGGGATAGTCACATTGTATGACACCAGGACACTTATTTAGCAACATCTGAGACTCCAGCCATTTCCCTGGAAAATGAATGCTGGCATTTAACATTGCGGTCTTGGGAAACGGCCCCATCAGCTGCTTCAGAGGAGGCTGGAAACAAGTCTCCCATCACACGTACCTTGGGAATAGCTGCCTTATGGCCGAGATGTGTCTTCTGAACACAAGGTAGTGACTGATGATTGGTAACTTGCAGCGTGAGGTTAGATATTTTTAATAACTTTCCATCCTGCCCTGTGTCACTGTGAATATTTGTGATTATTACCTTCCATAATATTTTTTTTCTAAGAGACCGAAAGCAAGCAAAGTCTTCTTCAAAAGAAAACGAGTCAAATATTTCCTACTTCCCTGAGCACTTTTGTGCAGACTTGAGGGAGTTGTTAATGAGGTTCCAGGTAATTTCTTATTTTGGGTACCATCTGCTGCAGTGGGAAATAACAACCAAATGTATTTTTTAAACACCATATAAATAAGGTTCATTTTATCTGATAATGTCCAAATCCTCTCCCCTGGCTAAGTATATGCTGAGCTTGAAAAGACCATTCCTGAACATAAGTACCACTTCAGAAAGTCTATCACTTCCAAGCACACACACTCAATATAATTCATTCGCAATATATTTTAGCATTTTACTCTAGGTGTAGAAAGTAGGCTGTACAGGGCTGCTATGACAGCCAGCTATAAGTCTATGCATTATGACTTATGCATATTATGCATATTATGACATGACTATGCATGACAGACTTACTGTGGAGACTTTACAAGAAGAAATACTTCAGAATTCACAATGTTCTTCCACCTAGCCTTCATGCAGCATTTTTATCCATCATCATCATCCTTGATTATCTTTGAGAAGTCCAAGAGAACTCTTTTACCAACTGCCTGCAGAAGCAACTTGCTGTTTGTCTCTGAGGTTCCTTTCTGTTACTACGATGGCTTCTGCCAAAACATCTTCTTCATTACGTCCCACCAGTGCTTTCCAGCACCCACCTGTAGTCCTTGTGCATCTGCTCCCCTTCTCCTCCGTGACTGCCCCAGAAGTATGTGGGAAGAAGTATATAAAAAAGGATAAAAGTAGATAGGCTAGATGTGCTAAGGGCTCAGAAGGTACAGATTCTGTGCTATTTTGTCTGCACAGTCTGAACAACTAAGCTTGAAACAGTCACGTAGCTCCTGAGACAGTCTGGCACAGGCATCACCATCAGGCACACAACCACCTTGGGAGGCACCCCGCAGGGTCGGTGACACCCAGCTCCACCACCTGAAGGAGTTGCTCTGGGGACAAGGAGACTGAGCAATTTTGGGTAATTGCATTGCTAATTTTGGCCAGAAGGAAAAATAGCTTCCTGGCAAAGAAATAGTTGACTTTAACTACTGGCAGCAGCATAGTAATATACCTTCCAGTTTTGTTTTTTTCTGCAACTGTAATTAATTGACTCCTTTGTAAAATTCTATATCATGAATAATGAAATACATTAAATAAAAAAAGGCCTAATACCGATGCCTACGATATTCCATTAAGGGCCTTATTGAAACAGAGTTAGTTCCCATTAAATTTTCTTTACAGAAGGTTTCAACTCGCGCTTAGGCACAACACAAACTAGCATCTGGTTCTTTAGCAGGTAGGATTTTGTGCTGCATGGTATGAAGAACCAGCTGAAATCAAGAAGTGTCATAGCTCTTGCCTCCCACTCTGTTTCCTAACCCACATTTGCCCATTGTTCAGGGAACAGAAACCTGTGGCTGGGACTGGAGGCAGATCATTTAAGGCTTTTTTAAATCTGTATTTCATTGTATTCTGAAAGTTGAAATCAAGTGGATAATGACTGCAAAAAATCACCTCTTAAACTGGGTGGTTAATAACTGCATAGATTGCCTCTATTTTCTCTTCATTTTTTTTAAGCTTGTCTCCTGGGATTTAGCATTTTTATTTAAATATTTTCCCATGGTCTCAGGGGACCAGGCAGAGGCAACACAAGGAGGAGGCACCGTGGTGCAGCTACGCTGGGAGAGACGGCCGCAGGAGCAGAGGTAAGAGCAGCTCCTCATTGCCTCTCACCCAAAATATACGGGGTCATTTCTGAGCACCGACCCCTTCCACCTGCTGCGCACGGATGGTCTTCTTGATGCTCTTATCTCTAGTCTGCATGCCGTGATCGGCCATACCTTTGGGGGTGTTTCCTTCTCCTTTTCCACCCCAAGTTCCCATTTGGAAACTGATTTTAAGTACCTTCTTGCTGACTAGATTGGCCACTTCTTTCTTGCATTTTCCTCTCCAGTATAATATTGCCTTGTTTCCATATCGATGTCTTATTTACAAAAAAAGGCCTAAAATAAGGTCATTCTCCCTCTTTTAGTCTCAGACATTACTTCATCTAATTGCAACACCCTGAATGAGAATCTAATAAGTGGGGTTGAGCAGAACGGAGCCCATTTACACTGCCAGCTACATCTGGTCACAACTCTCTTTCCAAGCCTTAAATTGCCTCCTACCTGGACATGGTGAAAATACACTTGAATAAGGGAGAAGACAACTAGAAAATAACGTACCCGTATCTATGCAAAAAATAAAGAACTTTGCCCATTGTTTTAAAAACATGTAGCTGGCAAAACCAAGCAGGAGCTGTCAGAATAAAAAATCAGTCAAAGACCACGCTGCAATGTGATTTCCGAATGGCCTCCTCCTTGGGGAAGCAATGCCCACAGTGGGAAGCTCAGCTTCACCAGGTGACTTACTGGTCAAGCTGGCCCTTGGCGTGAGGGTAGGTGTCCTCTCTGGGTGGGCTTTGCCACCAGCAGCGTGCTCTCTTTGATGTTCTTGCTGCACGGTGTCAGACCAGGGGTGGGAAAGCTTTTGCACAGAGCTTTGTTCTTGAATTCGACCAGCAAAAACACACCTACACGTTTGAAAAAAGAAAGCTAGTCTGGACAAGGTTGCAAACTGGGGCCTTCACCAAGCCTGGGACATGTTGGTACTGAAGCATGTGGGAACAGTCAGCTCAAAGGTGAAGGCTTTTGTAAACCTTACATGGATACATTTAAAATAGCCCAAAAAGTGAGGCAGATAAGCTAACCAGCTGTGTCTTTGTCCTGCTTTCTTCTGTTGGATTTTTCCCCTTTCTGTAAGGAAAAATCATAAATGTATCTCTATTGGTTTTTTGGGGGTTTTTTAAAGTACTTTTTAATCCCTAGATGTGTGTTTGGATTGGACCCATTTTGGAGGTCAGGTTTTGTGTAGTCCGTTACTTTCCAAATCATTACCAAACAGGTTTTCAAATACATCTCAGCCTAACGAAGATCACAACTTGAAGTTGTTAACTTTTATTTAGTTATTTATTTACTTACATTTATAACTTTTATTTATTTATTTATATATAGTAATTTATTTACCTTTGTTTATTTATTCACTTTTATTTGTTTATTTATCTGCTTTTATTTATTTAGTGAAATAGACATATACTTTAAAAACTTACATAAAATGCTGTCATTCCGGGGCAAAGGAGCAGAATCAACATTTTAAAACCAGATTTGAAAGACAGCACACATTTCTGCCTCTGTGTGTGTGTGTGAATGCATATTCTCTGCGTGCGTAATTTGTCCATTTTGGCAGGGTGATGCTAATTGCATTGTGCTGAGTTCTCTGAACATGGACTTTGTGTGTGAATTTTCTCCTCCTGAGTATAAGATCATTTAGGCTGTACATATTTTTAAGGTAAAATTAGATGCCTGTGGAAAGTTTATAGTAATTCACTTTAAATTTAGAGCTGTTTTTTGGACCAGAAGAGATAGATGAGCATCTGTTGCCCTGAAAATGATACAAAATGTAGTCACCAGGCAAAAATCAAACATGATTATTTTGGCTACATAATCAAGCAAGCAATTATTGCATTATCTACAAAGTATGATCATAAATTATTAATACATTTTCAGAGAAAAAGGTTTTAGTAAATGCAAGTTTTCTGGCTTTTATGATACTTGAGACCCAAACGTAATTCTAACTGATTGAAAATACTTCGTGACTTGTGATTTCTCAGTTTAAGATGCAGTTTGGTTGGGCATGAACGACAGTAAGGAGGGAGCAGAAAGAACAGAAGGATATGGACATTTGTGTAAGTGATTACAGACATCCTTCCTATGTGTCATGCATATCCCAAACCAGAGAGCCAATTTTCCAGTGCAAAAGGATTTAATGAACGCAAACCATATAGCACACGGTGCTACATACAGGACATTGTATTTGCAAATTCAGCTATATACCTGGGCAAGCATTTTTCATCAAGCACCAGAGATTCACGTGATGCAGACAGAACGTTTTCAGAACTGGGGAAAGAGCCCAAGTGAGGTGTTCACTGACCTTTGATGTTTTGGGCTGCAGTGACTTTACAAACTAATTCCCATCTTCAAAAGCATCTTAAAGTAGGATTAATTTCAGTTAATTTTGGCTGTCTGAAAGTTAAGCATCCTGGCCAAACTCCTGCCCTAGTTTATTTCTGCAACCAACAAAGAGTCTGTTTCACCTGTCTTGGATGCTTACCCTGTGATGGGATAAATCACTCAAGCCTACAAAGCTGGCATTTATACTGCTGAAGCTATGGGAGGTGAATCCTTTAATCATTAACAGCTTCAGTCAGTTTGTAAATGACTTCTGGAAATGGAAACTAGGTTTCCAATTAATTTGGGGAAGTGAGTGTTGCCTTAGCCCTGACATGACCAAGCTGTACAGTCTTCTCATTGAGCTGCACACCATATCTAATGCCATCAGCTGGAAGAAAGGTTCACAATCTGGTTTTGGGGCAGAATCTGTCTGGATCCTAGTCTGCTTCCTTGTCTAAAAGGTGGTTGAAAGTGTATCCTAAAATGTCAGCAGGAAATACTTGTGTCTTATGGACAAATAGCCCAGATTACTTGGGAATTCATCAGTCAAGATTGGTTTAAAGATAAAGAAAACATGAGTAAGACTAGCTGGGAAAGATCTGCTCAAAACTTCTGCTAGTGCCAGAAAGTCTACTAGAAAGAAGCTAATGGAAGTTAATGTGGAGTGTGTGTGTGTGAAAACATTGGCAGGCAGGCCTCACAATAATTAGTTATACAAATTACCACTAATGGGTGGTAGCACCGAATGACATGGGATAAATTCATTCTTGGCATGAGGAGGGGTAATTAATCCTAAATACACCCTTGTGATATAGGTAAGTATTATTATTACCCCCATTTGACAGACACAGAGAGGTGGTGTTTTGCCCTTGGCAATTCAGCTTTCCAGAAGACGTAATTTATGGTGGAGGATTATGCCATGCTCTTTAGATGACATTTCTTGTAACATCGCAATGCTGTCCCATAAAGAGATGCATGGGCTAGTTAGGTATTTTGGAAAGCTGATCCCCAGCTAGAAAATTCAGAAAGCAAGTTCATGTTGGAGTGGTCTGGAAAACCTTTACAGGCACAACATGGCAGTGTATGTGCTGGCACAAATTCCTCAGTAAGGAAAACTCTCCTCAGCAACGGAAACTTTCTGAGTGTCTTTTTTCCTTTGAAAAGTCACACTTTCGGTATGTAAACACCAGCTTTGCTCAGCTTTTGAGGTTTTCTATAAAACAGTTCCTGTTGGGGCTATAGGGCTTTCCCTGCAGCTCACCAACCATGCCAGTGCAGGGCTTGAGCCTGTCCCCCTCCCAGTTCGTTTGCTGGTAAAGAGACAGTGACTGTCAGGTCAACAAGCACAAGGAAAAAGTGCTGCTACGTGTTGGTAGGTCTCACAAGTAAAGGAACGTTTTATAGTCATGTCTTCAAAGGTGTGCTATCCATAGCATGAGGAGACTTAAACCATATACCATATGTTTAGCATATAAAGGTTTCAGCACATAGCAAGTTACAGCTGGTATGTAATGTACAGATTGTATGTTGAAGGAATTTCTTCCATATTGATCTGTAAAGCCCACAAATTATCTGCAATTCCTATATGTTTTCATTCTGTGCAAATAATTGTAGGCAATAATAATCTGCTAGGACACAGAAATCTAACTTTCTTAGCTGAGAATGAAGCTTTGCAACCAGGCTCAAACAGTCTAAATTTGCTTGAATGTAAGCGATACTTTTGGTATATGTTTCTAATGCTAAGATGTTGTGGAAAAAAATAGCATCTTATTACAAGACAAAGACACAAACAGCCTGAATTTATGGCTGCACAATATTTACTTGATTACAGGAGGAAAAAAATACTTAAAAATATATTCTCTATGCACAGTTCAGCTTTTAATGGATCTGAGTCAACGTGTTTATCCCTTAAATTTTAAACATCCTTAAATTTTAATAACTTAAAATATTAAAAATACAAACTGGTTTCTTTTCCCTGAGAACTCTTGCTTGCAACCATTCTGAAGCCCTATAGTCTTTGCTTGAGGCAAATAGTCTTTGAATGCTTTCTTAATTTTGAAGCTCTAGATACAGGATACTAGTTTTTTTAATTAATATGTATTATTAGAAAAGGTCTTACCAAACATTAATAAAGAGACACACCAAGAGACAGCTTATCATATCATCCTCATGACTATGTTCCCTTCTGTGGAGCAGTATGATGGTCTTCATGTACAACACAAAAAAAGTTTTAAGTTAGGAATCTTAGGAGCTGGAAGCATTTAGGTATACATTAAAATAGATTAAAATAAAATGCCTTGTTATACATGAGGGTATCCTAGTAAACTAATCCTGGCATTATACACTTGGAGAAATGCCATGCCTAAAACGAACCCCCTGCCCACTAGGCTTTCCTCTCTCCCCAGAAGGCCAGGAGCTGAGAGACACAAATTCAGGCTGAGGCAGATTAGCATGGTGAGCAAGTGTCAGGGGCTATTGGAGATGCGACCTGCCATCACCTTCCCCATGAAACACGTGACTCCCAGCAGGAGCTGGGCTGACCATGGTGTCCTACAAGGAACAAGGCAGGTGCTAGTGCCCAGGGACCACATCACTTCAGGTTTCACAGATAAAAATCTGTCCCTCAAATTTCTCCTTAAATAAGCTGCAAACCAGGCTTTACATGACAGGACAGAGCACCCAATGAAAAGCAATGAGGCTTTTCCCATCTCCAGCCAGTGCACCACCACCGGCTACTGCTCAGGGCTAGGTGAAAGATGCTGGTGTTGAGAGCCTGAGCAGCAAAAGGCAGCCCAGCTTCATTTTCTGAAATCTCCTCTCTGAGCTCCCTCACATCACAAGGAATGGATCTGCTCAAGTGCCATTGCTGGCCCTTGCTGAGCTCCTGTGGTCATGGAGGGGATATTTTGCAGTCTGCAATATCAAAGATTCTGAAAGTGTTGACTTTTCATCCACGCTCAGAAAAAGCCATGATGTAAACCACTCAAATGTCTTCAGAAACCATTGAGGGCAAAATAATGTAGTCATCTCTTCTCTCATGGAGGCAGCGGTTGCCTCTCTGAGTAAAGCTTGAGCTGTGTTGTGCACTGAGGAAAGAATAAATGTCTACTGGCAAAGAGAATTACAAAAGATTTCAAATGGAGAATCCTGTGAAAAATAACGTAGGAAATGGACTATCTTTTCTCAAATTTATATACTGCCACTGAGAAAAACACCACCACGCTGCACACTTTAGAGCGTATTTGTGTGCACACAGACGTGTGTACACGAGGAGACAGGGAGAAGAGAAACCCCCCAACCCAGGCTGTTTCAGTTTAGCCCCATTGCAAAACGTAGCTGGTTTATTATATTTTTGTCTCAGCAGAAAGGAAGCAAAAGGCCCTTACTGGGAAACCTGTGAGGCCCGTCTGTCCCGTGAGCCACAGATGCTCAGGAAGCCAAGGCACTGGTGCGGCTTGTGCATAGGAAGCACTGCCCTCCCCCCGCCCCGAGCCCTGGTCCCCAGACCCCAGTCCCCACCACCGCCGTGCCAACCCCCACCGCTTATCTAAGGTACGGCCAGCTTCCTCGTACCCTGCCTGGCATGTGGCAACCTGCTGCTGTTTAATTGCATAATGAAGCACTTGCTCAAGAGGATCTTAAGAAAGGATCAAATAATTAACAGCGAATAACCGCCACTGTGTGTTTTGACAATCTGAACCCAGACAATAGTTACAGGGAAAATAAAACAGCACGAGAGAATCTGTTTCCTGAAATGGTGCGCAGCTGATTTAAATCCCGTATCACTTTTCCCAGCCAAAGACTCGGCCTTAATTAGTCCAGACCAAAACAGCTGGGGCTTAATAATTTGCCTATTTAAGGACTCATCCTCTAATCTTTGGGGATGGGCTTTTATCTAATGATGGGTTATCTTTGTGAGCCCAGGGTAAAACATGTCTCCTTGCTGCTGTGACCTCTCGCACATCTTCTGGGTCCTGGCCCAGCACAACCTGATGTCCCCCCCGGTGCAGTCCCTCACCACAGGACCAAAGTGAAGCTCCGCTGGTCCACTGTAAAAATATTGCACTGAAGGGACCCAAGCATGATTTGGTCAAGTGCAACTCTCTACCAAGAAAGAGATACAGAAACTTGCCCAGAGGCATGATAAATGGCAGAAGGCATCAGGAGGGTCTATTCCCTCTGAAGTAGCTGTAGACATGAGCTCCTTTGCACCTGCCAAGAGCATGTATGAGCACAGGGGACGTTTTGCAGCAAAGCTGGCTTTGCAGTTAAAGCACCACAGTGGGTCAGCAAGGAGAGATTCCCTTTGGTGTTCCCATCCAGGTAACAGAACTGGGGATATTTTTATTAACCTTTTTTTGCATCACCATTTCCTAGCCTCAGTAAGAGAAAGAGAACAATATCCCCAAACTCTGTGAAATTAGACAGATGAATTTGCAGGCAGACAAGGGCACTTAGAAACCCTGGAGCAGAAGACATGTTGGAAATAAGAACATATTTCATATATAAGCATTCCGAAAGGCTTGTCCATCACCATGTTACAGCAGCTTCCATTTGGAAAGCAAAAAATACTCAGTGCAGAAAGCAGTCTTAGCTCACACAGTTATTGATAATCACTGCCAACTTACAGCAGAAAGGGGAAATGCTTTTTTCTGCTGATGAAGTCGAAGTCTTTGGGTGGGATGGTCGACGGGGTCCATTGGTAGGAGCCCAGAATCGTTCCACCTGGAAACCCAAAAGCATGGTATCAGTCAAGAGCCTCCCAACAATCACAAATGCACCCATAATATTTGTCACCTGAGGCTCTGGCAGAGGACCAGCATTGATTTGGGAGCCTTCCCCAGCTTTTTGGGAAGGGCTGGGAGAACTCCATAGAAAACTAATGCAGGATACTGCCCTTGCCTCCATGTGAGGTGGCAGCTGTATGCCAAGGTCTGGCCAGTGGTACTGGGCAAGATGAGTACTCCTTCCTGGGTATCCTAAGGTAGCACCCAGGGATATAAAGAAAATGTTCTGTTATTATTCATCATCCATAATAAAATGGCATTAAGTCAGAATCTACTATTAACTCTTTAGTGGCTGGATTCAGATTCTTCCAGCATGAGTTACACACTAATGCAAAATGCATTATGCTTTTATGGTAAAATCCTGACTGCACCAAGAGGTTAATTAAACTGGAGAGAAGAAAATAAAGAGGCTTTTAGAATGAATTATTCAGGAGATCATTAAGAATCAGGCACCCATGAGAAGCATGATACTTAGAAATACTAAATGTAAACACACATTCCTGGCTTAATGTAAGATTAAGAAGATAAATAGAAGTTATCTAGGCATTGCTACTATCTATTGTTAAACAGCAGAGTTAGCATGTATGCCTTTATGAACTTCCTTTAATTGTGAACACTTTTGGTGCAGAGGACAGAAGGGGGTGAGGTGGGGGCTCGGGGGAGCAGTATCAGACCCCAGAAGGCTCCCTTGCTCTGTGCTGACCACTTGGGCCTCCCTTCCTCATGGAACCTCCTCTTCCCCACTTAAGGAGATGCAGTTTGGGGTACAGCGAAGGCACACAGATCCTAGTTCTACCGACACCCAGATCCTTTGGGCACCACTTGGCAGAGCAGTTGTGGGGTGTAATCAGTCACTGCCTGCCTTTGCCCACCATTGACCCCTTGGCTGTGTGGACTCAGATGTTCATGCAGCCCAATGGCACTGGCTGCTCCATGATCAAGAAAATCCAAATGCCTGAAAGCGCAGATTTTCACGGGGGGAGGCAAAGAAAGCGGTGATAGCCTCCCCGCTGCCTTGGCCCCAGCCTGGGCTTGGATCACGCGGTGTGGCTGTAACAACAGGGCCATTTCTCTTTCTTCCCACTTGTCTCTCTGCTCTCAGAGCTGATTTTGACCAAAGTTGGCTAGCTTGACTCTACACCAGCCCCCCCCCCAGTGTGTGAGTCACCTCCTGAGCTGTCAGATGTATGAGAACTCTCAAACACAGATGCTTTTTCTCTGAGAAGACTTTGCTTGATGGATGCTGTGGAGATCAGCAGATTCACCGAGACTGGCCCTTGTGGTATTTTCTGAACACTGAATGCTTTATTTGTCTCCTCTTGTGAAGCTGGGGCGCTGACACTGGGATTTTCAGATGTACAACTGCCATTTTACACTTTGAAGAAACAACAGATGCCTGAATTAATGTGAAATTTCTTGGCCTCGGTCTCATAGTTAGCAAGTCTCCACTGGGGCAATGAAAAGTGAGGTTATGGTATGTATAAATTATACTCACGACCCAATTGCAGTCCCTTTACACAGTCAGTAAGATATCAAAAGGTAGAAGAACATGAGGCCTCCAGCCTAGATTACATCTATTTGAGTCAGGCAGGAGACTGAAGGAATTTGCAGTGATAAAACATAGTGCTTATCTCTGCCGCTGTGAGACCCTTTGTCTTGAGCTGACTTGAGGTGCAGTCTGAAGATCATCTTTAAGACTGAAATAAAAGGAGAACAGGGATAATGCTGTATCACTGTCCCAGCCTGGAGCCATGCTCCGCAACCCTTCTCTGTCTGTGTTTAATAGAAGGATTTGACGATACAAACTCTTGCGTCCAATTTCTTTTCATTACTAACCAGCTGAAAACAATTATTGGTTTACCTTAAAAGTAATTCCCTTCTGTTTCCATTGAGAAATGGCTACTGTGGAGATAAAATGATCCTGCTTTCTCCAGGTCAGCTCAGATATTTGAAGATAAATACTGCAAAAAGTTTTCTTGAATTCTTCTGAAAAGACAGTATTTCAGGTTGAAGAGCAACAAGAGAGCAAGGTTTGGGGATCCCAAGGATGTTATGAACTCTTGTCCCGGTGTGGCAGTTCAAAATGACAAATGCTTTGCAAGTTCAGGCATTTATGTTAAGCTTCTGCCATCGTGAGGAGGCATTCTTGTAAGGTCAGCTGCTGTCATGAGATGTTTGCTGTGATCTTCCCTCTTAAATGGATTAATGTGGGCACTTCCTCAGCCTGGATTTGGCCTGGATAAACAGCCAGACAGATAAGTTCCTAGTGGAAGCCTGAACCCAATGTCTCCGATTAGATTTTAGGATTTAGCTTTCTCTGATTTAAGATAGCGTTTCATGATGTTTCACAAAATCTATATTCCACAGAAGAATAACTACCCCCTACTAGAGAAAAACCTGCGTCTCCATCAAGCCAGATACATGACCTTTGAGTTTTGAAGAGTCTTTCTTTCTGGTCACCTTTTCTTGTTTCATCTATAATTTGCAAGACAAACCTTGTGTTTGAAGCCAGCTAACACATAGTCCCCTACGATGACTGGCACTGTCATCTGGGAGGCAAACCAGTAAGTGCCAAATAATCTCCTCGGAAAACGTGCTCTTTGCTCCTGAGCTCAGTCCTCTGGGCTAACGGTGGCCACACTGACTCGGCAGCTGCTGCTGCAGAGCTGGCAAGCTCTGGTTGCTGGTCCCTGACCAACCGTCCTGTGCAGGGTCCAGCCACCATGCAAGCCACCAGGGCAGCCTGAGCAGCACTGAGGGATGTGCATGGGCATTGAGGGTCTTAGGGAGGATTTTCAGGATGCGCTTCAGTGGCTGCTGCCAGGGCTCCTCCCAGGTGAGCTGGGTGAGGGGCCAAACAGCACTGTCAAGCACTTTCCAGGTCTGCAAGAGAAAGTGGTGAACAGGGGGGAAAGGGGACTCAGCTCTGGGTGAGCTCCCCTAAAGCTGCCGCCCTCTCCACAGCCCTCGCTTCACGCCAGCAAAGCGGTTGTTTTGCCCCACCAAGACTTGCACCTCAGTTATTTCCAGCAAGGACTCTGGCTCCTCTGCCAGCCTCCCTGTGTCCTGCCCAGCCTGGCACAGCCCACTGCTCTGTCCACGCTTGCTTCACTATGACCTGCCTGCCACCTTGCCCCTTTTCCCGAATGCATCCCAGTTTTACACAGCTCTCCCCACAAATTCTCTGGCAGGTACAAACTGCTTATTCACACATGCCACTCTGGTCCTAGAAAGCATTTCCTCCAGGCCATGAACAGTCAGGAAACTCACAAAGGCAATTTTAGGAGCATTATTAAATCCCTGCTATCTCAGTTACCACTAGCTTTTATGCATCTTTATCCAGAAATCTCTGCCTAGTGTGTCGGATACCTTCATCTATGCAATGCTTCTTAATCCATGTGACTGTGGTCTTAAGACTCCCTAGTCTAGCGATTGCAGGGCACAAAGCACTCTGTGAAAATGTGCCTTGGTATTTATTTTTTGAAGGGCACAGTCATCTATATTCCCTGCTATTGTGGCTTTAAATGCAGATGTCTCACAAATGTGCAGAATTTTTTTTGCTCTTCCTCCAAAATAAAAAAGGCAAGTGACACGACATGTGCTGTGTGCCAGGGTTTGTTTTACAGGAGAGGATAGGGACTTGTGCCAGGACAAGGTGTCACGATTTAACTAACTTTCCTGAATATTCAGATGAAGCTGGTGGCACATCAGGTCCCTGCTTGCTCTTGGCATCAAGCTGTCCTGCTCAGTAGCTCCCCGTCTTCAGCTCGTTGGCTGCCGAATTGTCTAAGCTCATTTGTCCCCTCAAGACGGTGTGAGCTACACTCGCACTGTTTTTTTCTATTGAGACTTAAAATCTTAAAATGAGATCTTAAAAGAGGTAAAAATCCTTTAAGCTATTCTTTTTTCCTAGTGTCTACTGTTAACATGATGCAGTAGTTAAACTAAAGCTTTTACGCCTGCTTACGCCACCAACTATGGCAATGGGGGTGATGGAGTGTGGTGGAGGAAGGACTGAAATTCAGTCTCTGAAAGAGAGTTTTGTTTGTTCCCCTTGTGAGAAGACAACCAGTCCAGTTTGCAGGCACAGTGAGGTGGACTTCTCTCACTCATCCGAAGGGTGAGTTTCCAGTTGTGGTGACTCAGTTGAGTCATGCAGAGTGGAGGATATTGGATGCACTTGAACACATTAGAGTGAAGCGTAGCTGGCTCTATGCTGTTTTGGTGTGCTACATGGTGGCCATCGCTTGTGCAAGTGATGAAGCAGAAAGCTGATGTGGTTCTACCAGGGAGAGGTATCTGCAGCCACTGAGGGCCTAAGGATGCATCTGCCCCTTGAAATGGCTCTGCTGGAGTGACTGTCTGTGCCACTGCAGCCAAAGGCTTTTCTGGAGCCAGACTGCCATGCCAACACAGCTGCTTTCACCAGTGGTGGTGTCCAGGTTCCTCTCTCTGATGGCTCAGTGACAGTATGAAACAGCAGCAAGTGCTGGGGACCATGTGAAGCAGGCTGCTGAACGCAGGATTTGGAAGACCCATCACAGTGCCAATGAACATACGGGTTTCTCTGGGAATCCCTTTTAAACTGCTATCCACAGCCTCATTTCTGGTATGCAATGGGTTATAGAAATGAATGCTAAAAAAAACACGCTGAGAGCTCATCCAGTCTGTTCTTCTACCCCCATGCATGATCTGCTATTCCTAATCAATTTCTGGGAGGTATTTGCTAACCTGTTCTTAAAACCCTCCAGGATGGCATTTCCACAGCCTCCCACATTAGTACTGCAGCACTTCACTGTATGGGTAGAAAGTAAGGAATAAAGTTTCACTTCGGTTTCCTTTGCTGATATTTCTTGTCCTAATCTCAAGGCATTTGGAAAGTACTTTTATTTTGGTACCTTTTGCAATGATCTTTTATTTGGCAGTCCTCTATGAAGTACAGTTAAGGACCAGTGTGCACATGCAGCAGTACAGTCTGCACAGCCCGGAGGTGGTGGACTCATTGCATTTCAAACTGTCTCTGAATGAGTTTCCTGCCATTTCTGCAGACAAGTTAATACTTGTCTGCTTTGGATTTGCTATTCAGACTGGTGATCAGTCTGAGACCGTTTTTTGGGGGGGGGGGGGGGGGCGGGGGGGAAGCTATGTGACCACTGAACCCTTGCTGTGCAGCAGCAGCGCTTGCTCAGCTGCCAGGCTGGTGATGCACAGGGGAAGGGGGAAAAGATCTTGACGCTGGCTACAGTGCCTGCTCCTGGCCTAAAGGAGACGGTTGTGGAGAGCACATGAATCCAGGGATCCCTGAGGCTGTAGAAATGCCTCAAGAAGCCTGTAGCTGGGGCTCACCTCTCCCCAAACTATCACCAAAGTGAATCTAGAATAGCTTTGGAAGAAATATCACTTACTTTGGTATAATCCAGCTCTTAGAATACCAAACATCCTTCTTGGTGTTAAAGAAATACTTGTAATTTCACAATGCAAGGTTCCTCCACAGCACTCTGTGGGCTTGTAGGAGAGACACAAAGGTTTAATTCCATGGGATATTTGTAACAGTAATGAAAAGAGATGTCCAGTGCACTGTAGAACAGAAGAGAGAGGCTTTGCTTCCTCTATTCCAGTATTTATAACTAAATCAAATGCATTTGAGACATGTGAATGCAACTTGCTAGGCAAGATGTAGCATCTACAGAGAAACAGCACATAA
Organism: Falco punctatus; assembly: GCF_963210335.1. Classification (NCBI taxonomy): domain Eukaryota; kingdom Metazoa; phylum Chordata; class Aves; order Falconiformes; family Falconidae; genus Falco; species Falco punctatus. The sequence goes on from NC_137580.1 coordinate 58,709,781, forward strand.
TCCTACCCATATAGGGGTCAACATCACAAAGCACAAAGAGCTCCCACCAGAAAATAATGTTGTTATAGTTCTGGCATATCTGACCCTTTGCATGCATGAGTTTGCCATCTTAAGAATGCCATGTAAACATGGTGCGATTGTGTGTGTGAAAGTCAGCCACGGTTTCAAAGCATGAAGGCAGTAAGTTTTCTTGAGGAGGGACATAGTCTCTTTTCAGTAAGGAGGGCAAACATTTCCACTCTTCCTCCAGACTCTCTCAGAATTTGTTCAGAGAAGGTGGACTCCCACACTGGAAAATAACACCCCCAAACTCACTGAAATTCAACAGTCTTTTAAGCTAATGAAAACAGACAATAAAAATACAGTTCTTGAACTGCCCCAGTAAAAGCTTTTGCTATGGGCTATAACTGTAATTTAGAGAATAAGATCAAGTCTTCAAATTTAGGAAGAGTGGAAAAAATCACCTAAAAATGTAAGTACCACATTGATTGCTAATAATTGCATATAGTCAATGCAGGTGGAACTGGGAAACTCAAAAATTCACTAATAAGTGAATTCACCAATAAAGGCTGTGAAATCATAAGAATGGTTTTATAGCAGGAAATCAAGAAGACAACATCTGTGTCCTTTTTATCAGTCCAGGTATGTTTTAATGGTCTCACAACACCTTTCCAAGTCCCCTTTTTTTCCAGGAACTGCAGTTCCAAGAAAAAAAAGACAAAATTTAGTCCATGTATTAGGAGATTCACGATAGAATTAATTTTTTTTTACATTACTTATGGTGGTGGATGTCTGCACTGAAGAACACTGGAGTAAATTGATTTTTAATAACCAGCTACCAATTACCTCTCATGCCTTATATACCTATGTGATAGGAATATTAAACTAGCAATATCTTACTACATTTCAGCCTCACACTCTGCTGAAGCACAGCTTGCAGTCGTAGCTTTTTGAGAACCACTGCACAAAATTAAGCCTCTGGGCTGTTTGTTGTACACAAACCCCCCAAAGCTGATAAAATAGTTCTGAGTCAGCTTGAGAGAGGGAGCTGAGAGAGATGCAGTATCTTAATAAATATTTCAGTGCATGTTTTAAATAGTATACAACTTTGCAAATAAAACATAGAATGTTTTTGAAAATCTTTGAAATAGAAAACTTTGGGTGGGCAGCATTGCTGTTTTCTTCATGACGACCTCGTCCTCTTTGCTGAGATCACAGATGTTAAATACAGGATCTTAATACAATATTTACATTCCTGTTCTTTAGCACAGAAAGACAGACTTTTCCAGGCACTGAACTTTTGGCTTCCTGAGTCTCAGACAACATCCCTATCTCAGGATCCTGTTCATGTACCTCCCAGGAGGACATCCTTCTCACAGGAGCTGCATGGCAGGATCCTCCAGAGGAGGTATTGAGGGAGACTTGAGAGTGTTGAATGAGCCCTAAGGCACAGGTGCTTGCACTGGGATTTTGCTAGGACAATTTAACCCATTTGGGTTTTTCTGAATTCTTGAAAAGAAGAAAGAAAGTAGAGAGATGCTGTTTGGGCCCAACATGTGAAGAACCACGTTTGGGTTCATGTGTGCCACAAGACAGGCTGAGCATCTGTGCATGAAAACATGAGGCAGATGCACAGAAAACTCCACTCTCTCAACCCCTCTGCTGCTCATGAGTCAGAAATCTGCAGCAGAGCCACGCAGAAGTGCTAAGCCGTGTCCTGCATATTTCTACAGACTTTTTTTGACACGCTGATGTTATTAGCTAAAAGAGCAGAAGACACTCATATTAACAGGATGTTAGAAAGGCTCTGCTCCACTTGGGTCTGGGCCAGTAATAGGGATAGTGAATAAGCTGTGTGCTCCAGGAAAGCTACCGAGCATCTTCAATTCCTGCTTGTCCTCTTTAAGGCATGCTGTATTTATAAATCCCTGTTTTAAAAATAGCTGGTTTCCTTCCTGCTTGGGACACATAAATGACATTTATTGGGTGTCCTGCATGTTTTACATTTGGTTTCTCTAGTCACGTTCTCATCAAGTGAATGTGTACGTATAGGGCAGCAGGGTAATCACTTCCAGAGAGAGTGTGGTTGTGTTTCTGGGAACCTATTTGTTCATGTGTCAATACATTCACTTGTGTGTGAATAATACAATATAAATAAAAGACTTCACAAATATCTATACAAACAAACAACTGTATGAAGGCAGGTGAAAAGGACGCAAGTATGGATGATTGAATCACGAGCCCTCGGGAAAACAATTTTCCATTTGTCATCCAACTCCATCCACTCAATACTTTGAGAAATGTGTATCAGTGGACACAGTAGTGCTACACGACCTATTCTCCTGTCACATACTCTAACATTAGCACCTTCTGACCACTGTTCTTCAGCCTGAATTTAGCAGTATTCCTGCAGCACACCATGAGCAACCACCAGTATCATCCTCACTAGGTGTCAGCACCAGCAGACTTCTGCCCAGAACCGTTCGGTTGTGGTTGTTTCCTGGTAATAGGAAGATGCAGTCACTGTGCCACTTACAGTGTAGTCCTCAGCCTTACATGGCTGGTTTGAACTAGGGGGCTGCTCTCTGGTATGCCAGGCACTATGTGGTACAGCTCCATTAAGTTGCTCAGGATCACCAAAGTGTTCAGCTTTAGTGCCTGTGTGCAGAGCTGGGGCCACCCAGCATGGTACCACCGTCACCAGCCATGGGCCCAATGGGAACTCCTACAGTGAGCTCATGACTGTCCCGTTATGAAGCTCTGTGGTTTCGCTTGACTGGAAGACTTGCTCAGCCCAAGCGTGTATAAAAGCATTATTTTAATTTCCCGTACACTGCTCTCAGTCAGAAGTGATTATTAAAATGACTCATCTTGATTCTTCAGCGCTGTGGCTACTCAGGGCTCTTTTACCCCCAGATAAAGCATGCACAGTATGCTTCTGTTCTTACCCAGCCGTTAATTGTTGTATTGGTTCTGGGAGGGGAAGGTAGTTGAGAAGGAGGATGAGTAGAATGATAGCATTGAGGTCTGTAGTGAGATGTCACTTCAATTTTGATTAACTTGCAGAGTGACACAAGCTTGGTGCCCCAACCTTGTAGACAATTCAAGTTCAGCCCAGGCACAAACTGTGCCTAAAGTTTGAGAGGAAGGGAAACAAGCTTAGCTGTTCCTTAAGCTCATGTATGTACCTTTGACATCTTTATATGTACTTTTGACAAAGCAAAATTATCATTGGAGAATGAAAATTCTCACTAACTTAAGATCTGGGAATGAGTGGGCTCTACCCTTGGTAGAGCAGTGCAGATTTGTCCCATTCCAACCTTAGATTTCCCATTAAAAATCTGACACACAGCAAGAAATATAAGGATCCACAATGGATATTGTTTACTTGTTTGTAGCATTGTGGGAGCAAAAGGGAATTGTGATGGATTCAGCAAAATTTGAATTAAAAAGCCAGATGAAGCCTCACAGGCCTTTCAGAGTGATAACTAATCCCTGTGAAAAGGGCTATGAAATTAAATTATAGTTTCAGGGCTAGTTCTGTTTGCTTACTTAACCCAAAAGCCTTGTTAATGCCTATTAAAATGAAATCCAGCAAACAACAGGCTCTCGTGTTTATGGGCTGTCAAGTTAATTTCCATATAGCTGCTCAGTATTCCTTGTCCTTGTTGGCCAAGGGGTTAATTCACCGCAGGAAAAAATGCGACAAAGTACATCACTTTAATCCCTTTCTTCTGTAAAGATGAAGCAGTAGAAAAGGAAAAGTAACAACTGGGAAAATGTTAAGATCCGGAATTTTTTACGTAAACTTGTCAGGTGTTCCTGACGTTCACTGTAATAAACACTTGACAATAAACAGTGAAGACTTTTCTTAAACCTCTATAACGTAACAACTTTGAGAGGGGAAAAAAAAAAAATTGTTCAAAGGCTTTTTCTGAACGCATTTGCATTTCCAGGCTTTGTTGTGTTATCTACATAGAACGAAGCAGTTGCTCTTTCACCACTTAACCTGCTACAGGACACTCCTCAGCACCAAAGCAGTGTCTCATGCTGAGCTTTGGCAGGAGTTGTCAGACACTGTGATATCCCGACTTGTAAAATTCTGCCTTTTTGCAAGCTTTGTGACAAAATGATCCCAGAATCTCTGAGTCTGCATTTCACCTTCCATTTATTTCTTTCACCCCTGTAGTTTTTCCTCCAGCATCCCTTTATTTTGTGCTGGACTGAGGCTCTCCATAAACCGGTATTTCCAAAACTCCTAGCATTCCTTATCACAGCCATAATCCCAGCGTTGCACGTCCTCCCCCATACTGAATCTTGTCACACTCCATATAGACTCAGCCCCTGAGCATTTCCTGTTTTCCAAGTCTGTGTCCTACCAAATAAAAGGCGAAGGACCTCTACACCACCATTTGCTTTTTCTATTATTAACTAAGACAGGCTGCTAATGCTTGGGCAGATTTTGCACTAAATAAACTAAATGAATGAATGAAATGTTTGGAGGCCCAGATGTTTTCAGAATAAGATGGGGCGTTTCGTTCACACAATTGTTCTGCCTTTTTTTTGTTGTTGGTTTTTTTTTTTGTTTTCCTGCATGGTTCTTTCCTGTGGAGTGTAGGATATATTAACTTGTAGCCGCAGAGTACTTGAAACGCATCTACTGGATCAGCCTAGTACATCAGTGAAAGATGGCTAACAGTCTTCCTTTTCCTGTGCAGCTGTTGTTTGCAGAAAAGGGATAATTTTTAAGTTGATTTATTTACCTTAGACTTTTTTTTCCTCCTTCTCTTAATCAGCGAACATCAGCATGCTAATTGTTATAGTAGCTTTGAAACAATGAATAAACCTCATTGATACAATTAGGATTTTAATAGAAAAACATCCTTGACTTGCAGGTGGAAAGCTAAGGACTTTTGTCCTCAGGAATGTTGATATCACAGAGTTCCCAGTCAAAAAAAAAAAAAAAAAAAAAAGAAAAGGAACAAAGCTCCACATATTTAGTTAGAAAAAAAACCAGCAAGTCCTCAACTTTGTCTGTTAGCATAGGGACAAAATTTATATATAGTTTTCATGGGTTTAGTAAATCTCTACCTGCTGTAAATCATTGCTTATGCTCTCTTTAGACTGCCCACTGTGCTAGAACAGAGTGGTCTCCACCAGCAAGGTTCCTGGGTTGCAGAAGGTGGGCTCAGGAATCCCCCAAGACATTCAGTGAGGGCACAGAAACCATCATGATAGGTGCCACTGCTGCCCCGGTCCTGAGAAGCAGCTGCTGCAAAGATGCCACTGTCATTTCACACCAGGTGAAATTTTTTTTTGTCTTCACAGGTTAGGAAAACCTTACCTTGTTAGTGTATGTAAAACACCCCGCTGAAGTGCTGCCTCCATCCACGGCACAAAGTGCCGGGGCACTTCGGGAGCAGGTCAGGCACAGCCTCACATCCTGACTATACTGTCCCTATTTTTCCATTTACGGGTGCTTCCTACAAAGATCCTTTTTCCCATGCACTGTTGTTGGTTTGTGTTTTTTTTCCTTTCTGTCTTCCTGGCGGAGGCTGCCTCTCTGTGGCAAAAGCCTGTATGCAAGGACGTTCTGCAAAATCCCCCTGCCCGCAGCCTGTTAAACGTGGGAGGACGTCAGCTCTTTGGACAGTGTTCATGAACTTGCAACAAAACACTGGAAAGCACGTAAGAAACTCCTCATCGTGCTTTGAGGAGCCGAGGGCCTCACACCTGGTTGTTAACTGAGGAGGACTGCCTCGCCTTGTGTTTGACATGAAGACGCAGCATGCACGGGCTTCACAAGTATGAAGAGGGATCAAGGCACACATGGCATTGAAAACGAACAGAAGAGAGTGACTTTGGGCAAGAGCAGAGGAATGGCTATGGTCTATCTGCAGGGTGGAGAGGGAGGCAGGAGCACTGCATGGCCACCGGCCAAGCCTGCTCCAGAAACCAAGCAGCAGAGATGCCCCTGTGGGACAACGCTGCCCTGCAGAGGCTGACTTACGGAGTGGAAATGCAAAGGCCAGACCTAGGTACCTACCTTCCCAAGGGGTGTAGGGCAAAAGTGTAGTGCCTTAGAAGTGCAACCCAAACCCAGCCGTATAAAGATTGGGGAGCAAAGTTTGGGAGATGAACTTTCAGTCTGGTAATTAAAGTCCCTCCAGGCTTTGCTTTGAGCACTTCAGTCTTTTTATTTCCTGTAGCCCTGAACCTCTCTTGGGGGCTGTAAAACTGAGAAAAAGTTTTTTGGCAGCCAAAGATCACAAAAAACATTGATGCCCTGAGGCGGGATGAGGCCTTCTTTCTCCACCCACTGCAGCACATTTCACCAGCAGAAGATTTCAGAGCAACTAGGCCACCAAAGGGTCAACATTTTGCTATTACAATAGAAAACCTCCCCACCAACCAAAGCTTTTTTGGCTTTTAACGTACATCTGCCTTACAGGGATGAGTTTAGCTGTAAACAGATATGAATCAACTTTCCACCGAAGCGTCTCGCATGGGAAAGTGCCCCGACATCAAGATGGAAGGGCTTCTCAGGAAACGCGTCCGTTCCGACATCTCTCTTTGTCAGTGCCGTACCACTTCTTGCCCGCTGGCCTCAGGACCTTCTGGGGAGACCAGGCTGCATGACCCACGGCTCCCGGGCAGGCCATGCTCACTGTCCCTAGCACACTAACTTCAATTACCAAACTACAGAGACTGATAATCATCCAGGGGGTGGGAAAGAAGGCCCAGTCAAACAAAATGTATCACTGCTGCTGCTTTTTACTGCTTTTGGTTGATCATTATCGGCAGGATATACAGCAAACTGAAGTGTTAGCATCTCCCATGAGCCAGTTTTTATAATTTTGAAAGGAAAAATAAATGGGAAAAGCGGTTCATTCTCTGCTAATAATCAATGGCTGCTGTTCCATGGCCCATGAAAGGCAGGACTGTCTGTGGCACAGCAGGCACAAGGATTTGGCAGCAGCTGCCAGCACTCTTTATCTGTTTTCCTCTCTCGGAAGAAGGAAAGCTGCTGTTTTTCCCTTTCCTGTTTCTTTGCTTGGAGGAATCTGTTACTTCCCCCAAGATTTACATCCTGACCCATGTACATCTTTGAACTGCCCTCTTTAGCATCTCACTCAGGGAGGCTCCTTGCTGAGAGACAAGACTTCAGGAGCATGGGACAGCATTATTTGTTCATCTGACATTAGTGACCTATAAGGCAACATTCATTAAAGAATTGCTTAGGTTTGTCCACGCTACAGTCATGCAGTGTTACTTGCAACACGGGGTGATTTTACTTAATTAAATCTCTTGATATTGTTTAAAACAACAGCCTAAACACGCTAATGCTTTCTGTAAGATTCCACTTGTTTCTTAAAATAAAATTCATCCAGAACTGAATATTGCTTTACATGTACTTTTTAATGTATGTCACATACAAAAAAAAGGTGATGTAAGTATCTGCATTCTGTACAGGCCAGCAGTGATTATATTGTGATTCCATGATCATGGACAGTTTAATAATGTATAAATTATTAACTGCCAGGATGTAAAAAATTCATGAGAGGAAACGGAGGAATAACATTTGCAGATTGAGAATATGAACGTACACATAAAGGTGCATGCATATATATATATATATGTAACTGGTGGTCCTTGGTTAATTTAGCTCACCTATAATAAATGGTTTGATTTCTGTTTTGTTTTTCTTTAAAGGAGGGCACAAGTGACAAATATCTAAGAAAAAAATGCAGTTCTTTTACAAAGAAGCAGCTTTGTAATCAGCCCTCTACTTCATGGCTCATGCAGGTCACACCATGCACAGAGGCAGAATGAAAAACAAGGAGCATCTTGAGAAAGAGCAGCAAGGATTCCTGCTTACACCCGAAAGCCCTGTGAAAGGAAGATGCAAGCAAAGGGAAGGTGAGCTTTAATTAGCAAGCAACTAAGAAAAGTACAGCCCTATGAAGAGAAACACCTGATTGCTCTTTACTGTTAATGAGGATTCTGCACATCAGTACAGCTGCTCCTGGGAAGCATGCAGGTGTTTGGGAAGCACCTAAAGCTGGGCAACCTTCCTGGGGTTGGGTGTGGTCAGTGAGCATCATCTTCATCCCACCCCCAGAGCTGTGTCCCTGTGTGGAGACTGCATATGCTGCTGTTGTTACCTAAGAGCTGTGAGTGCTGTTGGAGAGACATGCTTTCTCTGCGAGTTATAAACAATTGAATTCTGATGTTCAGGCAAGTTATCTACCTTCCTCTGTTTAAGACTTCTGGGAGTTTTGCTGTTTTCAGGCTCTCTGATTCCTATCCTGTCAGTAAGCAGTGGAGAAATCGGCTCTTTTTGAAAAGCTTTTGCTTTGGCACTGTATTGGTTGTTGTTAATAGTGTCTTTATTATTATGCTATTACATATTCTTATGTACCTGGTTACCTTGAGGAGGGACTAGATATCTGGACCATGTTCATCTTGCTTAATGTTAGACATTGACTGTAGTGGTAGCTGCCTGCACCTGAACTTGGCTCCTTGATGCCCATCCTGCCCAAGGAGATTTTGTCAGCTGAGATCTTGAAATCCATCCAGCCAAATCTAGCCAACTGCTTTGGGCAAGAGTAATTGCTCTCTGTAGTTCATTAACTCTGCTGACTCTAAAGGGTGCTTAGTCACTAAGTTGGAATGTAGATGTGCCTCAGAGGCACCTAAAGTCAAGTAGGAGTCATTTCTCTTATTACTCTGTTTTATATAACTACACCCAATTGCTGACTCAAACCTTGTAAAATCAGAGCTTGTAGCTTGCTGTGTTTACTGAAGTTTGCTTAAATGCTTGAGAACTGTCTGTTTGCTTAAAAATGCTGATGGGCAGCGCAAAACTCACCAAGCAATTTCAGCTTGCAATGTAGCAGAAGCAGTGACAGTCCCCGATGCCAGTTCCCCAGTTTCGGTGGCGCTGCTTGGTTCCACTGCGCTCTGTTGTGTTATTCTAGATCTCCAAAATACAGTACAGTGTGTGGGAAAGTTGTGAGAAACTCCTGGGGGTTGTGTTTATCCCTGTGCTGCAAGAGTGAAAAGCTCCAGAAGAATGGCAGTGAAACTCTGATAATGATTCTCTATTTTTTTTGAGAGGCTCAGGGCTCTGGTTACATGTGCTTATTCAGAAAAAAACCCTTACACTCTGGTGTACTGGGAGAAGGGAGCACCCACTGTGTGGGGCTGCAGGTTTGCAGTAATTCTCCTGTATGAGCTGTTGACATTGTTTGAAAGACAAAAGATGTTGCCAATGTGCTGAGTGTTTTACTAAAAATGAGCTGTGATCTGCTACCATATCCTCTCTCCTACTATCTACCCTGTGGAGAACAAGGGCACAAGACTATAGCCTGCACAGTCCAGTCACTGTTTCCTTTTCATGGGAAACAAGACTTGTCTGTTGGCCAAGCAGCATTTGAACATCTCATATGATCTAATCAGACTTCCTTGCATTGCATGGCTGTGGTCTAGCCTTCAGGTGCAGAGAAAAGACAACAATCCTCTACCTCAGGGACCCATCCAGGGGAGTGAACTGCTGTCCTGGCTACGCCAGCTCATGTCTCTGTGCAGAGATCTGTGATGTCGGGAATGAAAATTGTATCTTGGTGAGCAGAGCGGAAGAGAGCTGACTCGCAGGAGCTGGTGGGTCTGTAAGGACCGAACAGAATTTGCTTGCAAAGCAAACATGATTGCTGGGAAACTCTGGCACCCATCATGGTGAGACTAGGCTCTCTGTACCTGGTGGTAACAGCAGACAAGTCAAATGCACTCTGCCACTTTGCAGAGGTAGGAATTTGGTACCGCATAGCGTGAATGGTGGTTATGTTACCACTAGCATCTCAATGACTTGTTCCAGGCACTGCTCATGTTTTGTAGTAATTTCTGAATAAAAGACATTTCACTCACCTCTTCATCAAACCATTCTTGCTGGAAAGAAAAATGTTTACACACACTTCTGGCACACAACTTGATGTATTAGTCCAGCCAGCAGAGGCACTAAGATTCCTTAGTGCTACCTGCCTCTGTTTTATAGGAAAACAATGCTAGTGTGTTATTCTATTATCAGGCTATGACACTGGTGTAGATTTTTTGTGATTAATTAATTCCTGTTTATGATCAAAGGTGCTAGTAATTACTGAGAAACACTATTTGTTCTTGCTCAAGCACCCTGTTCTTTATGAGAGGGATGATGACTGATGCTGGCCTGGTCTGAGGACAGGGCTCTTCCCTTCCAAAAGCTGTCACCTGGTAGGGAGGAGAGTGTAATTCAACATGTAAAGGTAAGCTACAAAAAAGGACAAAGTAGTGTGGGTTCATTGAAAGGCAGGTAGTGCCACACTAACCCAGTATCTTTCTTTGACAAGACAGCTGATTTTTCCCAGCAGATTTGTTCTGTTTTGATTTCAGTAAAGCATCTGACATGATGCCATACAAGAAATATCAATTAAGAGAGGAGCTATACCATAACTGCCTAAGAAGCTTATTAAAGGGAAATGAAATACAGGCTGCTGAGAAGGGGAAGCATGAGACCACAGGGAAGTCACTAGAAGGGTTCAAGGATTGGCCTTTAATTAGTGGCTGCACATTCCAGCAGGGTGGGAAGGCCAGTGCCATCAAAAGCTCAGGATTGTGCTTTGGCAAGATGGGAGGTAGAGAGGGATTTGGGACTGGCATATCCTGTGCCACCAGTTTCTGCACCACCCATGCTGGGTAGAGTGTACAGTGAACATAACTCACACTGTCAGATCATTGCAGACATTTCACTTGCTGATCCAAATATCTCTTCCACTTTGGATACCATAACAACTTCCAGCTTCACCAGCATAGAGGGATAAAAGTGAGCCAAAAGCTGGTGGTGCTGCTGGCTGCAGAGGTCTTCCAGCCACTGCCTTGCCCAGCAGATATGTCTAGGAAGATGAAGCAACCTCCTGTCATCTTTTTTGAAGGTTGGGAGAGCTCAGGTGACACATCTGGCATTATATAGTCAACATTATAAATGCAGAGAACTCGGCCCCAAAGAAGGTCTGAGGCATTTCCATGTGTGTGTGCTATATACAATGTCCAGAAACTTTGATTTTACATTGATAAATTGCATTTCCCTTCAGGTATGTCACAGCAGCAAGGATAGGAAAGAATAAGGGGGAAAACACATTGGTTTTGTTTATATTCTTGCAATAACGCAGACACTTGTTGCCCAAGAATTGCAGGCAGCTTTTCATTAGGGTTTTACAGAGAATAGCCTGTGGTCTAACCTTGTTTTCTGATCTTCAACTTTGCTTTCTGATCTTTCTTCAGTAACAGGTTAAGGTTAGGTGAAAGAAAAACTAGGGGAAGATAGAGCAATACCTTCTCTACCTCACTCTAGCCAGAGAGGTCAGGAATCCACGAAAAAATACTGCAAGGCAGAGACTTTTTATGTCCCAATAACCCAGTGAAACTGCAGCCTCTAAAGAAAAGCCTGGAGTAAATGGATGCTTTCATGTACCAGTGGATGCTGTCAGGCAGTTTACTTACACAGCCTTCTATTACCCAGGTCATTGGCACCTCTGCAGTACCTCCCTTCTCCCGAGGGGTGACCTGCAGCCCCTCCATGCACCGAGGGAGGGAGGCAGGCCTCCAGCAGACAAATGTGCAAAGTACCACCTTATTGTTCTCATTTTCGTGTTCTGCTAACGTATTCTGGCAGGCAGAATGTCCTAAAAGCTGTTGTGAGTGAAAAGTTTTTACAAACACCTTTTTGTTTTAAGATGAGGCAAATGGGTGTTGCTTGGTTTTTCAAAATAGTAATCTCCAGTTAATATAACTGTTGATTGATGGGTATCTGGCATAAATCTAAGACATTTTATTTACACAAATTATGCTTTTTGGTAAAATAGCAGAGGAGAAAGCAGACGTCTTATTTACATCACTGCAGAGGATTCAGCATCTTCCACTCACCAGCAGCGTTAACAGTAGCTCATACTCCTATGAGTACAAGCTCCACTTCCTAGTGCCACCATCTGTTTCAGATTTCTCCTTTTCCTCTGGGACACCCAGTTTCTTCCCAGCAGCTGGACACAACACAACCCCCAAAGGCAGTAGCCAGTGCTGTGCTGTGCCTGGGCCGGCAATGTGCATGCATTTATTCATTTTTCTGCCCAGTACCTAATTATTGCCCAACTGTGACCAAACCATACTGAGAGCAGCTGACTTCATTTGATGACTTGTCTCTCCATGGAGATACTCATTTGGGTCTCTTTCCTCCACACAGGGACTGATTTTCATGAAACATACAGGAATTTCATATCCTTGAGATTGCTAGCTTTCCATCAAACCTGGCCAGCAGGCTCAGAAGTTATTAGTAGGAGACAGACAGTGTGATCACATACACTTTGTTACTTAGGAAACCAGCCTAAAAATAAACCACCTCGGTGGAAATTTGAGGTTACCCACCTTCTACTAGATTGCTTTCAAATTCTTTTTTGGATGTGGTATTTCCAGATGGCTGAACAGAGGCATGGGTGATAAATGTCTCTCGTTATCTAACATGGATATTCATATGTTTAGGTAACTATATCCCTCCTATCATCAGACCATTTCAGCTCTGTATTTATGTTTGCCTCTCTTCTTGGATGGCAGCTTGTCTGTTGTTTATTTCTTCATCATTTCCAAAGTAGATCACTGAAATCTATTCTATCTGGAGTTAAGTATAAAAGGCATCTCTTTGAGGTCCCATCTTATTTAGGATAGTGCTGCCTATCTTTTGCAGGTCATATTGGATAACGTATACCACCACACATACAAATGAAATGCACCAACATTAGCCAGATGTCACACAGTCAAACCTAGTTTTGAAATGGGAAGCTTTTTATCTCCAAACTTATATTTTATTATTATTATTATTTTGTTGATTAATAGACCCAGACCAGACATCTACATAAGCCCTTTATGTTGCCTGAAACAATTACCGTGGTCACAAACTCAAAGTGTACCTACACTTAGCTAATCTGTTCTCCAGCTAGACTGTCAAATGACACAGTTTTATTCCACCTCTATAACAATTAAGCATTATCATGTATAGAGGGAACTGAAACACTCAGTAGGAAATGTGCACGTGCATAGCCACATTACATATATTACTCCTCCTGACTCAGGTCACCAGTGTTAATGAGCTGCTGGAACTGCCAATAATATTTCCCATTTGACCCTGTAGTCCTGTTTTTCTGCAGCACCCTGCTCCCAGACCTCTCCTTACTTGCTGTACTCTGGGTTTTCTGGTGCCCTTCAGACTGTTTCTACCCCACCTGAGGTGGCCACCCAAGCTCAGCACCAGCTGTATCACCCATAAGGCACAAGCAGCCCTTGTGCTGCCCTCCGGCTGCATGAGTGAAGCCTGGACTGAAGCAGCATCCAGCTCTGCCATGGCTTGTGGAGTAAGAGGTAGACAAGAAGATAGCTCAGGGGAGAGCAGAAAGCATGGCAAAGGGGTCCCACAAACCACACTGGGCAGGAAAGGCTGTAAGATTTACACTTGCTGCGTACAGAGAAAAAGCAGTTGAGGCAGCACATCCACCAGTAGGCAAATGTTACAACAAAGACAGCACCGGTCAAATGCTTGTGTTTTTTCCAAGGCAGGACAAAATAAACCACCTAAATTTGCAAGAAACAGATGGGAGCTAGACTTGAAAGCAAGCTGCCCCAGTAAAAATGAGTAACGGCAGAGGAAAGGCTGGCCAGAAAGAATATGAAATGCCTACTTTTGGAATAGGGATGTTCTGGATGTTTTTAGTGATAGGATAGACCAACACCTGCTAGGGATAGCCTAGGTATAAGGGACACCTTAGGTATTGCAGAGGATTCAATAAAAGGATCTTTGCTCAGCTCCATCTGTATAGTTCCCTGTTCTATGTTGCTTCAGCTCTCCTATCCTAAGGAAGAACCAAACACAGACAGTTGGACCTACCGTCATCTGTGTACAGGTACAGGGCGATCCTTTCGTGCCTGATGGTTTCTAAAGACTCAAAAGAAAAGGAGAAGGTGGTAAACGCGGAGGACAAAAAAGGAGCCTGAGAAACGATAATAAAATCTTTAAAGTGTGGAATGGAGAAACGTTCGGGGAATTAAGAGTAAATGGAAAGAAATCATGCACGCGGGAGCCCTGTCCTTCCGACACTAGATGGCTCTGCAGCCCCGAGGAAAGCTTGCCTTGCGGGCCAGCCTTCCCCTCCCTCGGGAAAATAAAGGTAGCGAAGGGCGAGGGGGATGCTGCCAGCCCGTCTTTACTAGAGGAGCAACACTACAACTGCAGACCTTCTTTTCTAAGTTGAGGAGTTTAATTATGTTAATGTATCTTGATTGCATATGCTTCGTGCTTCATAACAGCCTTTGAAATATTGTGTTAAATGTTATTGGGTATAGTGCATAAAAGTATACGTTGCATTGTTATATATGTAATATCAACTTGGACTACTTAAAATACATGAGAAAATAAGGTTTAACTACTGAAAATATGCCATAAAAATTTGAATATTAAGTATTGTAATTTTTTTTTCCACATGTGATCTGCCTCCCCTGCTTCGTTTTAACAGCGTTGAGGTGCGACTCCAGCCAGTAAGTTAGCTTCGTCGGGGGTGCAACTTAAATGCCGCCATGCAAAATGCATGTAGCAGGGCGATGATCTTATTGGCATCACAGAGAGATGTTGGGATGGCTTCTGTGACCGGAGTGTTGAATGGAAGGATACAGGTTTTTCAGGGAAATACAGGCAGGACAGACAAGGAAGGGATGTTGCCCTCTATGTCAATGACCAGCTGGAGTGCATGGAACTCCAGCTGGGGATGGGTGAAGAGCCAGCCTGAGAGTTTATGGGTCAGGATTAAAGGGAGGGCAGGGACGGGTGACATTATAGTGGGGGGCTGCTGCAGGCCACCTGACCAGTGAGACTAAGCATATGGGGCCCTCTATAGACAGATAGGAGCAGCCTCATGTTCACAAGCCCTGGCCCTCATGGGGGACTTCAACCACCCCAATATCTGTTGAAAGGAAAAGACAGGGAATAAGCAATCCAGGAGGTTCCTGGAATGCGCTGATGATAACTTTATTCTCCAAGTGATAGAGGAGCCAACGAGGAGAGGTGCTGTGCTGGACCCTGTTCTCACCAACAAGGAAGGCCTGGTGGGGAATGTGAAGCTGAAGGGCTGCCTTGGCTGCACTGACCGTGAAATGGTGGAGTTCAAGATGCTTAGGGCAGCAAGGAGGGTGCACAGCAAGCTCACTCCCCTGGACTTCAGGAGAACAGACTGGCCTCTGCAGGAATCTGGTTGGCAGAGTACCATGGGATAGAGCCCTGGAGGGGAGAGGGGCCCAAGAAAGCTGGTTGATGTTCAAGGATCACCTCCAAGGTCAGGAGTGATGTGTCCCAGCAAGGAGGAACTCAGGCAAAAACACCAGGAACCCTGCATGGATAACAAGGAGCTGCTGGACAAACTCAGACACAAAAAGGAAGCCTACAGGGGGTGGAAGCAAGCACAGGTAGCCTGGGAGGAACACAGAAAAAATTTCCAAGCAGCCAGGGATCGGGTTAGGAAAGCTAAAGCCTTGGTAGAATTAAATATGTCCAGGGATGTCCAGGGAAACAAGAAAAGCTTCTATAGGTTCGTTGGTGATAAAAGGGAAAGCACAGGCCCTTTCTGGAAGGAAACCTGGTTACCCAGGTCTGGAGAAGGCTGAGGTACTCAATGTCTTTTTTGCCTTGGTCTTCACTGGCAAGAGCTCCAGCCGTACTGCCCACATCGCAGAAGGCAAAGGCAGCGACTGGGAAAATGGAGAACTGCCCACTGTAAGAAAAGATCAGGTTTGAGACCATCTAAGGAAGCTGAAGGTGCTCAAGTCCACGGGACTTGATGAGATCCCTCCACAGGTCTTAAGGGAACGGGTGGATGAAGTGGCTAAGCCACTGTCCTTCATATTTGAGAGGTTGTGGCAATCCAGTGAAGTGCCCACACACTGGAAAAGGGGAAACATAACCCCCATTTTTAAAAAGGGAAATAAGGAAGACCCAAGGCCAGTCATTCTCACCTCTGTGCCTGCCAAGGTCATGGAGCAGATCCTCCTAGAATCCATGCTAATGCACATGGAAAATAAGGAGGTTGTTGGTGACAGCTAACATGGCTTCACTAAGGGCAAGTCATACCTGACAAATTTGGTGGACTTCTATGATGGGGTTACAGCACTGGTGGATGAGGGAAGAGATACTAATGTCATCTACCTGGACCTGTGCAAAGCATCTGACACTGTCCCCCCCACTATATCCTTGTCTCTAAACCAGACAGACATGGACTTGACAAATGGACCACTCAGTGGATAAAGAATTGGCTGGATGGTTGCACTCAGAGAATTGCAGTCAGCAGCTTGATGTCCAAGTGGAGACCAGTGATGAGTGGCACTCCTCAGGGGCCTGTTCTGAGACCAGAGTTGCTTAACATCTTTCCTGGCAACATGGACAGTGGGATTGAGTGCACCCTCAGCAAGTTTGCTGATGACACCAAGCTGTGTGGTGTGATCAACACGCTGCAGGGAAGGGTTCTCATCCAGAGGGACCTTGACAGCTTGAGAGGTGGGCCTGTGGAAACCTCATGAAGTTCAGCAAGGCCAAGTGCAAGGTCCTGCACATGGGTCAGGGCAACCCCAAGCACGAATACAGGCTGGGTGGAGAATGGATTGAGAGCAGCCCTGAGAAGAAGTGCTTGGGGGTGTTGGTTGACAAGAAGCTCAACATGACCTGAAAATGTGCACCTGCAGCCCAGAAAGCCAACCATAGCCTGGGCTGCATCACAAGATGTGAGGCCAGCAGGCAGAGGGAGGTGATTCTTCCTTTCTACTCCACTCTTGTGAGACCCCACCTGCAGTACTGTGTTCAGCTCTGGGGCCCCTGACATAAGAAGGACATGGACCTGTTAGAGAGTCCAGAGGAGGGCCATGGGCATGATCAGAGGGCTGGAGCCGCTCCCCTGTGAAGACAGGCTGAGAGAGCTGGGGTTGTTCAGCCTGGGGAAAAGAAGACTCTGGGGAGACCTTATTGCAACCTTCCAGTACCTCAAGGGGGCCTACAAGAAAGCTGGAGAGGGACTTTTTACAAGGGCGTGTAGTGATAGGACAAGGGGTAATGGCTTTAAACTGAAGGAGGGGAGATTTAGGTTAGATATTAGGAAGAAATTCTTTACTGTGTGGGTGGTGAGACACTGGAACAGGTTGCCCAGAGCAGCTGTGGGTGCCCCATCCCTGGCAGTGTTCCAGGCCAGGCTGGATGGGGCTTTGAGCAGCCTGGTCTAATGGAAGGTGTCCCTGCCCATGGCAGGGGGGTTGGAACTAGGTGATCTTTAACGTTCTTTCTAATCCAAATCATTCTATGATTCTGTGATGATGTGGATCTTATAGCACAGTCCATGTCAATACAAAATTTTTAACCAGCAAACAGTGCAACTCCATAAATACATTAATTGCCAAAAAAATTACATGTTTGTTTTTTTTCTTTTTTGTTTTTTACTTATATTAGAGAGGTAGAAGAAGATCCACTGAAGTCAAAGGTTTCTAGTTTATGTTATAAAGCATCAGTCCTTGGAAACAGTATTAGCATGAAGGTAATTTGGTTTTGGAAGAATTTGTTTTCACTTAGCACAGAGATGGCCATTCTTATCTTAGCATGCTATATTAAGCCACTAAAAACTTCCTCAGATTTTTGTCACTTTCTAGTTATCTTTCTGTACTTTTGTTAGTCTCCTGGTAGGGAACTACACCTATATTAATCTATCCATACCACTGCTTTTAGGGAAGGTCACCTTCCTTTTCCGCTGTTCTTCCTTTGTCACCTCACTCTGAAAGCTGTCACTGACTTCCTGTCTCTTGGTGCATCATATCAAATCTCTGTTTACTCACTTTCAGGGTCTTGTCTACTGTTATCTCTGTGTGTCCAGGTTCCATATTCTATGAATAGGAGTTACTCAGGCTTGCATAAATGGCTTATTTTTCATTAAAACTTCTGATGTTAATATTTGCCAATAACATGAATGATACATTTCAGTGATATCTGAATTAGTTATTTACATTGTGATTTTCAAATCAAAGTTTTCGCATTGCACTCCTTAGACATCTGATTGAGACAGAAACATTTCTTCAGAATGTGGCATTTAAAATCTCTATGATTACCACATCCAGGTAGAATTTCTTCTAGTTTTATGCCTATTGCCTGTTGCATTCTGCAATAATCTGTTGTTGGTGGCTTATTTAGAAGGAGTTTTGATGCCATGTACCAGAGTGAAGAAATGTGTAATAAAAGTCCAGGAGGAATCTGAGTGAAGAAGGGTTTTCTGAAAGGGCAGAAGACACTAGAGGCTGCACAAAGCTAAGAAGGAGATCACTGTGTGCAATGGTATG
This sequence comes from Falco punctatus, assembly GCF_963210335.1. Lineage (NCBI taxonomy): Eukaryota > Metazoa > Chordata > Aves > Falconiformes > Falconidae > Falco > Falco punctatus. The sequence continues at coordinate 58,728,213 of NC_137580.1, forward strand.
AGACCATTATGACTGTTCTGGAGTCTCCTTCATGTATATGAGTATGTATATTTGAGTGTGCATACTTAAATCCATGTATATGAGTGTTCAGCATCATATACGTGGGTTTAAGCACAGCAGAGACATAATTGTACTTAGTCTCCTCTCTTCATGTCAGATGATTCCCCTTTAGTAGATATTTGCTCACATTTGTCACTTTCTATCCACCTTCCATCTCCTCTTTTTGCATTACCAGCAGGGAAATCCCTGCTGAAAGCACCAGGAATGCCTACAGGGCATGCTCTGCTGGGAGATGAGATTTGAACTAATAACCTCCACTATGTTGTTACTCAAAGACTACATCGGTTAGTAAATATCCACTGTTTTCCTACTAAAATCCCAATTACAGTCTTATATATAGCACTAAGCACTTTTTCCTGAGCTGGGTAAGATTTCTGTATTTCAAGAAATAATATTTACTTTTACATTTCTTGGAGGGTTTTAGTTAGCTTCTTGAGCTCTCCTGTGGAACTGCAGTTTTGTCATTACAGCATCAAGCCTCAGTCTCGGTGCTGTGGAAGACAAACGTGAAAAAGCTGATGGAGAGTTGTTGGTCCCCCTAATAAGTCTCGGCTCTATTGTTTTGTGTATGTGCTAATGCCAGAGCCCAGAAACAGGATATGATCCCACAGTGCTAAGCAAGCATTGTGCAAAATGGAAAGTGAGACAGCACCCCTGCATCTAAAAGCTTTACACCAGCCTCTTTTCCTATCAGCATCATCAGATCGAAGCTACTGCTTTTTTTTCCGTGTGCTGAACACAACCTAAGGGATAAGATGAAGAAAGACACTGCTTTACTACCTTGGGCTTAGTATTCAGTACCATGGAATACCATAGGAATTATTGTGCAAAAAAAAATAATATTGATCTGTAGCAGCCACAGAGGTGTAGTATGAACTTTGAAGGCATACACAAGGAAGAATAAGCAGAGAAGCACTTTTCTCTGTGTAAAGTAGAGATAGTGGAGACCACATACAGGTCTGTGATCACATTTTAGGAGGGATATCGCAGTTCAGGAGAAAGTGCTGAAGAGGGTTACAGTGGAAGAGGGAGAACAGAAAAATGAAAGGTGGTTTGGTTGTGGCAAATTTACCTTCACAGAGGCATAGAAGAACTGGCAGCTGGAAGCCAAAGCCACGTATACCTGATTGCAGCATTCGATCGAGGGCAGCTATCAGTGACAGCAGACTGCCGGGAAGAGGTGAATTCTCCACCTCTTGCTGACTTAGATGAGCACTGGACCTCTTCTGGGAACTGCCAAGGCAGGAGTACTCTTGGGAGAAGTAATGACCATGCAGCAAGAGTGGAGGTGAACATGCTTCCTGACAGATCCCTGTTCTCCTGGGTTGTGTTGAGGGATGCTGTGAGTGGGAGGGAGCGCTCCAGCAGCGCCTAGAGGCAGATGGCATGCCGCATCCTACCTGCATGGGTGTATCAGTCCTCGCGTCGGCCATACACCAAACATCAGATGCCATGCAAATACTGCTCAGGGAAACCAGAGGTTCTCATATGTGTATCAAATCATTATGGAGAAGTAATGGTCCTCTTTAGCTCACTAGTAGAGCCAGGCTGTTTACCAAGGAGTTGTTAAAGGTCCTTGAGGCACCATAGCCATAGTGTCCTGCAGAGCAGTGCTAGCTGGATAGAGGTTCCAGTAATCCCACATCTGTTCAAGAACATGAGCTGTTTTTTGTGATGTCTGGTTGTCCATCTCCACTCAGGCTGTACAGTACACAACATTCCTCACTCTGTGTGATGGAGGAGCATGCAGTCAGGTGGGGAAGGGAAACTGCATCATATCCTGGACTAGCAACCAAACCTACATACCCCTTACTCTTGCTGCCATGCTTGTGTCTGAAACATGGCCAAAATAACTTAGTTTAAAATTTTCTTTTGAGTAAGTAACAGCTGTTACTTACTGGTTTTTCTCCCCTTGGACTTTTTTAAAACAACAAACTCTCAAGAAACTCCACAATTGAGAGCTGATGCAGCTGCAGCCCAAGTGGCTAATGGCAAACCTCATTCTGTGCTATGATTTGAGGGAAAAGAAACACAGCAAGCTTGGTCTGAGTTAGGCAGTTCAAATAAAGCTGCATGAACTTTCACACTTTATATTGTTTGTTATGATGTTTTCCAAATGAACCACAGATGTTTTACTTTGTTGGTTTTTTTTTATCCCCTGGTTGAGTCACCTATTATCCAGGCCAGATCTGGGCAGCTCAAACAGGAGTCACAAGGAAGAAGTCTCCAAAAGAAGGTCAATAGTTTATTTGATTTTTAGATAGTCCTTTGCACATACCTAAAGAGATCATGAAATAAGCATATTCTCTACTAATGACACAGTGTCAAGTGTTAGGACGTAACGGATCCTATCTGAACTGCTTGTGCTCCCCATCACTTCAGTTGAATCAATGAGGATGAGTTAGGATTGAAATACGCCCATAGCTTGCAACTGTTCTTCAAATATTGTGCTCTGGTTACCATGTAAAAGTAGAGGAGGTTGAAAAGCTTCCGAGACAACCTTTGACCTTAACTGTGTATCTTCAGCCCTCTTGAGCAAGTGAGATCCCATCAAGCAAATCAAATTGGAAACATTACATAAACTGTCAATGTGATAGCAAATGACCAGAGACATGCTCTGACAAATGCCAAGTGTCACAGCAGAGCACAGAGAAACCCCTTACTTTTCCTTTTGGAAAAAAATAGTCACATATTCTCTTACAAAAAACGTTAACGTGTTACTGCAGCATCCTTTGGGGATGATGCTGATGTGCAGAAAACAAGGCAGTTCTCTGGCAGGAGTTAACCTGACTCTCATTCGGTAGTCTGCTGAGTCCTTCCTAGAAAGGGGAACAGAGACCTGGCTATAGAATGCTGTTTGCGAGTAGTAGATGTCAGCCCATTTGAAACAAAAGTTCTCATTCAAACACATCCCCAGGATTTTTACTGCGTGCTTCATTTGTTTTTTGTTTTCAAGAGTTGTGTAATCATACAACCAGATCCCCAGAATACATGTTATAGTTTTAACAGAGTATTGTCCTTGGAAAGTTTTCAAAGTGTTTCTGTATATTTGCAGTATCTGTAGTTAGCACGCTCAAAGCCAGAGTGATTCATTTCCTGCCCAGTGACCATTTGTTGTTTCATCCACTTCTTTTTTTTTTTTTTTTTTTTTTGCTGCACCTTTACAAATATAATGGAAAAATCACTACTTGCAGATAATGAAAGTGAAGGAATTAAAAATTAATGCATACAGCAGAGAATGTCAGCCAGAAACTTGCTTGCAAATGCCAGTGCAGAGCAGTATTTTTTTATTAAATGGCCATGGTCTGTGCCATTGCAGTTTTGGGGGTTTTTTTGCAGTTAGGAGGTTAGTAATTTCGAATAAGCTAGAGCCCTGGGTTACTTCTACAGCATAAGTTCCTAAGCAGTGAAAATAAAAAAGTCCATGTTATTGCTTAATAATTGATATTTCAGTGTATTTTGATTTGGAGTGAATCTGTGCTAATCATTAATGCTTTGTACATCTGGTTGTCAGTGATTTCTTGTTTGAAAGTGCAGTCTCTCTGGAGAATGGCAAATGCTACATAGGTAAGTGAGGTCTGGGGAATAGAGCATTGCTTGCGATGTCTGAGTTTTACCAAGTCCAGAGTCTGTGAAACCCAGGTCCATGATAGTAAAGTACACCTTATTATATGTCGAATAACATCCCTAAATTTGCTCTATTTTTACTAAAGAAATACATATCAAAGTCATCACATTCTTCTAGGCCGTCAGAAACAAGAGGCCACAGAAGGCTTTAATTGAAGCATTTACCTATTTCTGTGGCTCACCTCCTATGTTTGTTTGCCCTAGGAGGTCACTTAGCCATGCCAGGGGCCAGGCATTGCTCCTTTGAACTGGTATTGGGAGATAAGCAGCAGAAAGGCAAGAGGAGCTAATAATAAAGATACAGGAGCAGTAGACACTGACGTTTCATATCACTGTCCTCAGAAGCAGTTAAGTTGATTGGAGAAGCCGTATACTTGAGGAAGGACTTCTGGGTAAAAGATCTGTTTTCTTCCCTATTTGAATTCAGGGACATTCAGGAAACAGAGGCAATGCATTCCCTAAGAAAAACCAAGGTTACAGCTGATACTTGACTCCCTCCCCTGGTTTTCTCTTCCTGGCGAGCCATAAGCTGCAGCTAGTATTAGCTTGTGTTGCGAACTCTGACTAGTTTGTTCTGGTAAGATAACAGGACTTTGTTGTCCTCTTGAACCAAAAATGAACAAATAGTAAAGGTCCTCATATACCTTAAAATTGGTCCATGATGTATGAATTTAAAGAAGAACTCGTTTAGCAGAAGAGTTTCAAACAGAATCTGAAGGCTTCACAAAAATAGCACAGAAGGTATTTTGCCTGGGATGATTTTTCTAAGCATGGATAAAATCGGCAAACTTGGGGAAATGGGAAGCCCAGTTGCAACACTCCCAGTTTGGAAGGGCAAAGGCAGCAGCCTGGCTGACATGGACTAGAAATATGGAGGTACTAGGAAACCTCTGCCCAACTTGGCTCTTGCAAGCAGGAATGAACCCCTACAAGGACTTAAACAAACCAAAATATTTCCCAAAGGAAACCAGAAGTTTTGCAGGCTGTTGTAGAAGACATCCACAAGAATAAGGGATCAGATCAGTTTTCTGATCATTAGGACTTTTTTCCAATCTGTTTCCAACCACGGAAAGGGGAGAGACTGAATCATCCCACTTCAGATACTGCAAAGATCGCAGAATCACAGAATGGGAAAGGGTGGCAGGGACCTCTGGAGATCACCCAGGCTAACTCCCCTCCTCAGGGTGGGTTGCTCACAGCCATGCCCGGTCAGGTTTTGAATATCTCCAAGGATGGAGACTCCACAGCCTCTCTGGGAAACCTGTGCCAGCGCTTAGTCTCCCTCACAGTAAAAAAGTGTTTCCTGATGCTCAGTCCCCTGGATTTCAGTTTGTGTTCATTGCCTCTGGTCATTGCCTGCCACTGGGCACCACCAAGAAAAGACTAATTCCCTTTTCTTTACTCTCTTCCCATCAGGTATGTATACACATAGCTAAAATCCCCCTGAGACTTCTCTTCTCCAGGTTGAATGAAGCATCTCAGCTGTCTCAGCCTTTCCTCATATGAGAGATGCTCTAATTCCTTAATTTCCATGGTCATTTGCCAGACTCACCCCACTATGTCCATGCCCTTCTTGTACTGGAGAGCCCAGAACTGGATCTAGCGCTCCACACCTGTCCCACCAATGATGAAGGGAAAGAGCCACCCTTCAACCTGCTGGAGACATTCTTCTCAGTGCAGTCCAGGAGGCTGTTGAACTTCTTGGCTGCAAGGGCATGTTCCTAGCTCACTTTCAACTTGGTGTCCACCAGGACCCTCAAGGCCATCTCTGCAGAACTGCTTCGGTCCCCGGCCTGTACCAGTGTCTGGGGTTATTCTTCCCCAGGTGCAGGACTCTGTATTTCCTTTTGTTGAACTTCATGAAGTTCCCACCAGCCCATTTCTCTGGCCTGTCCAGGTCCCTTTGCATGGCAGCACAATGATCTGGTGTATCAGCTACCCCTCCTGATTTTGTACTGCCTGCAAACTTACTGAGTGTGTGCTCTGTCCCATCATCTAGGCCATTCCTGAAGATGTTAAATCCATTAATTTCTGCACACTGTAATCCGTTGGAAGATTAACAGAGATGGGAGCGCCTGCCAATGCATCTCTCATGGTGTTGTAGAACAGTTCCCTGGAAGACAGACTGAATCACCTGGATTGCATACAGACCATCAGCGTGCAGCTTGGAGACAGGCAGCAATATGAGCAATCCAGGGAAACAGCTGAGAGTGAAGACAAAGCCATGGGGGCTTAGGGTTTGGAGGGAAATGGATGACTCTACCTGAGCTGCTGGAGGACCACCAAAGTCATGTATTTGTAGCGGATAAGAAAGCTACCAAGGATTTCCAGGATACACTGGCAATGAACCAACTCACAGGCTTTCAGCTGGTCTTCAGCTTGTGGACCAAGGTCAGTGGATGGATGCCAGGTGACTCTGAATGGCTCTGGAATTTACCATATTACTTACATTTTTTGTTGTAGTAGTACATCAGAAAAGGAAGCAGGTGCTAGCAAGGAAGATGGGTGCAGATCATTGCGAGCCTAGTAACTCCAGCTCTGCATCTTGCTGAGAATCAGCGGTTCTAGTGTGACTTGTGACAAAGCATGAAGAACCAGAAAACAATTAGATTCAGTTTGTAATGGGCAACCACTCAGTTTCAAAAATAAAGAAATGGTCACAAGGCAGAAGAGGGAGCATCACAAATACAAATCACTCTCTGAAGTGGACACTGAGCAGAAGGGGAAGCATCTAAGGATATGAAAATCGGCTTTATGCTTAAGTCTGTATGTGTAAAGAACAATCGTAGGGTTTTCACTACCGAGTACACAATGCTAAGAATAGCAAACACTGTAGTCATAAAACAAGATGTTCAAGTTCTACTGGAGACAGGGATTCTGACAAAAAATGGGGCTGAAAAGCCCCATCTCATAATGAGACATCTCATTACTCAGTGTAGAGGTGAACTCAACAACCCATTTGGACAGCATTACAGCTTCTGGATTCGCAATAAAGGCCATTGTAGTATAATACACTGGAAAATCGAAACATGAGGATTATTCCTAAAAAGTGGTTTGTGTGATGTTTGGGCAATTTTAAGCAAAATCAGTTACCCTGCTTTCAGAAACTGTTATAGCATCCGCTCACTGAGAAAAGTACCTTGCAAAGCAAGATGAAGGAGTGATCAAGCTGCATCCTGACACCAGCATATTGACTGGCTTTATTGGTCGAAGTTCTTGTGGAGCTGAAACTAGGAATGTGATATTCCTGTACGTATTTACTATGCAACAAAGGCAATCAGCTCCATCACTGGATTTTCCTCTTAATCTGCAGGACCCCACGCTGGCCAGCCATCTATATGAGAAGAGTATCTGCTGTACGTGCAGCCATGCATATCCATACTTCTCTTTCCTGCCCTGGCACTCCCAGACTGTGCTGCAGGTGACACAGAGATTGCATAAAGCCTGGAGAAGCCTCTGTAAACACACCCTGTGCTCGGCTTGCTGCAGCAGTCTGGACAAGAATTTTAAAAGGATGTTCTTGCTGTATTATAAGCATTGCTACCAGAGCAAACCTGGGCTGTGTTTACTCTGCTTTTTGCGGTGTGAAAAAAAATATTGTTTATCACTGATCTCAGTTGGAGCCATTTGATGATTTCTTTCTGAGCTCACTTTGCTTCCAACTCAATAAGAACTAAAAATAATAACATGGATAATCTAATTGCAGATCAGTAGATATCCTGACCACTGTCAGTCTCAGAACATGTATCCCACGTACACTAGATGCACACGCAGTGCATGAGTTTTCTAGCAGTAGTAGCTTTTAGCCTAGAACAAGGGTGACATTGGTGAACCCTAAAGCCTATCAATGTTGTCCTGCTCAGCTGATGCAGTGCAGAGACTTTCTTAAAATAAATAACAAATGTTGATCTCTTTCCCTGATTGCATACCATGGCCAAGGAAAAAAAAATGTTTAAACCCTTGAATTTCATATGCACTGGAGAAATCTTGGAGAAAAGAAAACAGGAAAGCATTTGTAATATTAAAAATAGATTGCTTCCTGGAAGTAAGAACCCTGATGGTCTTGTTGACTTGTTTTGTTTCATGTTAAATGCCATAAGAAGCACAGCTAGTAAACTCCTGATTTTATTTTAAATTAGCCTGAAACACAAAATTTATATGGTAAATGTTATACTTTGTTTTGGTTCCTTTATATTTATTTTTATTTAATACATTTCTATGTAAATTACAGTCTTACAGGCTGTTATGTGAAAGATTGACTTCAGAGCCTCCAGAGAAGTATCTTAGCCTTAGAAGTCATAAGTAAGTAGGAATAAGATAAATAATCCCCTAGATAATTAATGTCCAGGAAAATAAGTGTCATTCTGAAAAGCTGAGCATTTCCAGGGGAACTCCCCACAAGGAATATTGCTGGAAATGGCAGAGATTTGCAAAAAGGAAAAAAACATTAAATATACCTACAGGCTATACTCCAGTTTAAAACATGCATCAGGGTTCAGTATCCAAATACATATGGCCACATCAGGTGTCATTACAGTTTTACAGCCTGGCAGCCAGCTAGCACAAGCTGTTGAGACCACAACAACCTTTCGTTCCATTGTTGTTATCCGTTTCCCAGCCCGTAAAAGGCAGGTTTGCATGCGTGGTTTCACCTCACAGCCCTGCAGCTCGAATGCAAGGAACAGCCCCCTCACTGGTCCTTGTAAACTGTTGGCAGACTTTTCTTGAAGGAAAAGGCCACCTTCAGAGACTGGGAAGGCAGCTCTTTCTCTGTGGCTGTGAAGCTTGCTTGCAGATTCCAGCAGGCGAGGCTTACCTCTCAGCATCAGCTGAAGTGGAAAATCCACTGTTTTGCTCCACTACACCATCAGTAGTCCATTACTATTGCATAGACACAACAAACAAATGCAGTACAGACTTGCTGTAACATGGGGCAATCAGGCTTATATGAGGACTTACACGCTAGCAGGTAAATGCTCGGTGAGTAACAGTCACCCAAATGCAGAGAGCAGGCCAAGTCGTGCTCCCAATTGCATTGCGTTCTCTTTCTTCTCATTTTTACTTTCCCAAGGTCCAAACTTGTAAGTGACAAAAAGGTAGCTAGAGGCAAAACCTGGAGGTGACTTTTGATTTTCATTCTCATCAACTTATTCTGTTACTTTGAAATGGTGGAGATAGAAAATACATGCTTAAAATTTATGTCCCTTAAGACATAATCCTGCCTACTGATTATACCTTAAATACACTTTTTTTTTTTGGCCAAAAGATCGGTATAAAAGTTATTAATGCTGTTGTAGTTTTCTACTTGGGACGGATTAAAATGAGGGATATTTTTCCCTAGAAGAGACACAGGTTTTCTTTAAACATAAGGTTTTCTTCAAAATTTAATTTAAAAAAAATCATTCTAGTATTACTTCAACATTTTTCCTCTTTCAATTTCTACTCAAGTCCCTCTCTCAGGTTTTTCAAGGCAAGGAAAGTGAATTTTCTGAGTTTTCCTCTGGCTACTGGGCAGTGGTGGGTTCTGCTGCTCCCAGTAAGATCCTCCTGTAGAAGACCTGTGAGGAAGCAGGAAGACATTTCTCATGCAGCTTTTTCTGCAGTGCAGGTTTTTTTCACCACTGAAGACAATGGTAGTTCCTAGTACATTCCAGCCTACAAAACCCAAGAGTCTGCCAATGTCACTAGAGATGCTGTGGATTTTAGTTTGGGGGAGTCTTTTCCTTCAGTCACTGAGATACACCTAGTCCCAGCAACGGCATGGACCCTAGCGTGGGGTTCGGCTGCCAGCACAGCCGCGCACTCAGCCTGTCATTTCTAATCTCTGCACTTCGGTTTTCCACCTGTAAAAGGGGAAGAGGATGTTTTCAAACCTTCACGTGAACAGCTTCACAGAAGCCTGCACAAGTGCACCTTTCAGTTTTTTTCATTTTTGCTATTACCTCAGCTGTTGCTGTGTGTCATTGCAGATAAAAACTTATATAACCGTGGAAAAATGACTACAAAGATAAATATTCTGAATAACATTACATATTCTACTAAAACTCCTGCCAAAGACATTTTGGAGTTTCAATAGCAGTTTCAAGCACATTGTACCTTGCTGCACTGTTGATCCGTGAAATACAGACTAATTCCCCGTGAAATTCACTGTTTATACACACCTAAGTTGTCTCCTCATGCTTTGTCTTGGATAAACATTGGCCAAAGTGTTTATATGCTAAGGTTGTTTTCCTTCTGAAAGATGATCCCTAAAGTAACTTCAATCAAAAGACGTGCAAAGATGAATGATGATCTTCTTCTTCCAATAGATCTTCTTCTTCCTCTTTCAAGAGATCAGTTTAAGATGCCATTCTTCAGTTGCGCTCAGTTGTTTTATGAACGAGTTGCTTGTTTCTTGCCATTAATTACAAGTTTTTATTAGTAAAACTGGTTTTTTTTCTGTGAAAATATTACACCTCAAGATTAGGACATTGACAGTAATTTTATTAACAAGGTAAACACAATGTTTTATTTTAAACAGCTTAATTCTAGTGCTAACAACATTCACATGATGATGGTAAAATTTGTCCATGTGTATCCCTATGAACCCTTACCCTTTAAGTGCTTGGACATGGCTTGGTGTTAAAACCTCACACCTCCAAGCACGTCTCTTTTCACACCCCTCCGCCTCTGGGACTTGTCTCTGCTGTTTAGGACATAAAGCCCTGACCAGCCAGAGCGAGGTCCGTCCTGGTCATGGTTCTCAGTTAATTCACTACTAGTGCTCTGTGGGAAAAGACAGTAAAGGCAAAAGGAAATGAGGTTCCAACTACCCAAATAAGCTGGAGGGAAGGGAGTGAGAGCGCTCTCTCTTACACTTTTTTATCTCTTCCCAAGCTTCTTGAAGAGATTGTCCTGAGTATAACATTCAGCTTGGCCAACGCCACAAGGCAGCCTTCACCCCACTATTATTGCTGGGTCCTTTTCACTGCACTCCTCCAGTCTCTCTGGGTAGCAGGGCCAGCCAGGCAGAAACATATCTGCTACACTGCCTGCTCATCTTCACATGTCCTCACTTCATCCAGGAGGTCAAGGACATAATTTTCCCAGGCCAGCTCTCTCCGTCCCTGAGCCCATGGTTGGCAACTTCTCAGCTTTACCAGGCACAGAGAAGTGAATGTCCAAGCATGATTTCTGACTTCATTATGTCCCTGCAAATGTGCACTTGGTGATTACAGAAATTGTCTTGTCTTATAATCCCTTATAAAATCTTGAAAACTAAAGCAAAATAAATCAAAATTACCACTAGGAGTAAAAAAAGAGCAACAGGAACTTCACTTAGAAAAATGGAAGAAAATCCAGACAATCAGATAAATGCAAGCTAGCAGGAGTAGAAAGAGAAGAAATCATCTAGTTTACCAAATGAGGAATGCTGTGTTGGGAACTTTCAACTGCTAGAGTGCCAATGCCATGCACAAAACCTAGAGCTGTTCAAACTGCCCTGCTTACAAAGGGCTGAGTTCATAATTCCCTTTAAGGATGGAGTCCTGGGATTTCAGCAGCTGATTCAAAAGAAGATCCTATTTCTTTGGAGAAATTCACCAAATCCTTCAAAAAGGGGATGTGGCACAGCGTCTGAATCATGAAGCAGAAAAAGACTCCTGCCTCAGTCTGGTGATACATCTCTTTCATCACTCAGATGATACAGAGATCAGAATTGAAAGCAACCAGTGATAACAGCAGGTTTTCTCTCTGCAACAAAACCATGGGTGGCTTCTGTGTGAGGCAACATACAAGTAGGATGTATTTGCTGTGATATATTTTAGCATTTCTGTGAGTTAGTATATGATTTATGGATGACAGAATTTCTATCTCTTCCTTTTCAGGTAAGTCTGTCTTCTTTCCTCAGAAAATAACTAAAAGTGTGTAAATTTTTGCAGAAAGTATTCCAAATGGTGTGAATTTGGAAACGTCAGCCAGACCTTAGCACATCCATTTGATAATGTAGAATTAGTTCCTTTTCACAGTAATTCAGTGCTACAATAGAAATATACACATATATTTATAGTATGATTTTGTAAAAAATGTATACAGATAATGTAACAACTGAAATAATATGTCCTATTTCAGTTTGGAGTTGTTCAAAAGTGGTTTTGAGGGTTTTTTAAAGTTCCATGTCAAAACACACATGGTCCTATGAAATAGTTCTGTCTTTACTAGAACAGAATCATTCTGTGGAAAGCTTTCTGCTGAAATATTTTCCCAGTACAACCTAACATTTTAAGTCATAGAATGATTTAGGATGGGAGGGAGTGCTGGGGATCATCTAGTCCATTCGTCTGCCCAAACCAGGGTTAACTTCAAAGTTAGATCAGATTATTCAGGGCCTTGTCTCCACCAAATCTGTAAAATCTGCAAGGTTACCTCTCCAGGCAACCTGCTCCAGTGATCATGGTGAAGAGCTTTTCTTTCTGCCCACCTGAACTTTCCCTTGCCCTTACCTGTGACTGTTTCTCTTGTCCTTTCATACTGTACCTCCAAGAAGAACCTGGCTCAAGTTGACTTCTCTCTGTGCCACAACAGGTAGCTGAAGACAGCAATTAGGTCCCCTGAGCCTTTGCTTCCACAGGATAAGCAAACCCATCTCCCTTCAGCACCTCCTCACTGCTGGTTTGTGTTCAACTTCTCATCCAGCAGGTCCCCCTTTTTCTGTAAAACTGGTCCCAGTCCATGCTGCTGCATGGGGCTGCACCAGGATGCAGGACATCTTGGTTCTTTGTGGGTCTTTGTTGAACTTTGGGAGGTTCCTGTTAGCCCACGTTAGTTCATTCCTCCACTGTCTCAGGATCTTGCTTGAGAAAGTCTGGAATGGTCTGGAATGGTATGACAGTCCCCAGCACTTCTGTCCAACACATCGTACTGCTTATATATCAAACTCCCTAAGACGCAACCATACCGGAACGTACTTGTGAATTCAAGTGCCCTATGACTGTTTTCAGGCATCCAGAAACTAGGATCTCTTCCCAAAGTCAAAGCACAGAAAAGTGCTTATCATTAGACCAGAAGCCAGGACTGCTCAAGGTGATGGTGCTGACAGGTGCTCCCCTCCCCCCTATATTCCTTTTTGGAATTCTGGCTTTTAAGTTTTAGAACTGATTTAAGTGCATAATACTGTCTTTTTTCTTTTTTTTCTTTTTTTTTTTTTCCCCCGAAGGAAATGCTATATCTCTTTCAGCACTGTGAGCTTGTTATTATGCTGGTGAAATGATGACACTTCCATTAATCTCAAGGAGCAGAAGCTGACTTTCTTATTGTCTCTCATTTGCCATTTATGACAATGGGTACAAACCTGTGTAACTGCTATACTACCTAATGGATGAGCAAAGAGGTTATAGAAAGGTAAGCGGTAGTAATAACTGTTGTAATGGTAGCAATCAGGAGCCAATAAAACACATCTGATGCTGACCTCAATTAACACCAACATGCACTCTCATTTTAGCAGTAATATCAAGTGACTACTACAACATTGTTAAAGCCAGAGCTCTGTTTTCAAGGGATGCTGGTGACAGTTCTGTTTTCAAAACAAACAATTAGAGGCCACAAATCAGGATACCAAGTTGAAACGTGGTCTCCTGAGGATCTCGCGATCCTGAGCTTGAGCTCTCAGATAAACACAGGGCTGCGACAGAGAGAGTCATGTTGCTTTTCTCATTCCAGATGACAAACAGGTGTAACATGCAATTTTAAAATCCTCCCAGGAGTGGAGCAAACATCTACAGCTGGGATGACACAGGCCCTCTTCCAGTTTATAAAGGCAGATAATTTAAGGTACTCGCTGAGTAGCAGGCTTAACCTTTGAGGTTAGAAAGTTCAAACCAATTTGTTGAGAAAACCTAAAGACTTACATTAACAAGTCTCAGGAAGGGTCTGTGCAAGGAGTGGTGCCTGGACTAACAGTGATATAGAAGCTCCTGTAGTCAAGAGCAATATTCAGGGTGCATAACTCAAGCTGCAACAACATTAGCATTTCTGTTCCTTTTTGAAGGAACACTTTGGAAGCAAATCTTCCCCTCTCACCGAACACTTTGGTCATGTTGGGGCACTATCGCAGAGTGTGCAAACCAAGATCCCTTCAGGTAACGCCAGGCAGAACAGCGAGCTCTAGAGACTCAACTGACGTGCCTTGGCCACTAATGGGCATTCAGGCTATGAGACGAGAGTAGAAACAGCTCCAAGCAGCCTCCTTTCCTCACGTACAGTGGGTATTTGGCACCAACTGATTCCTTCTGGAGAGCTGCACTGATGCTAACGCAGACATAAACTTACAGACAACATCTGTTAGTCAACACAACCAAGAGTACTTACATGAAATTGCCCAGATACAATGGCAAAAAGCCAAGAAATGTTCTCGAGGATTAGAAAAGACTGACCCACCTTCCAACAGATTAAATATGAGCCTGCAACTTTTTTACCATGCATTTGCATGGCAGGGTATCCTCCACACAGCAGAGTTTCAGCTAGAGTGCCTGTCATTCCCAGGATGGTATCTCACGACTGGAAAAAGGCTCTCAGAAATAGTTTGGGGCCAAATCAAAACCAGACCTATCTCTTCTATGGATCTCAACTGGATGTGGAAGCCTTAAGTGTTTCTGAGGATCCAGGCCCTTGGTCTGAGCTTTCCAAGGACCTAAAGATGAAGTTGCACATACTGAAGTCCTTCCAGTATCTGAAAGGCAGTAAGGTCTGTGTAATGGTGTAATGAACGTAAGGATGTAATGGTGGGTTGGCTGGCCGCTGCTTTCTGCACTAACTGGAGCAGAAAGCTCACAAAAGCCAGAGTGAGAACAGTCCAGAGTCCAATCCAGGCATGAATAATCATTAATGCAAGCAATGAATAATCCAGAATTAATTGTTGCAGTCATCTATGGATGGAAAGAGTAGGTCTGTCCTGAGCTGCTATGTGAGTCAGAAACTAGAGACAGTTTACACTTGGGTTATAAGCAGCCATACACCTTCATTATGGTATCTCACTCGCTTCCCAATTCCTCTTCCAGTACCAAGGTGTATTTCCTCTTCTGTGGATTGAGGCATGTAGCTCTTTTCCAAGTTTTAGTATCAAATCCTTTCCAAATGGAAATATTGACTCCTTTGAGTCAATATATCACCTGAACAGGAACAACAGAAACCTAGAGTCAGGTATCATATAATTTGATCCTCTAACCATGCAGCTTGATATCTATATTCCACCACAGCTAGAGCCTTTATTTTCCCATCTAATATCATACAGTCATATTGAATAGAAAATGTAAGAGATTAAACTGCTGTGGTAGCCCCCAGAGGATCTCATAAGGCTGAGGACCAGCTACCTCCAAATACTTTCTTGCCATCCTGTGGTTAAAGGATTAAAGTGACACTGGTCCCTCCAGAAGCTGTAGCCACAGTGCACTGAGATCAATATCAAAAGCAGCTGACTTATCTAAAAGATTATGCATGGATGTTGTTCTCAAGTGGTCAGGAAGGATTTTATGAAATACTGCAGGAAAATTTCAGAACCTCAACTATGTTTAATAGAGATGAGTATTTCAGTGTTACTCATACCACTAAATGAAGTGAAAACATATGAAAAAAGTTTTGGTTAAAATGTTGAGCCACTACAGATTTATACCATTGTGAAGCCTCGGTAGTGGATTCATTCTTAATTTGAAGAAACAGATGATGAAATCAACCTTTGCTGTAGTTTGACTTCTCTGATGATAAATAAAGCTGTCCTTATGCACCTACTGTCACAATGGAAATCCTTCTGTGTATGATTTTCCAATTCTAGCATCCCATTTAGCTGTTTCTCTGTACTGTTATTGCTACTGCAGGTTGCTAGTACTAACAACCAGTATATAGAGAAACTACATGTTTGCCAAATAGAAGATGAACACACCAAGAAGGGTTGCATCTGAAGGTGCTGGGAGAACTGGCCACTGTCATCACAAGGTCCCTCTCTATCATCTTTGAAAAGTCATGGAAATTGGGAAAGGTCTCTCTCTAATGACTGGAAAAAAAGCAAATGTGACATGCATCTTCAAAAAAGTCCAAAAGGACAATCCAGGGAACTTCAGACTACTCGGTCTCACTTTGATCCCTGGGAAAATCTTGAAGCAAGTCCTCTTGGAAGATATTTCTGGGCATATAAGGGAATGAGGGTGATTTGGAACACTTAACATGGATTAACATGGTAAGTCGGACCTGACCAACTTGATTGTCTTCTGTGGTAAAATAACTGGCTTTGTGGGTGAGGGGAGAGCAGTGGATTTCATCTGCCTTGACATCAGTGAGGCTTTTGGGATTGTCACCCATGACTTTCTTGTATCCCAAGTTAGGACATTCTGGTCTGAAAGGGTGGATAACTAGATGGCTAAAAGTTGGTTGGATAATCAAGCTTAGAGGGTTAATGCGTCATCCTCCACCCAAAGGCTGGTAATGAGTGGGGTACCACAGGGGTCTACCTGAATCTCTTGTGTTTAACATCAAGGACCCAAAGCGCGGGGTGAAGTGCACTTTCATCTGATCTCAGAGCTGGCCCTGCTTCAGCAGGAGGCTGGACTAAAGGCTGCAGTCCCTTCCAACCTGAGTTACCCCATCATCCTGTGAGAAGCAGAAAATGCAGACCATTCTGTTCCTTCAGAGGATATTAACGTTTGAAATTCAGTATGCCGCAGCGTTCTTTGTACTTCATCACAGTCCCTGATGCAGGCAGTTTTCTTTTCTCTTTTTTCTATACCGTAGGTTTGTTAATCACAGAAGACAAAGGCCATGATGGGTCAAACGAGTCTGTTACAGATCACATGCTGAAGCTGTGATTTAGTTTCCCCTCTGTTCTTACTCAGGCGATGAATTTCAGTGCTCAGCTCTCGCTGTATTCTCTAGCTGTCAATACGGTTTCAAATCAGAACAAGGTTTTCCACTCAGAGAGTTAAAAAGAGAAGAAATATTCTAACACTAATGAGTTCAAATACTATCGCTGAAAAAGGGCTGCGTCTCCTGAAATAGACTGCGGAGGATCAGTGCTGTAACTAAGTTTCCGTGTGAACCTCTGACATTTATGAATACCAGAGACTCTTTCCTTTCAGATCCCAAGTTTACCTTCCTCATCTGGCTTGTTGCTTCCTTTAGCTGCACTGGGAGGGGAGTGCTGTTTTGTAGGGAAAAACCTGGGTTATTGTTGTCTGATCTGCCTTGTTGTTTTTTTTCCTCAGATACTGTCCCTTGGGCTTCAGAAACTGTGAGACCAGTGAAAGGTGGTTTTTCTATGCACAGTTTGTGAGATCTTGCAGAGACAGCAGCAAGTAAAATCTTGGCTGGATTAAAATCAAAGGTGAAACACTCCTGGATTTCAATGAGGACCAAGTTTCACCCAGTTGCTTTCGCAGGATGATGTTCTTCACAGGGAGGAGGTTTGCATGGGGGCAAAAGCCCAGTGGACTTCAGAGAAAACTCTTAAGTTTTCCCTGGACTCTCTAAAAAAAAAGTATTAATGGCTGTGACATGTTACGTATAGCATTTAACTTTGCAGAATATCACTGATGGTTCTTGCAGACCTTGGGTAGGAAATCACTCTCATGTAATCACATCTGCCTGTCCCCTGCAGTAACTTTTTAGTCCAGTGAACATTTTAATCCATTAGGTTTCCATTTTATTATTTTCTGTACACTCCAGCACTGGGGAAAAGCTTCAAATAGAGTTTGTGACTTATTAGGCGCTAAGAAATCTGACCACGAGAGCAGGAGCCACAGCCAGTTCAGCTTTGCTGGTTCCAGGCTCAGAGGGCAAACCTGTCTGCTTGCCCCTTTTATTCCAATCTCAGGTAATATTAACATATTCTTCCTCTAACAAGTCTGATTTGAAAACACCCTTACCTGGGAAGGGCTCAGTTTAGAGAAATCCAGCTGTAACTTGAGTTTTCCCTACTGCTTTCCTAGCAGAGCAGTAAACGTTTGTTCCCAGGGGCTGATTAGCTCCTGCTTTTGACAGTGTCACTCACAGCCTTGCTTGCATCTCCATCTACCCCAGCAATAACTAAGGAAAGGTAGACCAAGTTTATACAACCTTGCTCTAAAGACAGTGGGGAGGATGACTGAAATGTTAAGGTGTCAGTGTGTATGTGAAGCAAGGGAGTAAGCAAGAAAAAACCTATTTGAATAGTTAACACCTAAGGGCTGATCTTAAACTTTAAGGTAGAGTCTTTATTAAAGGGGGAGCAAAGTAAGTTGTTTCTGAAATTTCCAGGGGCCCCATTCCAGGCTTACAGCAATATCTGCAGAAGCAGCTTGTTTAGAAGCTCATATCGTATCTCTCACACAGGAGAAGAGTTAAAGTGAGACGGTGGCTTGCTGGAGAGGCACACAGATAGTGAGATGTAAGTTGAAACAGTGAGCTGCATTTCCCAGAGTGCAGCTTTATCAGGCTGTCTGCTCGGTTTCTTCAGCCTTATGGAAAAGGCTTGGAAGCATACAGACAGGTTAACTGCTCTGTCCCAGTTCTGTGTCTCTTACCCATAACATCACATGTGGCTTGTATAATCCCTGGATCCAGATCTCTCACTCCAGTGCTGCGCACAGGGTGACAAAGCTGTAGCGATACTGCCAGGTATACCAAACTTCAAATCTGATGGGGCTTTTCTGCTCAGGCTCATAGTCAGGGCAATTATCTGTCTGCAGAGAAGCTGTGGGTATGCAAGTCCCAGCAGCTTCAGGACTGAGCTTGCTGTATCTGTCTATGTTTTATCGCTGGAGAATTTTCCAAGGCCAGAATATCTGAGTGTCTCTTAATGGTTAATACAGCAAGACAACATCCAAAGACACTGAAATAAACAGTGTTTACATCTCACGGCCTTTTCAGCATGTTTCAGTTGTTTAGCACTTCCATGCTTTAGTCTCCAATGAGTTTTTCCTTGTAAAATTACTAATTAATTACACGTTTCCCAATGATGTCAATGAGTTTTCCCTCTCTGCATTGATAAGCATGGTCTGATGTAGTGTTCCGTGAACTTTGAGCTAGAAGCATGGAGTGGTAAAAAAATGTGGTTTAGTTTTTCCGTTATTAATTACTGCTTTACATTCACCTTATGTTTTTCTATGTCTTAAAAAAAAGAGTAAACAGGTTGACTTCTTTACCAAGATTGTGTGGAAATACGGGATATATATATTTAGCCCTAGTCAATCTGTTGAGAATGAGTAGGAAACCCATCAGTTCCTGAGGCTGTAGTAGATTTCCTCTGTACAACTTGTCAGCAGCCTGCTGGAGCTGAGGATATTCTGACTGTGTACTTGAAATGTCAGGAATGCATTGTTTATTTCCAGCGATCAGGCTGAAAATCAGGGTCTAAAGTCTCTCACTCAGGGGTTGCATGACTCTTCAATAAGCTGCTGAGATGAGGTATAAGCTGTGCAACTGGTACACAGCAGTGAAGCATCACTGAAATCAAACTGCAGGCTGCAGCCACACATGTGAGGTGCAGTGCCTGATCCGCTGCCCCTTCATCCTCTCTCAGAGACTCTCATTTTCCAAGGGCTTGGGACCACTTGGAGCACTTTTAGCAGAATCCCCTTTACTAATCCGTACGGTGCTCAGTGTACAGCAGCTTGTGTATTGAAAAACACACACTTAGGAACTTTTACGTGCAGCCTGAAAACTGTAACTCCTGCAGAGAATTAATGTGTTAAGTCAATGTTTTAGTTAGCTGTAAGAGCTTACAAGTTAGCTTGCAGAAATTTCAGGGGGGTCATACCACAGTATGCCAAAGCACCTAGGAGCTTTCACAGCGGATAGTGGAAGCCTAAGGAAAACAGCAGGACACACACGTAGAAAACTTTTCCCAAATACCCTATCTCAGTTTCCCATGACTTGCAGCTCAGAGATTCTTGAACTTGTGATGGCATCTTTATATTTAGTACCTCTGAATGCTTTCTTCTTCCATTAAGTTGCTCCATAATTCTCTGAACTGCTGTAAATATTAGCAGCCTGTGGAAAAGGATTTCACAGGTTCACTGAGCACAAATGAAAACTATATTCTTGTGTTTGTTTTGAACTTTTTCCCTGTTACTCTCAGCTGATGCTCTCTAGTTCTTGTGCTGCAGGAGACAGAAAACAGCTTTTCCCTACAGCTCTTCTCCTTCTCTCAGATACTTACAGCTTATGTAAGGAACTAGCAAAGTATCATCGTCCTTATCTTTAACACAAATAAAAGAAATGCAGAGAACTTTTTTTGCTGAGGACTTTAAGTACCTGCAGGAGTATCTCCAACTTGAAATCCTTTCAGCTAGTGGAGAAGAAGCCAGTACATAGCGGAGAGGGAAAGATGCCTTTCTTGCGGTTTTAACAAATACTCCAGATGGAGCAGTGGGTCACCCTCCCCCTTTGCAGCTCTGCTGGTACCTGCTTACAGATGCACGGACACACCATGTTGCCTATGGAAAAGGCCACAACAGCTTGTTTCACAGGCAGTGTTAGCTGGAGGAAGGAACAAAGCTGTGCCTCTCCACCACTGCCAGGACCCACTGCTTTCCCTCCTGTGGCTACCATGTCCCTTTGTAGCTGCTGTGCTTAGCAAACTGCATCCTGAGACTTATTTGAGTTCAAAGTAACCTGAGAAAACCAGCCAAATAAACAACGAAAGCGCCATTTGTTTTCAGTCAGCTCTGTCCTTTGGCTGGATTCACTCTGTGGTCAGGCAGCTGCTTTGCTAGCACAAAAACCCATGCAGCATCGTGTGAGGGTGAAGCCTGAGGGTCCTGAGGAAAGGTTGGGCAGTTTCTTCTCGTGATGTTGCCACCTTATGTCAGACTAGGTGTCAGAGAACACTGGGCTGATCTATACTGAAAGTATATATACTGCAAATATAGCTCATGAGATGAAAGGTGCCTGAAATACACCTTGGGGATTTTACACAAAAGAAAGTCATGATATTTAAGCTCTGATAAACGGACACATGCCCAGACCTAAAGAAACGTTCTTTAAAAAGTAAAAACCTCTGTAATGAAAATAGAATGCACTTCATCAATTCAGACGAGAAATCTGTCAAGATACTTCTGTGACAGACATTTCTCCACCTTAGATCACCTTAAATCAGTGAATTTTTAATGGGTGTTTACAGCAGGGTGATTTGAATATACATTTTTATATGAATATATCAATTTGCTTGAAAGCTATGTAGTGGTCAGGAATTTTAATGACGTTTAGAAGTCAGAATAAGGGGAAGATTTTAAACATACAACAATGATTTTCTGTAGTCTACTTGTAGAACTGTCACTTGAATGCAAAGATTCAAGACTGAAGACAGATTTTTCAATCTTCTCTTCAATGTCTAAGGTATCTAGCTCATCATGCAAAGACTAATTCCAGCAGAATTATAAAGATTCCTCCTTAAATTGACTTCAGAGCTGGTCCCATAACAGACTTAACAAACTGTATATCCATTAACGGGCTCTACATTATACAATATTGATTTCTCTAATATCCATATAATTATACTGAGATGCAATTGCTAATAAAACTTAATAATCCTCCTGAAAAATTAGGAACATTAGCCTGAAAGCAGGCTTGAAATGCCTAAAGCTATTGTTTTGATAGCATTACCGAACCATACGTTAATAATCATATCGCTTTAGCTGCACGCTCCCTGCCGTTTTAGTACTTAACTAAACCGTAACGTTAAATAGTTGTTGCCAGTTTAAGACATTTATCAGACAATATAAAGATGTCTTTGTGATTGTAATTTAAAACTACACATAAGTGCACCCAGAAAGTTCCCCTTGTGAAGTTATCTCCTAAGGGCTCTGTTTATGGGTATTACCCAGAGTTTAAAGAGAGTTTTTATACCCTCAAGTCTTAACTCGGTAAGTAACTGATAAGATAGGCCCTGCTTTCACTCTGTTCTGCTACTTGGTGGTGGTAAACGGTGCCCCTTTTTATGCTACATTTGAGCCATCCAGCCTCTGCTTTCTGCGTCTTATCCCTCCCCGCAGCCAGGCCGGAGCCAGCGCAAACAGCCTGGGAACGGGCGACACTGCATGCACAGGAGGCAAGTCCAGCCCAGCCCCTGGAAACATGTCACCGGCCAAAAATAGCAATGCCGAGGAGATGCCAGCAGAGTCAGTCAGATCTTGACATTGACGGATGTTTGCCGATGCTGTGGTACATCCGTCATGCAAATCAGTTGACATAATGCCATCCTCTGCTGACTGTCCCACACCCTCCTTCCTCCTGACGGAAGCGGGGTATCTTGTGGAGACCTGCTTGGGAATCACGCCAGGCAGATGTCACCTTCTCACCGAGGGATCCTATTTGCAGGTTAGGGGAGATGCAAACAGATTTTGCTATGGGAGAGGAATATTCTGACTTGAAATAGAAGGACTGAGGGGATAGCTGTCCATAAAATCCTAAATAAGACAGAGAAAACAAGTAAGGAATACTTGGTCAATGTACTGGAAAACAGAGTGGGACATCAAGTGAAAATCTGCATGCAAGAAGTCCTTGCTGCAGGATGTTGCAGATGCTAAGGGTTTTACATGGGTTTAAAAAGCAAGCGGAAAATCCTTTAAAGGTTATTAACCATAAGGGTACGTTGCTGGTTCAAATGCCTTGCCAAACTGATCAGCTCTTAAATCATATGGCCTGAACATAGTGAACAGGGTAATAAACAGTGCACTCTGCAAGTGTGCAAGGGAAACTCTAGAAAACTTTAGGGATAAAGGGGTCCTATTTCTGCATGAAATATGCACTGCAAAGCAGCCTCCAGATGACTAGCAGCAAGCAGGGCTGGTCTGCCAGTCCGACAGTGCAACCTGATGGACTCTAATGAGCAAACCCCCTTTTCTCTTCCTTGGTTCCTGGTGCTGAAGTACAACTCTACAACTCTCCAGTATAAGGACCTATGCATATTTGAAAAGGACTTAAAATTATTAAAACCTTTTCCAACCTTTTGCTCCTCTCCCCTGCTCCGTGACAATGCAGCACTACTGAGTCCAGGCAGAGTGTCAGTCCCAACCTAAGGCCACTGCTGCCTGCTGGTCCCCATCGGCTGCAGGGTTAGAGAGGGTCCACGGAGCTGGGGTCTGGTACACCAGGAAGAGGTGGTGGAAAACAGACTGCAACCTCCAACCTCAACTGAGTCTGGGAAGAGATTGTAAGAATGACATTCTGAAACCAAAGAAATGAAACATCACAGATAATCTTTGCCACCATGGTGCGTGACATGGAAATGATCACGGGTTAGTGCAGTTCACCCAGAAGTGCAAGAAACTCTGATAACCAAACATGACTTGCATCCCTGCAGTTATTCCTAAATGTGGATGCACTGCAGTTGAAGTTGTGACTTGGCCACATACAGAGGTTATCCTGCGGCCAACTTTCTGCTAGTGAGCTTGGTGCCAGCAGCAATGGGCAACGCTACGCCAAGCAGAAGTCCAGGCTGCTGAGCCCTCATTGGTGCTTCTGCTTAGTCTGGCAGGATGAATACTACCTTATGTCTAGCTAGAACATGTTGCAATCATGCTTCTGACTGTAGTGTAAAAACAGAGTAAGACAAATAGAAGTAGCTACGTTCCCACTCCTGTGAAACCTTTGCTAATGATGCTACTGAACGTGACTATACTGAGGGAGAAGCATGAAACTCAGAGAAACAGCTCTGTGGGATGCTGAACAGCTTTGGCTCCCCCTTGGAAAACAGAATTAAACCTCAGTTCACATATTCCACCTTTTAAGAACGTCTTTTTTGACCAAGACATAGGAAACCACATGGCACTGCCATTTTTCCTGGCACCACAGGCTGTGTCTGACACTACAGCTGCGTCTGGAAATTGAATTCACTTGCTCCACCCCACCCCCCCCGAAACTCACAGAGCAGCCATCATTCACCATAACACGTCATCCTAACAAGCTGCAAGGGAGAGATACTTCACATTTGAACCAACTGGTGGCAGGTAGCGAATAACATCTATGTAACCAGAACACCCTTCATCATGAACCTGATATGTTTAACAGCTAATGAAACCTGTGTAGGGATTAGGCTTTACATTGTACAGTTTTATGGCAACAAAACCTGAGCTTCCTGAGATTACATTGACCAGCTTCTTATCTCTGATGCTGAGATGTTTATCAGCACCATATGTTACAAGCTCCCACTATGTTTCCCAATGACCTTCTAGGACTTAATCAGCCTGTATGTCAGGGGTTGAGAAGCTGAGGACGTATATTACGACACAGAAAGCAATACTCAGCCAGGCAGAATGAAAATCCAGGGCTAAAGTCCAAAAAAAGGTCTTTGTTGGTTAACTTCTGTCCCTAATAAATTTGTCAATTAGGAAGAACAAACGTTAACTTTGTTTTCCTTGCCTTTGCTGTTGCTTTGTGAGGTCCCATACTGTGAGGTAACACAGGGTGTGTACTCAAGTATCAGCTATGAGGGGAAGCCTCAGATGATTCATGGTTTGGGAATGTTTCACATAAAAATAGCAAATTCCAGCTTTATATCTGGAGGCTGTCCATGCTACCCAACCATGTTTTCAAGCCTTAGAACCATCAAAAAGAGATGCAATTAGCAGGAAATTTTAGTCCCTAATTTCAGCAGCTCTGTGATTGTAGTCTTTTTTAAGTCACAAGCTGCTTTTAGAATTAACAAGCACTCTGTCCCAAAAGTCCCCAGGCATGGTGCCTGGGGACGATCACATCAGAAGAAGACATGGAGGGACCATCATAACACTTTTTATGCTTGTGTGAAATACAGTTGCTTGTGATTGGAGATGTGTTAATAAAAGCTTAGGCAAGGACTTGATTTGCCAAGACATTGCCATGCAAAGAATGAGATACATTTTACAGTATCTTTTGCAGGGAGAAAGACCTATCTACCATGCTTGAATGACCTGTGCATTCTTCAGATGGGCTGTGTTTACACTGATAAGAGCTGACATGAGCCATCTTTGAGCCCTGAAACTGCCTGTTTCAGGCATGGTTCTGACTGATTCCCCACGTCCAAACCCATCAGCAATTACAGTTCGTTCTGGCAGTTCTTCTGAACAAGAGAATTCAACCCCATCACTGCTTCTCCCCACTCCTACCCAGGTGCTCACCGTGATATGTTTGGATGCCTAATCTCATGAGTGTCCCTTCTGTTTGCAGCTCACTGGGCTCAGATCCAGGCTGGATTTCATGGATAAGGATGCTGATCCAAAGGCTGACACTTTGCTGCATGGCTGCAGAATGGAGATAAAGCCAGGACTGGTTTGCAAAGTATTTGTATACCTGTGCACTACATGCCTGTTGTTTAATTGAGAATATCCTTTTTGAAATTTAAAGCATCTACTGAGACAGATGTGGCCTGACTGGGGTTTAGCTGCATGTACTGTGTTCAGTATGCAACAAAAAGTCCAGGTGTTTTAAAGGATGTAATGGCCATGGTCTAAGAAAAGAATTGTATTACTGGATGCCAAGTATATGAACCCATTTATAGAAACTTTGCTTGCTCCTGAAGCTGAATATATGGGGATTTTGGGGTTGTTGGTTATTTGGGTTTGTTTTTTAAGACGCTAATCCCCTTTCCTAAAGCAGATGTGTGCTAGTTCCCACATTACCCAGGCATATTTAAAATGATTTGGGCCCACAAGAGAGTTTCATTGGCTGACAAAGATTATAGGTGAGAACTCATTAGCTGAAAAGGCTGTTTTGCAACTTCATCAGTGTGCATTATGGTGGATGACTGTTTTAGAGATACTACAAACACATGAGGAAGCATCTGACTACAGGTATGTAGCACATGTTGTGTGTTACACCAAGTTTGAGAGGAAAAAAACCCTACAAAATGAGATGTCTAAACTGAACATTCTAAACCTTGGGGAGCTCCAGATCTAGGACAGATATCAATGACAGATCTCCATCTCCACCTCCGTCAGGGCTCTCCCAATATGTGGCTCAGCAGGGTACCCACGAAGCTTCTGCCAGTGCCAGTATTTTACATTGTATAATTGTATAATTATATAATTGTATAATAATTATAATACATACATAATAATACATAGAAGAACATTTTCATTGAAGAATATTGGGGAAGGAGTATGTTAAAGAATGAGGCATTGTCTGTTGAGCATACCCTACTGGCTAGACTCTTCCTTGGGAAGCAAGATAAATGTCAAATACATGCATGAAAATACAAGTCTTTCCTAGAATCCCTTACAGTAGGTCTAGGAAGCCACAAAGCCTCTCCTTTCTTTTTCTACCTGACCTCCCAGCTCCTGCTTTCCTGGCTGTAAAATGCTTTAGATTCAGGGAGAGAAATGGAGAAACATTGAAGCTTGACCTCCCACAGCCTTGTAGTTGGGGCATGCATGCATTGTGTAGAAGGAATTACGTCCCATATTCAGCCTGAGAAGAGTTTAGCGATGAGATCTCCCACGTCCTACAAAAGTGCTCTCACTACGCAGTAGCCCACGAAGGTCTCATTTCAAACTGCTATGAAGAGTTGAATTAAAGTCTGCAGTTTGTGGTTCAACTTCCCTTGCCTTTTTTTTAGCATAAGCTGTTATGATTCTTTGAGACCTGATACCCCAAGGATGGCCAGCCTTGCACTGAGAACGAAGGCCTACAGAGTACAGAAGAGAAAGCAAGAAAGTGGACAACAGAGTGAAAATGTGGGAGCTTGAAGTACAGAATTAAAAAAAGGAAGACATGGCTACACAAGAGCAGGGAAAACATTTCAGCTATTAGAAGTAAGATGGAAGAGATGCAAGTGGGAAAAGCTGAATAAAGCTTTGAGGGAAACTGCTCCTCCAAGGCAAAAGCCACAGTTCAATTAGATCAGCCATTCCCGAACTGAACATAATAAACTCTTTCAGAGGAGATTCAGTCTGTACGATCAGTCTGTTCCTCTGACCATATCTCTAAAGGCACTTACTGCGAACTGCTAAAAATCACTGAAGTTTACTATAAGTACCCACAGAAATGTTCATAGACCTGTACAGTGGTATAAATAACTAGTTATTTATGCAATTACTTCAAATAAGTAGCACATGATAAGCTTCCCTGTCAACAGAAAGGATATAAGAAAATACATGCAAGAAAAGCAAATAGATCCACTTGTAGCCCCCACCTCTAAATTTCCAGTCC
Organism: Falco punctatus; assembly: GCF_963210335.1. Classification (NCBI taxonomy): domain Eukaryota; kingdom Metazoa; phylum Chordata; class Aves; order Falconiformes; family Falconidae; genus Falco; species Falco punctatus. Next base: position 58,755,024 of record NC_137580.1, read on the forward strand.
CTTTTAATAAAGCAAAGTTTTAGCTATTAAAAATTGTGACCCTTGTAATGCTACAGAACACTGATACAAAATGTGAATAGTACAATATCCATTATATAATATATATATTTGTATTTTAATATATTACATTTATTTCTACATAAAGAGGCTATAAATACTGTATATGCCTTATATTCATGGTTCCCAGCATTTGACATTATAGTAAGTACAAACAAAAAAATAATAATTATAAAAATACAAAAAAGAACTCAGTAGAAATAGCTTTACATTTTCAAATCTTGTAGCCTGTGCTGTGTCTATCAATAGAGCTCTGGGACTACAAGAACACAGGTAAGAAGTTGTCCAACAACTAGGCACAATCTCACCACTCCGAGAAGATCAGAGCTGCCATGAAACCAGTCACGGATTCCCAAGAACACATCAACGGAGATCTCTGCCATTGCAAACAGACTTTGAGTTTGCAAAGTGAAAGAGTCAGACCTACATCTGAGGGAGGGGGATGAGATGAGAAGGTAGGGTGCCCTTAGGATGTCCCACCAGGACCACAGGGCTCCCCGTAGTCCTAAGGTAGATTACATTGCCTTTTCTACCTGTTGTAGAGGCTGCCCCAGTGGTGATTCAGAGCAGGGGTGTATTTTCTGCAGCCGTTTCAGGCTAGCTCAGAAGGAGGTAGGCACCTGGCATGGGTCAAGGGTGCTGGGGAGGACGGGGCCAGAGCCACCCTCAGAGGTGAGGCATGCCCCTGGCACCCACGTCCTGTCACTTGGCTTGGTGCTCTGCCTTCTTCCTACTAACCAGCCTCACCGCAGAAGTCTTGCAAGCAAATGCAGCTCCTGAGGTCTGGTACAGCAGCTTCTCTTCTCTGCCAAGGACAGAGACCATCACCCCCACCTATATTTAGCCCAGCCTATATTTAGTCTCAGGCTGTTGGCAAGTGCCAGAGCCTTGAGCTGGAGGTTCCTTTTTTTGTTTGTAGAGGTGCAAGCAGGGGCTAACTCTGAGAAACAAGAAGCCAGTGCCGTGCTGTTTCCTTCCTGGAGTCCAGCCACAAGGGGAAAAACAATGAAAAAAGAGCAAGGCTGTGCCATTATTTCGTACAACTGGAAAGAGTTAAGTTGAACATCGTGCTGCTGCCTGCATCAAGCAGATGCCTAGCATGTCACTGGGGTCCCAAAGGCCACCACACCGCCATCGGGTCGGCACAGACCACACGCTGCGGCCAGGGCTTTGCACCCTCAGCCGCCCAGTGTCTCTCGAGGAAGGCGCCCTGCAGCCTGGCACGGCATAGTTTTGCTACCAGACGCTTCTACATCCCCTTCAGGAAAAATAAACATCTTGTCTTAGTCTCACAGATGCCGTCTTTCTATACATCAAACCTGAATACCACCAGCCCAGGCAAGGAAGGCACAACCCGGGGGGACCCGGGGCCGCTGGCTTTGCCCTAGAGCGGCGGGGAGGCAAGCGGCACAGCCCCGTCGTAGGCCAGCCCGTGCGCGCGGCAGAATGGGGGCGAAGCCTCCCGGGCGCACAAGAGTTCAGTCTCCTCGCTGGAGTAGACGGTGGTGTCCATATCATCCGAATGGTACCCTGACTGATACCCGCTTGTCTGGTTGGAGGCTTCGGACATGACGGACTCGTTACTCTTGCTGGGCACCAGCGTGCTGTGAAAAAGAAGCAGAAACAGGACTGAGAGCTGTGGAGACAGACGGTCTTCTGGAGGGCAGGTGGGTGATTCCTGGTCGGCAGCTGCTTTCCATCACAGCAACAACCAAAGCAAAATGGTGCACTTAGCAAAACTGCCTTCAAGCCTTTTTAAACATGCATTTGATTATAAGTAGAGACCTTTTCATATGCCCTAACTTTAGTAATGCATGAAAAGGATATTTAATCTTATGACAATACAAAGAGTTAAGACTGTGACCACAGATTAAATGGAAAGAAAAATTTGAGAGGCTTCACAGATTTCAGCTGTGGTGCAATTGTAACTGCAGTATACCTTTGTTTGCACTGGAGTTATCCTGGAAAAAATAAATCCTGAGAAGCTCTCAGAGAGCATACGTGAGGTTTCAGCTCCACCAATGCCACTGTGCTTCCTGTGAACTGCACAATGAAACCCCTGTACAATGCTCTGAAAATACACCCAGGTACATCCTGAAAACTCAAGAGTCAGCTCAAGAAAAAGGAAAAAAAAGAGCTCTTTGTCATTGCAGACAGGCCTTCACAAATACGCTCAATTGTGTGCACCCGTTCAGCTCCTTCAAGGGGTGGTTGATGCTTTTGCAGCTGATAAATACAAGTCCCTCCTACAGTGCTGGCTGATGCTTCCAACAGCTGCATTACTTCTCCTCCCCTGGTACTAAATGACGATGACCAGGCATACAGTGCACAATTTTTCTTTGTGTTTTTAAAAATAGAGTAAGAAAAGATTTTTTCTTCTAAAAACTTTTACAAACCAATCAATCTTTTGACATACTGCAAGCAAAAGGTCATATTCAATACACACAGCCTGAGCCTTACCTAAAAGGTATTTTCACTTGTTTATCGCTCTCTTCCAATGTCTTCAGCTCTTCAGATGCAAGAACCATCCCACTATCTGTCTGGTTTTCCTGCAAAGGTGTTAGAAATGCATTAAATGGCAAGGGATAAAAATAAAACCCAAGAAAAGAAGACATAAACAGAAGGAGAAGACATACAAACAACAAATTCACCTCCTGAACAACTTTTACTGTGGTTACCAATGGGACATCTTCAAATGTTTTCACACTCACAGGGCGGCTTTTTCTTTTGCTACCTTGCCGGTACTGACTGAAAAGAAAAGAAAACAAAAAAAGGTTTGTGTCCACTATCCACAGCTTGGCTGCAAACAGTGCAATGATATCAGAATCCTTTTATCTCTCTGCAGAGAAGTTAATCCCTTTGTCAAAACATATTATGCAAACCTCAGAATATCTATTTATTGAAAAGGACAAACAGCCTAGAAAGTGACATGTTTCTGACCTTCTGCTCCTGACAACCGTGATCTCTGAGCAAATCCTAAGAAATGGCTTTGAGAAAACAGCTCCTTTCCTCAGTTACACTGGAGGGCTTCACTTCCTGCAAGCTTTGCTTAGAAGTATAATACACAGAGAATTCTGGAGCACAGACATGTGTCTCTTCCTTTGGACTGTACTTCTGAGAACCCTGGTTGGACTTGAGACAACAACAGCAGACTCAGCAGCCTGCTGCCCTTAAACCATGGGGATCAGGACAGGGAGTGCTACATCTCTGTTGAAGGCTCTTCTCCAAAGGAAGCCGCCTGGTCAGGATGACATCCATAAAAAAAATTGGACAAAGAAATAAAATTGACTTTCATGGAGGTACTAATACAGTAAACAAAACAGCTACCCTCAGCTTTCTGTCTAAGTGGATACAGAATGAAAAGGATGTTGCCCCAGTTAAACAGGACAAATTTCTGTTCCTAACAGCTATTGAAGAAAAAGCCATGGAGCTAGAAGAGAAACCTGCATCCACTTGAAGCTCAAAGTTGGAGGCAATTAAGAACATTATTCATCCCGTTTCGCATTTGAGTCTAGCTATGTTGAGTCCTGCCTGTCTCCAATCCACATTTACTTAAACTGGCGGGAATTTTACAATTTCCCTGTGTATCCTGCTCAGGTGATCAATCACACTTTAGAATGGTTTTCAAATATTAAACCCAAGTATTTTCTGCAAATAAAATTTCTTCTGTTGCTGGGGACACAGAATATTTAATTATCGCGCTCTTTCGAGCAACTTTGCATATACCAAAAACTGCTGCTATGTTCCCTCTCAATTTTCTCTTCCTAGACTTAACAAAACCAGTTCTTTCAAGAACTCTGTCTGCACTGACCATGTCTTCTGCTCCTGTTACTCTGCGAGTATTCACTTTCCCCCGCAACCCTTCCAGGGCCAAAAACATCTAATGGAAAATCTAGCCCACTTACCCGCCTGGACAACCTGACCCTGAACGATGAGCAGTTCGTTCCACAACTTGCCTTCTTAGTCTGAAAGCTCCCCATGTGCTTGCATGTAATTGCCCACACAGGCACAGAACTGCATGGCCAGGACTACAGTTACCAGGGTGGCGTGGATCTGAACAACCTCCTGGGTATGGGAGTCCTGCCTTCGCTCAGCCCAGACAAGAGTCAGCCTACATAGGCTACAATGAATTAGATCCTCCCGGTTAAGCCAAGCTGCTTGCAAACACGACCAGAAAGAGTGTGCAGGCAGAGAGAGGCCACACGTGGAGCCCACGTCCTGCCTGGTGGTGGTGAGGGCTCAGCTGATGCCACCCTGACAGTATTTCCTGACACGCATTCACATTTTCTAACAGACTGTCCCATCAAAAAAGGCCCCAAAATACCCCCCAGAAGATCAAAATCCACCTTCCCTGCTATCCATCAGACCAATTATCCTCCCTAAAAATGAAATTTAGGTTGGTGTGACTTGATTTGCTCTTGACAAATCCATGCCAGACATTTTTAGTTACTTCATTTTCCTGCAGGCATTTACCATTATTTATCTGATTGTTTATTCTGGGACCATTCCTAGGATTCAAGTTAACCTGATTTAAGGGTTAGTTCTTTCCTGTTCTTTCTGAAAAAGGCATTATCTTCACACCTCCTTAAATCTTCTTTACCTCACCTGACTGTTCTTAATGACAACCTTTATAGGTTCAGAAACTGTCTGTCTGTTTCCTAAGTCAAATACGGCAGATATTAGGAGGTTCTGCCGATTTTAATTTACCTCATAATCTAAATACTCTTTAATATTCTCTGCGATTTCCCTGGGCTTGCTTTTCCTCCTCCAGTTTTGATTTAGAGATTGTATTTAGTACTTTTATGAAGATTGAAAAAGACATTACTGAACAGATCAATCAATCTTTACTACATGTATAGCAAGATCCATGCCTACAAAATAATTTTCAGCTACCAGGACAGAAGAACAAAGCCCCTAAGTATGCCGTAAGCTCCCCACTTTGCCTCTCCTAGCATGCTTTCCCCAAGTGCTTTCACAACCCTGTCACACTGTAAGACAGAAGAGGTTCAAAGTCTCTTTAAAAGGCTGACAGATTTTACTTCTGTTCATAACAGGAATTGGATCCAAGAAAGCCAAATAGGAAGTATTAGAAGTGGAAAATAACTGTGATGTTTTCAGTGTTACATCATGCTTTTTTGTCTTCTAAATATTCATATTTTGGACTGCCCCGCTACTAAAACATGGGGTTGAGAGTTCAGCTCTAGGACCATAGTTCAACTGAAGTGTGAAATGCACTGTGCCTACCTAGCCTTTGCCAGGACCACATAAAAATGTAATCCTCCAGTACCTAAAATCATTGGGAACTTTCTTTGTGTTTGGTGGATATAATGCAAGCAGCGAGGGAGAGAGCTCCACTTTGTGGAAACCACATGAAACCTGCCAGCAGAGTCCATCTCTGCACGGATGGCTGGATCCATCTCTTTCTATCCTACTCCTTCTCCCACAATTGCAACAAGCAACCCAGGGCTCCCAGCATCTAAGTGGCTGAATTTGATCTTGGGCAGCACTGGGTGAGAAAATACCTTTCTTTTTCATGTTGTTTGAGGTCCTCACAAGGTCCAACATAAGCACTGCTTAAAAAAAATAATTCCTTCCTCATCAGGGAAGTCACTTCTGCCATGACACCCAGCAGCATCTACCACTATTGGTCCATTGTGGATGCACCAGCAGCCCACCAGAAGCAAGCAGTGGACAAAAAACAGTGACAACACTATTTAGATCGCATTCTCCTTGGCTATCAATTCATGACCTATTTACCAACATTTCACTTCAGGAGGGGAAATGCCAGATCTAATCGATCCAATGATAGATCTATCTCCATTAATATTTTAGGGAGCCGCAATACAAGAGTGTGAACACAACTGAACTGGATCAGTTAAACTTTTTATTCATTCTGGTTCTTGAGAACTAAATAAAAAACTCGCGGGGTTTTTTTGAGTGAGAGTACCAAATCTTGAAAGGGTAGCAAAAAAAAAAAAGACCCAAAAACCCCACTAGTGTTTGGGGAGGTAAGAAACTATTTTTTTCCTATAAAAACTACAGATTCCTTCTTATCCCTATGGAGAAATTTAAATATGGACCAGGCAGCTGAAGTCTCTTCCTTTCGTTTTCCCTGCCCCCAGCATGAACAAAACCTGCCCAGAGGCCCCAGTAGGATGTCCACCATATAAAATACCTAATTCCTGCTGTGTTGTCATAATGGAATTTAGGATCACAGACTTCCTCTTCCTCCCTACAGGAAGCAGGTGAAGTTGGGAGAGAGAGACCCGAATCCTCTTCCATATTCAGTGATACTGACAAAGGAAGGACAACGTAGTCTTTACCATCCTGTAAATGCAGTGAAAAAATACAAAAATTATTTAGGCTGCTGAGATAAATAAACAGCTACACATACATATGTGGAGAATGCATCAGTTTCACAGTGCTACCTTGAGTTATAGTTTCATTAAACTATAAAACGTTATACCACCTTTGCAGGAGCAGCTACGTCAAAAGAAGGAAACTTAAGAAGAACCACTGCCAAGTAGTTTGAGATAAAAAATTGAGATTTTTTTTATATGACATATTGTAGCATAATGTATAAATGGAACTTTTTATTGATGTCTTTGAAATAAAAAATGTAGGTTTTAGTAATGTTTAAAACCCAATGAAACAAAGAATATGAACCTGAGGAAAAAAAAATAAACTGAAACTTTAAACTGAAAGTTTTAACTTAAACTGAAACTGAGACTGAATTAGACTACAGTGTATGAATCAGAAAGGCTAAATTAAGTATAAGAAGTAAATTAAAAAAAAAAGAAATTAGGATAGCAGAAAAAGAAAATTTCTATCGTACTTTGGCATCTAATTTGATGTGAATAACAAGGACACCATTTTTAGAAATTTCTTCTACTTGTTTGCTTTTTGCTCTAAGGTATAAAGAGAAAAAATGGATTACGCATCCTTAGGTACTGCATATGTATTTATAGTCCCAAAGGAAAATCTTTAGTAGATTCCACCTTTTATTTAATTTTTTTTCATCTACCCCTTTCAGATTACAATATGACACATGCATAATTAGCTATTAGTTATCAGACAGCAAATCATGTTTTGTCTTTTATAGTCACAGTATACTACCATTCATGACAAGAGGGTCTAAAAATCCAGCCATACTAGATTATGAGCAAATATAAACAAAGTATGTTCTGAACATACACGGAAACACTTTTTTGCTGTGACGGTGATCAAATGCTGGCACGGGTTGCCCAGAGAGGTTGTGGAGTCTCCATACTTGGAGATACTCAAAAGCCGCATGGGCATGGTAGTGGGCAACCAGCTCTAGGTGGCCCTTCTTGAGCAGTGAGGTTGGACCAGATGACTTCCAGAGGTCACTTCCAAACTCAGCCTGCCTGTGATTCTGTGACACATAAGATTCAAGCTGCTCTTTAGGAAAGTGAAGAAACACTATCCTTTCTGAGTTTCCTTATGTACACGTAGTTTGGAAGGGCAGGTAATTCCCATCATTACCAAATAGCTCAGAAAGGGACAACTCGTTTAATAGGAGAGCACATGGCCAAATCCAGCCTCCTTCCCCCAGTGTGCTCACATCTGTTGCCCTGGCCTTGGCCACTTCCATGCTACATGAAGAGGGAGCCACAAGATGGAGAACCTGGGGGGGAGGCCCATGTACCCCACCTGCATGCAGTGGGCTCTCTTACTACAGTGCTTGCACACAAGACAAATCTTATACTTCTCTGCATGGAGCTGCTGACAGGCAGCGAACTGCCTTTATCCTCATTTTCCAGAAGTCATTAAAGGCATTGCAACCCACATCCTCACATATGTTAAGGTGTCTGTCTTTGGCACAGTAAGATCAACAGGAGCTACCTGCCAAATGCCTCTGCAGTATGCAGAGAAATCATCAGCACCGCAGGGAACTGAGCCTGCGCCAACAACTCCCCAGCAAGACAGCTAAGTAAGCTCATCAGTAGTGTCAAGGGAAGCCCTTGCTGGCAGGGCAAAGTAGCTTTTTTTTACAACAGACCTCTGCAATCTTCTGCCCACCAAGTCATCCTTCTCTGCAAGTTACCCCGACTGCCAGTCAGTAACGGGAGTGGTGTCAGAAGCCCAGGCTCCTCACAGCTCCAGCAGGCAGTACCTGACTACAAGACTTTGTGGTGGCTGGCGAAACGGGAGGGTTTCAGCAGAGAATACATCTCATGTACCTGACGGACATTGGCTTGCAGTAAATTCCCCAGGTGCTCCACCAGCTCTGAAAAAGTTGGTCTCTGCTTAGGATCTCCATGCCAGCAATCCAGCATTGTCTGGTACCTAGGAAGGACAAACCCCAGTAAAATACCAGCAAGGTGCGAGCAGGTGCTTGCTCCAGCATCCGCTATTATTGTGGGGTAAATGAGTGCAGCTGGAAGAACAATTTCTCACATTTCTGGTGTTGTATAGTCTGGTGCTCTCATTCTTGTTCCTTCTTTCAGTCTTCTGCAAAATTCCTCATCAATTTTCACACCAGGGTACGGCGACGCGCCTAAAATGACAGCAACAGCAATTGTAATGCATTAGACTCTTAAATTCTGGGATTGGTTTTCAAACAAATAATTTGCTATGGCCTGAGTTAATAAGGTAATTTAGTACATTCGGATGTGCAAACAATTTATATTTATGATGGAAACAGCAACTGATTGAGTAAATGAGGCACATCATCACATACTGAAATTCTATGAAGAAGCGTTTCAAGTCCATGTTTGTACATTTGCATTTTTAAGGAAATTTATTTTATTTTGATAAAGAAAATAAACAGGAAATTTTCAAGAAGTGAAAAAAAGATATGCTAGAGGATCCAAGAACACTGTGACTGTTTTCTTCAGACTTTGTTGTTTAAAATTTAATATGGCTTGGTAGAATTATGGTGACTCACCTAATGAAAATATTTCCCATAGCAGAACTCCAAAGGACCATACGTCACTCTGAATAGTATATACTCTATCAAAAATGGTTTCTGGTGCCATCCATTTCAGGGGTAGTCTGGCCTGAAAGCATTTCCATAAACAAAAAGGTATCATAGTTTAGCAAAACACTGAGTTTCCACAAAGTGATTTAAGGTGAAAAAACAAACAAACAAACAAAGTGTCATGACTTCATCTTAATTCTCTCTCAAATAGAGAATCTGAAACTTACATCTCCTTTTCTGACATAATCTGGGTCTTTGTAGATGTCTCGAGCCAAGCCAAAATCACAGATTTTGACCACGTTATTGTCTGACAAGAGGATATTACGAGCAGCCAGGTCCCTGTGGATGCACTGCAAAGAGAAGTAAACAACTTCATATGCCGCCTGTCGTCACAGCTCTGTCCACAGGGCTGATCTCTTTCACATATGTGCTCTCCTACGCCCAAAGGCCAGATAACTCTTAAAACCTTTTAAGAAAAAGGAACCTCGGCATCAACAGTTACTGATTTTAAGTGCTTTTTTGATGGTCACAACTGATTTGGCTCAGGGAGACTTGCGTTCCCAAGTCTAAACATACATCTGTTTATCCACTATGCAGAGAGGGCCTTTGAAGTTAGCTAATTAATTATCCTAAGAAGCTGACACAAAACAAGTTCAGATCTGATTACCTTTAGATTTACTTAGCTTCATTCAAATCTGTGTACTCCACTCTCTGAAAAACATACCATGCTAAAATGCTGATTTGATCCAACACAAACTAATCTTGACTACAGACAGAAAAGTTCATGCCTTTACCTATTCACAACAACAGTTTAGCCAAAACCCAAAGACTCAAAACTCAAGTAAAAAGCCAGGCTCTGAAACTGGCTGAAGATGTGCTTCTAGTACGGACTGGAAGTGCAGAACCTGGGAAGACATATTTATACATACACACACCAACCAGGATGTATGAAATGCAGACAAATGCATGTTTTTAGAAAAGACTCTGGAATCTGCTCTTGAACACCTTGCCTGCACTCTAGAGCACAGTTGTATTCCTCGCTTCTATTTCCTTTTCCCATTTCTAAGTACTTTTTGTTTCTATACAACTGCAACCTATTCCTCGCTCTTGCTGGAATTTACATCCTTTGAAAAATGTGCTATACATATTTAGGATCAAACTGCAGAAAAGCACTCCTCGAAGGCCAAGTTCAGGTGAGCTGCTATTGACTGCCAGAGTGTCCTTGGCAAGGGACTCTCCAAGGAGTCATCCATGAAGTTTCACAGGTGAACACTGCATCTCCTTACACTGCCCTTCCAATTCCACTGCACAAGACATAGGCAACCTCCTCAGAGTAAACTTCTTCACTCTCGTTTAGCTCTGCTTACTAGGGATTTGTCCTTAATTCCTTTAATCATCTTTGTAAGTCAGCTCCTCTCCTCCAACTATTTACTCATTCTTCTATGAACCAGGGTGACCCACAAACGCTATACAGATCACCAACATTTGTGTCAATAAACGCACGGACTGTTTCACTCTACAGTATTAATGATTTGTTATGTCTTAGGGCAAAAAGAAAGTGTTGCAGATGCCTGCTAGTCCAGAGATGAACATGCTGTTTCCTTCTATAGACCTACAGCACTATTTCCTACAGTCAAATAAATAACATGCCACTCTTCCAGAGAAGTTCCTTACTTTGCGTGAAGCCAAAAACTCCATCCCCCTCGCCACCTGGAAGCTATAACAGATGAGGTCCTCCATGGTCAAAGGGTTCTTGCAAAGGTCTTCAGAACCAGCTGAAAAAAATCAGATGATGGTCAAACATGCCCTTTGAAACTGATTTCACCCATAAGTGCTTCTTAGGTAGAAGTCCATCTTGATTTTATGCTACATTGAACTGGAGGAGCAAACTGAGTCCCTTTTTGGCTGTATAATTATCACTAACAACCCATTTTACACCAAATCAGCCCTGTGCAAAATAAACTTCAAGATGATGGGTTATACCTCAGGCCTCATTGCTTATTTCCAGAGTTCTCACCAGTGGAAAGATCTGCAAAACAGTCCCGAAAGAAAAACAACCAAACCTCAGCTCACAAGTTCCTAGGCCAGGAAAGGCTTGCTGTGGTTTCAGCAGATGAATTTGGAAACCAATGAGAGTGAGGCCCCACCTAGTCCTTTTTGGGGAAGAATATGCCATGGGGAGAAAGACTTGAATTTGGCAAAAAGCCCTGCTAATTTAGGGTAGAAGAAGCCTTCCCTCATCCTCTAGTGACCTGGAAGAATAATGTACTCAAGTATCCAACAAAGATACCTAGGCATTTAGTTCCTGCCGAAATAAACAACTCAATGACTTTGCTCAGCTCTTGATTTTCACAAGAAATCTACTGCAAGCTACAACACTGGTGGCTAAAACCCTCTTCTCAAGACCTGCTTTAGGTCTACATACTTACTACATCATGCCAGCTCAGAAGGTCAGTGTTTACACTAGAGAGGTCTGAAAAGGACCAAAATGGTGTGGAAATGCATAAAGTGCATGCCTGACATTACCTATTAGGAGCACATTGAAACCGCATCATCCTCCCTGCTAACATACTGATGTTTTTCTTTGCATTAAATGATTTTTAGTAGAAGTCAAGGTACAGATGACTAAGCTACAGCCTCCCTCCTGACCTGTCTGATCCCACTGCTTGATGAAATTAGTGGTCTCTGAAACACGTTGGCAGCACTGAGCACTTTGTGCTGCCTCTGCCAAAGGAAAGCACAGCAAATGCATCTGTGAAACTACTGCAGATGGTGTGTATATCCAAGAGAGGCTTTGAAAGAGTGGGTAATTCAGGTTTCCTGTTCCTGACACACCACCTGTACAGAGGGAAGGTAGATAAACCTTTCTGCTAATAAGCAGTGAAGCAGATGGGGTTTCGTGATATTTAACTTCTGCGTAAACACTGAGGAAATACAGGTAGCACCCTGGCGCATCCCTCTCTGCACTGCCTTTGGAGTTTGTGCTCTTCGATTTTCCCTGAAGACACTGGGACATATAAACAGAGGGATCTCCAAAAGGCGGTGCACTAAAAATGCCACCTTTTCAGATAGGACATTACCTGGGACTCAGCTGAGTGTTTAGGGATGTGAACTACATAACCATAGCTTAGGAACTTTGGTTATCTAGGAAACACCCTGCACAAGCTTTGAGGGAGCTTTGGCAATCACGCAGTCCCCAATGTCCCTCATCAGCTGCCACCGCCACCAATGACAGCTGTTCTAATACCAAGAAAAGACATATCCTACCATCCTCCTCTTCCACGTCACTCAAGGAGCGCTCCTCCACAAAGCCAGAGCTTGCTGAGCTCTGGCTGCTTGTGATGCTGTCCAACCGTCGCTTCAAGTCTGCGGAGACATCTCCGACGTAGTTCTCCTTCCCCTGCCGACACCTGGCACTTTTGGTCTAGGAATGTGAGGGGAGGGTGGGAGAAATCAGAAGCAGAAAGCATGCCAGGAGCTTCCCTGGGAGAGGCAATGGCACTCCGCATGGTCTGTGCCATGGGCCCCTCTGAAGGCAGGGAGGGCAGCCCAGTACTGGCATGATCGGCCACTCTGCTCCAGGCCAGCTCTGGCTGGGGCACCAGGCTGGCATGGTGACAGCACTGGCAAACCCCAACCCATGGCCACATGTGCTCACCAGCTCCAGTACCCGTTGCCACTCCACAGCACAGCTTTAGCTTAGTCCAGCATCCTCCCAGCCACACCCCCCAGCAACAACTCCACATGCTGGGGAAAAATGCACACTGAGAAGCTGGCCTTCTCAGCCCCCTGGTACCCACCACTCATGAAGCACACGTGGATGCTGCTGAGCCCCCTCTCATACACTCAAGCCCCTCTGTACTGCTATGGCTTTCCATCTTGCTGCTGCAAAGGCCCTTCTGCTAAACCTCTAGCTTGGCTAAAACACTAGCAGCCCTCAAAATCTGATTTATTTCCTTCTTTCTCTATGCCACCGAATGCCTCTAGGGAGGATGCCAGCCCCACAAGCTTCCTCCACTGTGTTTCCATTTTCTCCTGCTTCAGTTTGGTGACTTTTCTCCCCCGGCAGGGCTGTTTTTTTCCGTCACTGATTCTCATCCTCACTGCTTGTATTAGCAAGGGTCAGCACCCTCATGAAACCCTGCTTCTTCCTTCAAGGCCTCTCAAATATTTGTTCATCCTTTTTACCTCACAAGAAGATGCAGCGAGTTGTCTTTGCCAATATAAAATAGTAAACAATGACTCCAAGAATAAGGAAAAATAACCCCCTGGAGAACTGACAAGCAGTTGGAAGGAGCTCTGATCTAAACAAAGCAGCTGCGGGAAGACTCAGGTCTACCAGCATGGTGGAGCGTAGCCCAGGGGCCTCCCTCTTGGCTGTGGGTGAAAACTGGTAGGGTCCTGAGCATGATGCTCAGCACTGGGTACACACAGCCATGATCCTCATTCAGCAATCCAATCCTTGGAGGGGATGGATCCTCACAACCCCCTCCAGAAATCAGGCCCCCTCTCAAAGGTGTCCAGAAATGAATTTGAAAATGCCGGCCTCCATCCTCCCCCTCCTTTCAAACCAGGGTGCAGAAAGGGGGTGCTGTGATGGAGCTCCTCCTTGCAGAAGTTTGGGAGGTGAAAAGCTGAACTTAAACTCATGAGATACACCAATTATACAAAACGACTAACAGCAAATAAAATGTATAGCCTGGTTCAGCAATGAGCCAAGGGGACAGTGGGAAGGATAATCACGCGATAGAAGATGCCTATGGATATCTGATAGATGTATACACTAAACAGGGAGCGCAGTTATTTAAGGTGGTCTGGAGCTTAACTAAGAAAGGAAAAAATTCAGGCTGATAATCAGAAAAAACTTCCTGACAGATACAGCCAAGTATAGAATAACCTGCCAAGGGAAATAGTGGAAGCCCAGTTCCTTTGCACATTTTAAGCTAACAATAACAAAATAGCTACATTGCAGGGGCCAGGGGAAAGACTAGATGACCTCTGATGTCTGTGCCATCTCTTATTCCCGTGAGAAGTACTAGCTATTCCGCGTCCCCAAGGATTGACACTTCAGTCTGCACTAGAAACAGAAACATCGTGTACAGAAAAACCCCACCGAATCAAACGTTACACTGTCAGCCTCAGCCTTGACTCCTTACCTTGTACGGGACAAATTCACTCCTCTTGCTCCGTAGGTAAGCTGACAGATTTCCGAACTTGCAATATTCCACAATCACCATGAGTGGGCCTGCACAACACATAAAGCAATTCTTTAGAAAGACCATTTATATCCCGCCTTATCTCACAGCATAATTTTTGGCTAGAAATACATATGTTTCAAAAAGCATTCTACTATCCAAGGGTTTTTTAAAATACTGGTAATAAAAAAATACCTAATCAAAGCAGGGAAATAATTCCTTTTCTGCTGTATAAGCAAGGAAAAGAAAGCACATTTGAAAATCACAGGCCTAATTTCGTATGTGAAAATGTATACTGGTATGCTTATATTTAAAGTGCTAATAACTGCCCACGCTAATTGACATTGTAAGGATGTGACATACATATCTGAATGAACTTCAGTGCAATTAACCCCTCATCTGCAATGAAGTACATACAAGATTATCAATACACTTTAAGTCCTAAAATGCAGCTTAAGTCCTAAAAATTTAAAATCTTGGTTTCAGACATAGATTCCTTGACGTACAGTCCAAATGTGGGATTTCATGCTCAGGTTGCTTCATATAGGCATACGCTACAATGATACATTTCCATCCTAGCTTCCAGATACTGGCCATCCCTATTTTATTGTGGAATAAACAAGGAAAGAAATATTTTATGGATTATGTTTCCCTCAACTACTGCACTTCTGTTAAGGAACTTGACAAATTAAATTCTGATCCCAGAACAAGCCAACAAGTCAGCTTCCCTGAAAAATCATTACTGAACTACTTTACATTGAATTTCTTCCAAATTAACGTGCAGTGCTGTATTTGTTAAACAAAACATCTGTCCCTGATTATAAAGTAAAATAGGTTCATCCACCTAGAGCTGGACTCCAAAGTGCAGTCTTCCCTCCTACACACACACACAGAGGCACCCCCAGCCCATCCAAAGAGAGTGAGGGAAGTCACAACTTGCAGTTGCAATGTAGCCATTTGTTAGACAAGAATAAGACCAGTTTGTTAAATCTGGTGCTAGACTCAGACCCAAAGTCTGTCACATGCGGGGTGTCCACTATAAAAGTGGATCTGAGGTACAGAAAAGCAAAGTGATAGAACAACTAAGGGATGGATCTGGATGTAGAACTCAGGGCTTCTGAGCCCTTATTCAACCTCTGGACCTGCTCACACTTACCAGAAATTTATTTTTTTTAAAGTAAGAATTTCTTCCAACATTTGATTTTGAAACTCCATTTTCTATGCAGCAGAAAAGGCAGAAATAGGTTTTTATTAGCGGCTTCCCACCTGCTGAGAAGTTACTCACCTCCCGGCTTTGTGCAGGCTCCAAGTAAATTGACAACATTGAGATGATGGCCAATATGAATGAGGATCTTCAGCTCTGACATAAGTGCTCTGTGCTCACTATGAGTTGCACCTTCTGCAGAGGTAAAACAACACAGATCAGGAGCATCACAGACAGAGGAGTTTTCCCCTCTGCATTCCCTTCTGTTAATTTTCCAGACCATCTAGTGAGAAATCTTGCTCCTTGGTAGCCTGGGTCAGGTGTACTGCAGGACATTGATGAAAGCTAGGCACATGCATGACAGGATTGGGTTTGCTCTGCTTTTAAACATTTTCCAAAGTTTGGCAAGGGCAGTACATCAGAACAGGGACACAAACAAATCAGCAAACATCTTTTTTCCTACAGACTTTTTGAGCAGTTTGTGCTCTGCCATTTGACCCTCCTAACCAAGAATAGCCCACAGTCACTGTTGCTGGAGTTCATGCTAAGGGTCCAATGAGTCCACGGACTGTGGGAGATAAGACCAGGGCCAAACCACACCAAAAACCTGGAGATGTGGCTGGTGTCCTCATCCCATAGGTGTAGAAGGGGAGGAGGAAAGGGCTGAAGCAGTGGGAAGAGACTGGCAGAGGAAGCAGCTCTCTGCAGGCTGCCTGAGCACTAGGAAGCTGGAGGGACTGGGCTTTCCAGTTTTTATTGTCGTTCCTGCATGCTCATCCCATTGCAATGAGTTTGCAACAGGTCTTGCCTGCGCTTGCAATTGCTCACAGCATACTGTCAGAAATCCCCCAGCTTTCCCACCCTTCCTCCAGTACAGCACAGGGTAGGATACAGCCCCCAGCTGCTGGTAATCCCATTTTGCTGCCCCAGCTACATTCACTTCAGAAACAATGTGTCTGTGAACCACAGTTTTTACTTCTGTGGTGAATGTGAGGCACTTTAATATGATTTAAAATGAGAAGGAAGTTTTACAAAACTACTCCCATTGGAGCATGCCTAAGCTGTTGTCTGACGCTTGCAGAAAGCTCCCTACCAGGCTGCATAAGACAGAAATGGACACATGCAAACTGCTTGCAGGAGCAAGTTTATATTCTGAACCTGCATAGATCTACAAGCAATGGCTGAGAAATCACAATTGCACTGCTCCAGTTATCCATGAGGGAAAGGCATGTACTTTCCCTAATCATTGCTTCATGACACCAACTGTTTAGCTAAACTTGTATACACCATTGGTACAAACATTTTGATTTTTTCCTATCTAATGGCTATGGTACTGGTAATTGTCCCTATATTGTGTATTCAAGGTGAAGTTCTAGTCATTGTTTTTACCTTTAAGCATTTTGACTGCCACTGTTTTGCAGGTAGCAGTTTTGTCAATCCCAAACGCATCTGCTTCTATGACCTGGCCAAAAGCTCCACGCCCAAGAGGTTTACCTTGAAGTGAGAAGATGAACATATTCCAATTTATTTGCCTGGCACAGTGGGCAAAAGATACAGAATAAACAGCAGCTCTAAACTGAGTTTATGTATCAGAAATTAACAGAGGGCTGATAACAGGGAGAGGTTGTGTTATATCCTACAGGACCGCAGAGCCCACCCAGAGGTCCTGCATCAGGGCAGCCTCACGGCAAGCCAGGACCTGAAACACCCCCCAGCACAGAGCTGGCTGCAGTATCACTAAACGGCTCATGCAGTGAAGACACACCTAGCTTTAGCCGGTCTCTGGGAAACTCCCACTTGCTGGCATCATATGGGAGCCGTTCGCAGTGCTCATCTATAGGGACTTCATCAGGATCCATGATGATTGACAAGTAGCCAGTCTTCATGTCCCCTCCATTGGCCTGGAAAATGGTATTAGTTGTAGTTGCATGGATTTTTTGCTGGTGATGTGCAGGCGAAGTGCCACTTTTTCACTCTGTAGTGTTTCACTAGTTCCCAGAAATGCCAGGCTACCATTTCCCTACACCATGTCATTGTGAGTATGATCATCGTTAATTACTTGCACTTTTTTTTTCTTTTTTTTAATAAACAAAACCAGCTGAAACACTTTTTCTCTTGCAAGGGCCTGTTCAATTAAAAACAAATTTCTGTGCCCCTGGTTCCAGGCAAGAATGTTATGGCATGGAGAGAAAAAATGTGTCTGTTGATTTAAGAACAATGGAAAGAAGCAACACAAAAGTCCTCAAGCCAACTCTCATTTGTCATGCTAGACCAGTGCTGATAGGGCAGTAAGAGAATTTTGTCATTACCCGCTTAACGGTTCGGAGGATGATTACAAGAAGCAACCAGAAGAACATGGCAATCACTGCAGTGCCAACGAGGATAATGAGCTCCAGATTTGTTTTCTCTTCAGCGCCTGGGAAGAAATAAATGAATATATGAGTGATAGTTGGAAGCGTATTTGTTTTGTTCATTCATTAAAGTAGAGAATGGAGGTCCTTGTTCTGAAGGTTCGTTTTAAAAGTGTAACATGGAGCAAGGAAATGAAAGCAAAACAAAACAAAAAGCTTGGGGCTTTATGTTGGAATATTGCACTTAGTTTCGTGCTGTTTTACACACCACACAATTTCTTAGCATCAGCTTTGTTCCAAGGACAATGTCTGGACCTTTGGGAAATATAAAAAAGTAAAATCTCACATTTGGAAAACAAATCACTGTTTTGGAATATCCAAAATGAATGACTCTTTCTCCAGAAACCAAAAAAAATCCATCATATAGTAAATAAAGTGCTATGAGAACAACGCAGAGAACAATCTCTGTCTTGTCTCTTTACACGCTTCAGCTGGGGCATGAAAAAACATGGTTCTACAAGAACATGTGAAAATAAGGTCTTATTTACAACATCTCTTTTCCAGTAAAATCGCCTCCAGCAGATATAGCCAATACATCTATTAATGTCCAGGAGCAGCTCTCTTCTTCAGCTCCTGTTGGCCAGATCATGCTCCTACATTTCATCCTCTGCACCATACAGATTTTCCTACACAGTAACACACTCCATTACATGACCCCAAAGAGCTGCACTATGAATTTCTTGGAGTGAAATAATATGTCCTACACAGATGTCCAACTTTAGAGACATGCCCCAACCACATTTACCACATCAGCTGAAATCTACACTGATGTCAGCTGCAGATAATTTCCACCCCATGTAAAAATACTGCTCAACCTCTTCATATCCTAATGGGACCTGTAAGAATAACAGGATACTGCCTTAATTACCTTAACGGAACAGATCAGACCATCACCCTGACTTGTGAGACGGAGGTTCCTGAAGGAGTCAGTGACTAAATTTTGCAAATGTACTAATATCAAGGGCAGGGAGCTTTTAGTTTGAGGCTTCTCATTGAAATTCTTGGTGGAAAGTCCATCATGGTTCCAGCTACTCAGACTTCAGACTAATTCTTGCTAGAATTGTTCATCACTGCAAACTGAATTATTGTGTGCCACAATAGGACTTGAACAAGTGAGAGATGGGTCTCACAAATGATACTTCCAGAGCTTTGTGAACTAGAGTCCCCTAACCCCAAACTGCTACCTGTTCCTATCACTGAAATGGGACGGCAATCATAACAGACTGCACAAAGTCTTCACTCTGTTTTTCTTAGATGCTGTGACAGCAATGACATAGTTTCAAAAGTTACAACTGTTAATAAACGTAGTAGAGATGTCCCAGGATATCTGCAGGTTTAGACAGGCTCTGTTGTATAGGTCTGCATGTAGTATAGACTGATAGAGTTTTATTTGTAACCACAAATAAGGTAGATTCAGCTTTCGTTGAAAAGCACTAAACAGCATTGTGGAGAAGAGTGTCAGCCTCAACAGCTGGGATTATGATGGCTATCACAGCACACAATTTGAGCTTGATAGGAATGGTCAGGACTTTTCACAAATCTCATGGTGTATTTTCAGATCTCTGATCAGCATAGTCAGTAGATTTTCTTTTAGTGATTATAAAGATTTCAGGCACAATCTGGAAAGAAGCTGACACTAACCTTCTACTGAAAAAAAAGCCACTGCTTTTCTGCATCCAATGACATTGCAGGCAAGGCAGGTGTATAGCCCTCCATCCTCTTTCCTCACTCGACGTATGGTTAGTGTTTTGTTTCCATCTTTCAAAACAATACCTGGAAAAATCATGATTCTTAGTTCCACTATTTTTATGCCACTATGTGTTAAAAATTAAACCTTTCATGGTGAAAATCAGCAGTGAGTCCCATGAAAGAAAGCTCTTAAGTGACAGAATATTCATGGCAAAGTAGCAGTCCTCACCTGAATCTTCAACGAGGGTTTCGTTATTTTTGAACCACATGATGTTTGGGGGAGGAATGCCATTCGCTGTGCATGACACTTCTATGGTTTCACCAATGTTTGTTGTTTGATTTTCCAGATTTCCTACAAGTGTGGGTGCCATGGGCTCTGGTGGTTTGAAAATATAGCAAAATTACTGACCGTTAAAGAAAACATGCGTTTTTGCAGTAATAGCAGCTGATGGCCCAGTAGCGAAGCCTCAAATCCTTTTATAACACCAACAGCCACAGCATTCATGCTAAGATCATAGTTAAACTCCGACGACGTGAAAAAATTATAATAGCCAAGAAAATGTTAACAGTATCGATGTAACCTGTTTTAGATGGTTCATTTTGTAACTGCTTAGGCTGCTGAGGGAAGAGGGAATAGAGGAGAAATTGCTTCCCTCACATTTCTATTTCCAGGGTTATTACGAGAAGTCTGATATGGCTGGTCCATCAAACATCCATTCAGGACAGGGTAGATATTTTCCTGAATCTGCCTATCAGTCTAGACATCTAAGTCTCAAAGCAGTCATCATTATTCGTGTGAAAAGCTGACTGATTATCAGCTTGCATTGCTTGCACCTGAATACCAGCACCACTTGATGACTTTTAAATTACAGACACTACTTCAAACTCTAGAGTCAGTGACACAAAGCAGTAACATTAATGCTATGAGTACACACATGCATATACAGCTGCAAGGAAAAATATGTTTTGAAAAGTAAAATTGAGAAGTTATCATGCTAAACATGCCATTATTTGTGCAAAAGCCAAACTCATCTCCTTGCATAGCACAGTGGCTTGGTCAGTGTTTCCTCACTCTTACTGATGACATGGTAAGTCCTTGCTACCAGGACAAGCCCCAGACCTGCATGTTACAACAAATGGTCTAAATCTATTTAACGAACTGACTGCACCATTAACCCAACACATGCAAGGCCTGAAGATACCAAAACCTGACACTACTGCAGTTACTGTCATAAGCAACCACCCATTTTGGTTCACAGTAAGAGATCTGTACCTTGAACAGTGAGATGCTTCACCAGGCAGTGCTGTGTTTTAGCCTTCTTGTCCTGGGCAATGCAAACATAGTCCCCTCCATCCTGGAGGGAGATGTTACGGAGGATGAGCTCTAAGGTGATATTTTCACCATTGATATTTGAAACTGTCGCATTCAGCTTCTGGAGAGCATTGAGGTTCTTGCAAACAGGCATGGGCAGCCCTCCAAAGGGAGTCTGTGAAGCATGAGTGCTGAGTTTGTACCATGATAGCTTCTCAAAGGTGAATTTGTCTGCTGTGCATTGCAAGGACATGTTATCCTTCTCTGTGAGTTGATTCCGAGGCTGGAGATTAATTTCAAGACCCCCTGTGATTTAAAAAAATAATAAAAAAAATCCTATTAAGTTGCATATTTTATTGCCAACATTAACTTGAAAAAGCCGTTTTACAAATATAGCCTTATCCTCATCCAGCTGCAAATAAGGAAACAAAACAGTGAAAAAAATCAATCAATCAATCATCTAAAAAGTACAATCTCATTAAAAGCAATACATTTAAAATGGACCAAAGGAATGCCTATGTGGACACAGGTCCTCTTCCTGTAGAAACTTACAGCAACCTAAGATGATTCTTAGCATTATCTTATAGTTAGTTCATTTTTAGATTTCAGTTAAAATAATATTTCAGCATGTGAATATGGGGACTGATTTTTAAGAAGACAGAAGTTCTTTCCCACTAGTTTCCCAGCTTCTATGGTACGTCTTTACTCATTTTGTGACACCACCATAATCTTTCTGTAGCTCTTCCAAATCACTGTGAAAGCCCAACAGTAATCACTCTCAGGGACAACAGTGCCCATTCTGCATCACTTTCATGGGACTACCACTCCACTGAGCCAGCAGAACTAATCACTTGGCTGAAGTTAGGTGGTGTCTTTAGAGGCTGACTTCCAAAAAGCTTAGGTAAACTTAAAATTCTAAAGGATTAAAGGATTTTATAAAGGACAGCAATTAGACAGTGGCATTGGTGTGCCTATCATTAGTAAAACAGATGAAATAACATTAATTTAACATGGCTGTCCTCAGCAGGGTGTACTTACTGGTCACATGAAAGGAGATAACTCTCTCATTTGACCCAGCTCTGTTCATAGCCATACATCTATACAAAGCAGATACATTCGCTGCTTGAATCACAAGGGTGCTCACAGTCTGCAAAAGAACAATCAAGCAATTTCATACCACATCAGTGCTGAAGTACGTATGTGAGCCTAACCATAGGCTCTGCAGGTATCTGCACAACCAAAACTCCCTCCAAAGCACAAATCCATGGCACCGCAGGGGCACAGTCCCCTCCTGACATTCACATTTTTGTCCTTAACTCTAACAATCAGGCAAAAGAAAACAAGAGAAAGGAGCCTGCCAGAAGGCAGACTTTGATATATGTGTTAATAAATACAGCACCCGCAACTTCTTCTGCTCTTTGGTCTCTCCAGCTTCTTCCTATTACAGTTAATCAGCAAGATTAACTCACCTAAATTCAGACCACTGAAGTGTAAGTTACGTTGCTCAATGGAGATTTACTTTGGATCAGTGTCTTGAAAGTGTGTACCACTGCCTATTGGCTTCAGTAGGAGCACAACCAGATGAGCATATATCACCAAGTTTGATGATAGGTGAAAGGAGTCTCATCTCTATTGATAAATTTCCAGATACATGGACTGCTGAACAGGGCTAATCAACCCCAACCAACAGAAAAGAAAACCTGCTCACCTTTGTTTTCCCAGCAATGGTAACAACTCGGTGCTTAATTTCAACCTGATTCCCACCCTTTCTCTCCGAGATGGCTTTCCATTTCCTGCATGCATACAGATTGGCTCCTGAGCGAACTTTCCTGAGATATATGTAAAGACATATGCATTAGATAAGATGAATATTCGTCCTTCAATACAGTGGGTTTTTTTGTTCTCTTTATAATATGAAGATATTTGTCTATAAATCAGATGCAACACCAGCTACAGCCTGTATCTGGGAGGGAAGAGTTTCTGCAAATATTTCTATTAAATTGCACCCTATACCCTTCTGAGACCTTTGTGCACTGTAAAATAAGAAACCCCAGGCCTAAAGGTGAATTTCCTAATTAATCTGCCTGTGTCAGCTCAATCAGGATGCTTGGAGGGAAGCAGCTATTCTGGGAACAAACCTCCATTCATAAATAGATGATTCAAGTTAATTTAGTTCAAAGGAAGACAGAGAGACATAGAAATCACTGAACTCCCTACAAGAACTTCTTGAGGACAGTAGCCATTGCGTAGGAAGCAACCAGGCACCAAAGGAAGAAACTAGTGGAAATCATTTTAAAAACAACAACAGGAAAGAAGAAGGATTTTTATTTTTTTTTTACTGTGGCTTTTTTTTTTAAAGGAAATCTGGGCTTATGGCAGGCCCAGATAAGGGAAGCTGTGTGAATCTCAGTCAGGCACTCTCTCTATCATTCCCCAACATCAATCAGTGCACTTCCTCTGAGATACACTTTCACACAGATAAAGAGCACCATCACGCTCAGCACTTGAGCGTAAGAAAAAAAACACCACCAGGATCCATAACCAGCATAAACAACAAATTTTCTTTGTTTGGGATGGGGTTTTGGGCCTGCAGCCCATGGGGAGATCTGAGGGGAGGTCACACAGATGCATTTGGGATTCCGTGCAAGTCAAGATGCCCTTCAAGAAAGCAAGACAGCAACATGCAAGTGCTGCCAGCTCCTCGCTGTGGTGGCCCTTGCCTCTGCCAATAATGACTTTGGCACAGCCTGCCTGTAACAATCTGCCTGTTAGTACAACAGTTTTTCTTCATTGGCCATTGGGTTTGCACTCGGTGATGAGCCTGGGCAGGGGATGCACCCAAAAAACCCCTCGATCCAAACATCCCTCAAGAGCTACATAAACTGCAGAAGATGGTGAGGGCTTAGCACTCACTGGGGGTTGAAAGTGCACTCCTCCTCCAGCTGCCAGTGCCAGAGGACAGTGGCGGGTGGCGGGACAGCATAGATGGTGCAGGTGAGCGCCTGCGTCGAACCGTACTTGTAGGAGTCGACAGGGGCCAGCAGCGCGTTCTCGCCAATCTGGGGAGGGACTGGAGGAGAAAGCAGCAGGTTACGCCTCCTGCTAACAGCTGCCCAACACACCGCATGCATGCATTACACCCACAGCAACTAATTCACACTGTGCCTCGTGTCCAAGTGCAACGCACTGTCTCCAAGGATATGTTGGAAAGGGGTGAACCTGCCCAACACCTTGAGGATCAGGCCCTCAAGATACAATGCTTAGGATCTCCTATAAAATCTCCCTTCATTACCCCCTGGTTTAAAATGCAGCCTTTAGACTCCCACCACAATGTCCAACCATGCATCCCACTGCACGTAGCCTTGCTGCCCTGTCCGAGACCTGCTGTCTTCAAAGCATGGGGCTAGGCTGTTTCCTGAGGAGCAAAGGGGTGGAGGAAGAGGAGGAGGAAGAGAAAGGGGAAGAGGAGGAGGGTTGCATAGGGCAGGGCAGAAGAGGAGGGACAGCCTGCATGGGGTAGGAAGGATGTGCGAGGTGGGACAGGGCCAGGATGGAGCAGGATGGGGGAGGACTCAGGCAGCACAGCCAAGCAAGGAGGGCAGGAAAAGAGCAGGACACAGAGGCAAAGAAATAATGTACAGAAAACAAACAAACAAAAAAACCCTACACACACAAGGTATCATCACAACAACAACCCCAGGAGCTTGCAGCCTCTCAACCGGCACATCCTGGAGCCAGGAGAGACAGGCCACTTCTGCCCTCTCCTCCCGGCCACCACTCCCACTTAAATCTTCACAGCTCTGGGATTAATTTCATCCTAAGAATGGTAACACATCACATCCACACGTGAAAGAAAGGCACCCCTTTGAAATGCCACTTACCATTCACAAGCAGCGTAAATGTATGCCTCCTCTGCATCTTGTTAGTAGGGTTTGTAAGGACAACAGTGTAATTTCCAGCATCCTTTTCAGTTGCTTCAGTAATCACTAACGTGTAGCCAAGTTTAACTGTATGATTTGCATTGATGGCCTTTACATTTTTATACCTGAAGAAAATATAGAGCACTTTGAATACTTTAGAGGTTTACCTGAACTAAGAATAGCTCAGTTTTTCAAACCCATTATGTCCCAATTCTTACCATTTCACCTCTGGTGGAGGATATCCTTTAAACTTGACAGGAATTTTGACTGTATCACCTAGTCTTGTCTCAACCAAGTTCTCCATTCTCTCCAGATGTATAAAAGGACTTTCTGGGAAAAAAAAAAAAAAAAAAAAAAAGAATTAAACTAAATGTTCTTTCCATGTGGACAGAGGTGGAAGTGCTCTCCATTTGAGTTACCACTTAACAGCAGATGACAAATAGGGCCCAGTGACAGGACACCACTAGTAAAGCACAGTTGGCTCCAAATTGGGCTCTGGAGAGATGGAAACACCATGAAAACCCAGTCCTTTTTCTTGCACAGAGGAATGGACCAGTTGCCCCACTAAGGAGCTCTGGAAAGCAGAAACAATGCTTAGCTCTCTGGATGGTGTGCCAACTGTCAGATCTATAGATATTTATACACATATATATACACACACACATATCATAAACCTGACCAGATCTACTCAGTCCAGGAAATAATAGTATGCATGTAATAAAGTTAGATCCGATCCTTTCAGCCTCTTCTGAAGTATGTATTTGAACCGTTGCAGTCACAGAATACTTTGAAATGATTTGCATTACTTGCTATAAGTTACAAACTTGCATTCAGACTAAGACAGCTATTAGCCTTTTGATTTAAGATTTAGGATGGTATAGACTTAATATCTGGTACACTCACTATAGCACATGATTTTGTTTTGGCTTCTGAAGAGAAACAGAAAGAACCCAGGAGAAAATTGAGTTGTCTTGAATCACTGTGCCACATAATAAAGTCTGAATGTTTGGTGTTTGTTTTTTTTTAAAAAAAAAAAAACATTAATATTCTGGCCCCTAAAATCAGACCTTGGGAAAACCAGCCTCCTTCGAAATACAAACCCCTTTGTCTGACTCAGTGATTAAAAATGGGCCATTCTCATGCTGGCAATTTTTTTCTAGAAGTAAGCCAGTGGAGCCGCTGGGGCTGTGCCCAAGAGGGGCTTGAGAAAAGGCTGTAGGATGTGGCCTCATACTTATCTATGCACTTAGCCATGTTTCCTTTGCATCACTTCCGTACAACAAAAACTCCACTTGATTCATCTATTCATAACGTAAAAGCTGAAAGTTTTATTTTCCTAGCTTCATTCATGCTGACCCAGAACCCCACAAAGCCACCAGAATCTAGCCTGAGTTCACCTGGAGTGAGAACAGGCAAGCCTTACAGAAAGTCATCTATACAAAACCAGTTTTACAACACCTCAAGGAGGTCAACACAGAAGAGGACTGCAGGCTTACCTCAGTTTATTTTACTGCCCATTTCCCTATGGGATTCTACAGCTTTCATTAACATACCGGATCCTTTAAAATCTTATCATTAACTAACCTTGTGGTACAAAAATAATCCTATAGTGGGTGCAGGAGAAATACTGCAGCTGCAATTTGGTTGATTTCTGTCACTTGATTCATCACCAAGGTGCCTCCTGCAGCCCAGTAATCAATCCCAAACCTGAGGCAAAAAACAAAACTGAAGTGGAAGATGCCATACCATGGATAATGAAGTAACTGCTGTTTTTCATGTTCATACGACCACTGGATGCTGCGCAAGTATATCGACCTTTGTCACTTAAGGACACACTGTCGATGGTAAGAGTGCTTACAAACTTCTTTACTTCTCCTGCAGTGGTTTTTAAATCCCTTATGGTGGCACGTTTTTCCTGTAATAGATAAGAGACAGAGGTGTTTGGGAATTCTATTGTTATTCCTGCTGTAACCTTTTGCACACCCATATATACTAACAATTTCTTTGTGTATTATCATCTGCTTTATCAATATTATAAAGGGGGAAGTGACATTATACCCAAATCAAATTTCACTGTGATGTTAGTGCCTTGAAGTTATTAGGGATTTACCTTGATGGAAGGGTAGTCCCATTTAAAATCAATTCCTACATTCAGCTCTGTCCTTACAGTGCAATTGAGAACAAGTTTTTCTCCCACTGCCAGCTCTACTTGGTCATGTGGGTTCATTGTCAGGTCATAAATTTGGTATCCTAGAGGAAGGAAAAGACACACAAAACATTGAGGTAAGAAGAGGTTTCTTTACCGGACTCAGCACCAAATTTCCCAAGTGAATTAACTGAATTCCCACCAAATTCCCAGCTACAAAGAAGCCCCTAGATGTCCCAGTGCAGCATGAAGACTGGCATACAAAGGAGGCTGGAGGGAAGAGATGTGCCTGCCCTGAGCACTTCCCACCTGACAGCCGCACCAGAGCGGCGCAGCAGGATGTATGCACTCGATCTGAGCCCCCAGGGTGGTGGGAGCAGGCAGGAGACAGGGACCCCACACAGTTCCTCTGCCTTAGACACCTACTTCTTACCCCTGTAGACCTGAAACAGAAGGAGGTATATCCCCCTCCACAGCAGTGAGTGGGAACTTTCTTAAGAATAACAACCTGGCATTGGCAAAATTATCCAAAGTTTACTTTGTGCAATAAAATATTTTAAATATTCCCAATCAGAATATTCTGAATGCAGAAATTCTGAATCAGAGGACTCATGACTTTGGTAGAGAAGCAAGAGCCTGCTGCACAGATTAAAAGGTGGAGGGCTGCTATGCCTTCCTGCTAAGCAAGGTGAGACTGCCTTGGTGCCACTTGAAGTGGTCACCATGTCCTTAGCCAGAAGAGAAATAGCTGGAGTTTCAGCTCAGGCTTGAGCTTCCACAGAATCATCATGCTATTTCTGGGTTCTGATGAACAACTAATAAAATATACCAGGAAAGCATAAACCCCTGTGAGAGTCAGGACATAGGTCCGAAGGAGACAAGACAACCAAGCTCCTAGTGAGACCTTCAGATACCCCATTCCCTTGGTACGCCCTCAGAGCAATTCCCTTCCTTCTGCTGCTGACGGGTGTCTGCCTCTAAATCCCTTCAACTATGACTTGAATCCTGGCTATGGGAATAAAGTACAGAACAGAGTGATCTTAGGAAAAAGGCTTGCATTGTCAGGAAAAAAAATAAAAATCCCTGGCATCTATGCAAAACACTAAAGCACTTAACCCAGTGATCAACCAGAAAGAACACAATATGTTGCATTTAATAGAAAATTAATATATATCACAACATCCATTTTGCATTAGCTATATTGTCAGTATTGAATAACCTAGAGTCCAACCAAATGTAATTGGTTCAGTATGTTGTAGTGAGCAAAATAACATTGCCTTTAGAGAAAAAGAAAAACTTTGGCTTACCTACAACTGCAACTATGTATATCACAGACTGGTAGCTTTCATCATCTATTTTAGCTTCGCAGAAGACCATGCCCGCATAGTTGATTAAATGACTGGGTATCGTGAAGCCTTTTTTATTATTCCATGAAATTGATTTACCATCAGGAACAAATATCTTTTCTGGATATTTCTGTTTGAAATGTTGATAAAATACATAGTCAGATTTCAAAAAGTAAACTACTCTGAATTTTCAAGTCCAACATTTTCCATAACTACAGGGTCCCAGTTTTAATGTCCTAGCTCAGGCAATCTCCCTTTCACAAGCAATCACTTCACACTTTGAGAGAGCAGGATCATGGACGAGTGCAATTACAGCACTCACCTTGTAATCACAGGCTGTAAAATTCCCAAGAATGGAAAGAAGTTTTTAAGAAATGTACTTATACTTCAAGCAATGTATTTATGTCACAGTGATTTCAACTAACTCTTAAAATAATAATGGGGTTTTTCCTTACCGCATGTAGAGATACATTGAGATTTGATACAGTTCCAAGGCACGGCACTACCACAGTTTTATTCTTAGTGATGTATACAATGCCAAGCTGATCACTAACTGAAGTCACAAATGGAGATCTGTAATCTAGAAGAATATTCAATCAGTAAGTGGATATTATTTGTCATGTGGTTCTGGAGGAAACTTTTCCAATTTTGTTCTTTCCCAGTTTGTTTCTTCTCAAATCAGTTTTATTCTTTTCTATGTGGTAAAACACTTTAACGATGAGACTAAATAGGGGGTACATATTTTGACAGACACCCCCCAGCTTTACAATATCATTATTCTCAAAACAGTTTTCAGCAGCAGTGCACACTTCGGAGAACAGCTTCCTGCCACCGCAGTCTTTGTGCTGACAAAAATGTGATTTACCCTAGTGTGACTTTCCTTGCATAAGTATTACAGGAAATACCAGTTAAAAGTAGTGACATGCTACATTGGCTCCTCCAATGGCAGCATCCTTTACAAAGTCAGAACAAACAAAAAAAAAGTTCATGATCTTATAGAACAAGCTAACCCAGGTACATCATAACATTTCATTTTTCAAAATCATAGCTATACATTAATAATAATAAGGAAACAGGGAGCACAAGAAAGGAGTATGAAGCCATCAGTGCAAAAAGGCAGATTCTTCAGTGAATGCACTTCCTTAAACTGAGCATACACTAGGAGGATTTACAGTGCCTGTGTGGCCAACGCAACTGACAACCTGAGTTTGAAAACTTAGCTCTTACACTCTAAATAGATTTTACCATCACAGTCAGCAAATGTATGACAGTTTATGTTTTTGGCTTGTTGTTTTTGGGTTTTTTCAAATGGTATCAGATAGTACAAATTGTAAAAGGGATTGGATCTGCCCTTTTTAATAAATACACAGTCTCTGTAATCCTCCCTCGTATGAAACTCCTGCTGAGGTCAGTAATAGCTCTGCATTCGTGAGTACAGGCTCAGAGCACAGCGGAGACACGTATGCTAAGTTCTGGCTGGAGGAGAATGGCAGACCGAGTACGGCATACGGCAGGTCAGTTCAAAATTACAGGTACAAAGGCTTTTCTGTTGATGGCAGCTACCACACTGGCATGTAGTTACTCAATGTGAAAACAAGAAAAATAACAGTTTTGCAGAATCCAGAATTCTAAGATTAATAAAATTTAATGACAAAAACATTTTGAGATACTTGATATCCCTTTATTCTCTTGAGGCTAGGGGAAGAGCCACGCAAGAGCTGTGTAAGCACTTACCTTGAACGTAGACATAAATGGTTGTAGCTGCCTGGTTGTCCCTGTAAAGGCACCTGTAGTCCCCCGTGTCATTGCCGATGACTCTGAGGAGAGTAAGTGTCTTGCAGTAGGGGCCATTGCTGCAGTCTGTCACAGAGATACGCTTCTCAGCACTGCTCTGGTTGCTTGGCCAGGACCACTCCAGAGGTCTCTGACCGCTGTGAAAGCAAATGTTAAGAGGACCGTGAGCATGTGATGAGCACCAACACTGATGCCAAGGCGGTGAACCTCAACCTGGCTAGTCTCTATGGCTATGGAGAGGAACAGGCTTCATCCAGTCAAATAGAACATCAAGCCACATAGGATAAATTCACGTAAATCAACCTGTTGCTAATACCTATAAGGAAGCTACTTGAGATTTATGTTCTGCTGAATCTAAGTGACACAGAACACAAAAGGGAGCACCAACAGCACAGCTCACCAGCGGGCTCCACAAGGACCCAGCTAACGCTTCCTCCTCCTGGCCACCGTGCGCTCCCCAGCTCTCCCTTGCTGCAACCCTCTATGGTCATTTCTAAAGTCTGTCAGGGAAAAGC
Source organism: Falco punctatus (assembly GCF_963210335.1). Classification (NCBI taxonomy): domain Eukaryota; kingdom Metazoa; phylum Chordata; class Aves; order Falconiformes; family Falconidae; genus Falco; species Falco punctatus. The sequence continues at coordinate 58,785,557 of NC_137580.1, forward strand.
GAGGCACAGGGTACAAAGGGAGTGGGGAGAACAAGAGTGATCATGGGAGAGAGACCGAATCACCTGCGTTTCTGTACAAAAACTCACTACACAAATTATCCCCATCAAAATCATGCTGGACAGACTTGCCCTTACCTGCAAGTAATATTTAGAGTGTCATTTGCAGTTATTGTGAGGACATCTTTTTGGATGCTAAGAGTTGGCTGATCCAGACAAATAAATAAACCTGTGAAAACACATATAAAACCCCTCATATCAACTCAATAGACAAAGTAAATGCTACTGAATCAGAAAAGCATTATATACAGGAATATGCTGCATGTTTTAAGCAGATGATTTCACATCACCTACTTAGCAGCGACGGGTAAATAATGACTTTTCACACATCCCAGAAAGTTCAAAAACTCTGTCATAACAGGAAGCAAAGGCAGATGGTCAGGAGCTAGCTGCAAAGCACTACAATTCAGCCAGCCAGGGTGGAGTTCCTGTTTTCTTGTGTTGCCAACTTCAAGGTCTAACAAGAGGATGTAGGACATTGAAACAAAGTGAACCTTCATCAGATGATCTCACTCCCTGGGGAAAGGGATTACCAGCTTCTCTTATAATAAATTCAATATACTTCTGTTCTTCAAGACCGCCGATCAATGAATTACGTGAAGAAACTCTTTTACAGTTTGTCACATATTTGGCATCCCAAAAATGTATTTTATCCCATTATTTTTTAAGGTTATCTCTTTCCTTCGAAGCACTTAGGCAAAAATCTATTGCTATCAGACTTTATTTGCGCGAAGGCTTGCATCACGCCCGCCCAAGCCACCCATGCTTATGAGGGCTGCCATCTGGGTGCCCCTGCTTGCTCTGAGGCTCCAGCCCAGTTGTGCAACTTTTGGGAGTACCACAGGGAGAGGTTTTCAGTTCCCCCTGGATGCTCCCATCACCATCAGGAATCCCGCCTCACCGGGACAAGCCAGCAGTCCCAACTGGGACAGCTCGGCCACCTACAATGGGCAACAAGAAAGTATGGCCCAACTGGGACCTTCCCCCTTTCCCTAATATTTCCCTGGCAGTCCCAAGCAGGTACTTCGCTGATGACGGGTTTCCCGGAGTTGGCTCCAGGGACAGTTCGCTCTCGGGAGGGGTGGCTGCTGCTGGAGCCAAGCGAGCAGAACAGCATGCCACGGCAGGCAGCCCTGCCCCACAGGCCAGCACCGGCCGGCCAGACGGGAGAGGGCAGGAGGCCGGAGTGGACAGGACAGGACAGGACAGGAGGGGACAGCAATCCCGCAGCGCGGGGTGCCCCGTCCCACCGGGGCTCCTGCCCCACCCGCCCTACCAGCCCCGACAGCCCCAAGGGAATCCCACCCGCGTCGCTTCCGGCACCCGATCACCCCCTCGCCCCCACTCCTCGGGGCCCCGTGGGGCTGCCGGAGCCCGACGGCTCCCCGACAGGTCGGACGCCGGGCGCCCGGGGCTCCCCGAAGGCTTACCGGGAGCCAGGCAAAGCAGGAGCGCCAGCAGCTGCGCCGCACCGAGCTCCATCCCGCGGCCGCCGGGCGCTGCGGGGCGCGAAGCGAACCCTCTGCCCGACGGCGCCGTCGGGCCAGCAGCCGAGCCGAGCCGAGCCGAGCCGCGCCGCGCCGAGCCGAGCCGAGCCGAGCCGAGCCGAGCCGCGCCGCACCGCACCGCACCGCACCGCAGGGATGCGGGACCCCGGAGAGCAGCACCGCCCCTCTTGTGTCCGGGGGCGGGGCTTGTCACCGATACCCCGCCCCCCTCGCCGAAGCGCCGCCCTCCGCCCCGCCCGGGGCCCCGCAGCGCAGCCCGCCGCGGATGCCGTGGCCCGGGGGGGCGGGCCCGGGGGCTCTCCGGCCCGCTCGGCGGCAGGAGGCACTCGGCCGGAGGGGACGGCGGCGCTGACATTCGGCGTCGCCTGGCGCTTCAGCGTGCGTTTGGGGTTTCTTAAAAGCCCCTCAACAGAAAAGACCCCAAAAACCAGCCCTATGGGGCACGTGCCATGAGACGCAGCCATCCTTCTGCTGGGTGTGAAGCGTCCGGCGGCATCGGTGCTGAGTTCACTACATGGGGGTCCCCCAATGCAGCAGGTACCCACCAGTCTAAGTGGCCACATCACATCCAACAGGATCCAGCAGCTGCCTGTGAGGGTCACTCTTCCCACCCCCCAACAGCCCCATCCTGCTCTCTGCGGGATGCTACCCAGGGGCAGCAACCATTCCCTGCTCACACCACAGGTTTGGTTTTTTTCCAAAAATGACACACACCTCCAACCGGAATGATACCTTTTAATCAAAAGTATTAACCAGTTACTGTTGAAAGAGAAGTTTGTGAGGTAGCACTTTGAGAAAAGCAAACACATGCTTATTAATGCTTTATCCATACACATAACCATAAAGCCTCTGGGGGAAATAAATACATTTGCCTAGACACATATGTAGAAAAATACATAGATAATCAAATAGATGGAAACACGCGCCTATGTACGTAACCATGCATGCATATACATATATGTACTTGTACATGCTACATTTTTCTCTTTTCCTGCAAAACTGCATTTGAGCTTGTCCACAAATGACTAAGTTAATGAAGCAGTGATTTTATTTTGCACGCTATGCAGTTCCAGCTGTTTTACTGTACTGGGGGATGAGTGTAATTTCCTTTGAAATTACACCCCTGTTGCTCACAGAAAGATACAGGGAACAGTAGAAGCCAAATTTCTATACTGATTTTTCCCAGAGATCCAATAAAATCCAGGGAAAGTCAAAGAAGACTCATGTGATTCAAGAGGCAGCAATTCGGCACTGTGCAAATAAAATGTGTTCTTGCTATTCTTATGAGCTTTTAAACCAGAAAATTGGTAGCCCTCATTAATATCCCCACCTCCATCATGCTGCAGGTCAGGTCACTGGTATTTCTAAGTGATTTTGGGAACTCTGGCAGCAATTACTAAGCAACTGACCCTTGCTGAGACTAGGCTGCACGTAGGGTTAGGAGGCAGTAATAAATACCTAGTGAGAACCAAGGGTACCTGCGGCTGAAGAGCCACTTTTTATAACTTTATTTGTGGTGGTGCTGGTTTTGCTGGGCTTGACTACAACAGAAAAGTTTTGATGAGGGGTGGATGCCCTGCAAGAATTGTTTGCCTCCAGAGCAGTTTAGCTAGTGAACAAAGCAAATGCCGTTATAGAGGTAAATTGAAAAATATTCACATGAAATTATTACAGGATCCATAGAACACAGTAAAATCACTAGTAGCTCACTATAGTACTTTCTGCATTCCTGCACGAGTTTCCAAAGATGCAATCTGTAGAAAACATATTGATTTTAGCAAGTGACTTTTCTGAAATGTAGTCGGAAGATGTGCAACTCAAGCTTACTGCAATGCCAGCCAGGCTCTGTTTTCATGCACAGTTGGTGCTATTAAGTGAGTGGTTTGGAGGGGTGTGGTTGTTGTCATTGCTGAAAATTATTTTGGTGCCTGAGCTTTATGGGAACAAATACCCACTGTTTGCCCTGAGCATATCTAAGCAAAGATAGACGAATGCTAGCCCTCCCCAGGCCCTTTGGTGCTTGCCATGGCCCCTGCTTCCTTCTCCCCTGCAGTGTCCTGAGGAAAGGAAGAGAAGGAAAGGAGGGGGCTGACCCCATAAACACATATACTTCCTGGCTGGTCAGTGCACACATCAAACCGAGCAGCCGGCAGCAAGAAGCTTGCACATTGTGAATGTTGGGCATCCACAAGGAAGTGCACATTTCAAAAGCACGAAGTGTTTTTATCTCCCTGTGTGATTCCAGTCTTTACATTGTGTTTCCTAAATGGGACACAATCCTTCAGTACTTTGCCTGGCTGTCAGTCTAATCTTGTTAACTAGAATAATGCTGCAGGAACTGCTGCTTCACTGTATGAATTGCCATCCCTATAGTACCAGGGGCATTTGTGATACCAATGAGCAAATCGGAAGATAACTGCTTTACACTTCAGGTACCTGAATGGGGACCCGACCCTGTAAACATTTAAGCACAAGAATAACTACTATGGAGAGTCATCCTAGACGCAGGGCTTTTTATCTGAATCAAATTGCTTATACACCTGGTGTTGGTGGGACTGATCCTCTAGTAAGATCAAGTAAAAACTATAACCAAGAGTCATTGGGAACGGTAGGTGTCTGGGAAAAGTGAGAGCTAGAAGAGATGCAAGGTGACTTTACTGACACAGGATGTATGGTAATATACATGCTTTGCTACACTGATTTGTCTGGTTTGAGCTTTGGTGGAGCTTTCAGTAGTGGATTGGCACTGAAGGATGCCATGAGGAACCTCTGAGAGAAAAATCAACCTAAGCGCAGTAGAAAGAGAGTTGCCTAAAGTCCAAGAGAAAGATTCCTCTAAATACACTGCTACCATGATAGCTATGGGACAACAGATGTGTGTTTACAAAACCAAAACTGCAGTGCTTAAAGTGACGGCAGCTTTCTTATCCAGCCTTTTAGGCAGTAGTCTCTGCACAGCCTTTGTGTCATCCTTTAGGCTTGTAGAGTATCTCACATAGCTCAGCCTGTACCAGAGACCATCAGTGCTGAACCATGGGGAGCTACTTGGAGAAGCCAAATATATTCATGTCATTGAGTGAGCACGGGGTGGGATTTCCTCCCTCCCTAGAGACAGTTTCAACCTGGGAAACGTCCTGGGATCCTGACAACAACGTGCAAAACCTTCTAAAGCTACGCCACCCTCTGTCTGAGCACCCTCACCTGCTTTAAATAACAGGCAATCCTGTCAAGACATTTCAAATCCGGCTTTGTTCAGAAAACTGCCCCTGCCTTGGCCAGACAATACCAGTTAAGAAACAAGGGGCTGGAAGGAGCTCCACCAACGTTCAGCCCTCTTGCCACACTGAGCAGATCTCAGCCCACTGTGGGACCGGACCTGGAGATCTGCAGGAGAGCTGGTAGCTGACAGAGAGGATACAACCAGATCACATGCATGACTGTGTTTCATCAGATCAATTCCCTGCTCTCACAGCATCTCCCAGAGCCCCTCAGAAAGCAGTGACCATCCTGAAATCAGTGTGTTCCCAGCCCCTGGGAGAGTAACCACTCTCCTTCCCTGTAGCCTCTTTCTGCTGCATCCCCGGGGCAGGGGAAACTGTGTCCGTGGATGGTCCCTGGGAACGGTCTGTGCAACGGGAGGAGCACCAAGGCTCGCCTTGGCCAAACAGGGCCAGCAAGCTTTTGTTTATCCATCTGCTTCTCTGGTCGCCAACAGCTCATTAAAAACAAGACACAAAGAAGCAGCAGAGGAACTGGACAACCCCCCTCCGCTCTCCTCCCCGACCTGTCACGACTCACCCGTGCTCACCGGCTCTGTCAGCGCCTCCCGGGCTGCGGAGAAGCCAGGCCAAAGGAGCAGCCAGGCTGCCTTTTGTTTGCTTAATTATTCAAATAACAACCTGGAGGGAGATAAGGGCTGGCACTGGGAGCCATGATTATGTGCTGCTTTGCTCGTGTAGCTCAGTAAGTTTGCAAGTGGTCAACATCCCGTACAGAATAGAATACATCTGGGATGCTGCAGCCAGCAGCTGAACCAGCTCAGGTCACACCTCTGTGCCACAGCTGGGGCTGTAAGCACCTCAGCATCTAATGCAAAGGTGGAAGCTACCTTCAGCTCTGTCTACATTGCAGGTTGCACTGTTGCAACAGCCTGCACCTTGCAACAACCACTGGAGCCAGGCAGTATGGCCTTAGTGTGGCTTTCATCAGGCATGCTTCACTAGTATGCCCATAAACCTTCCTAAGGCAGATGTGGAAGCACATTCAAGATGCTGCTACAAGAAGAAAATGAGAAGGCATTCATTTAACATTGAAAGCCATCACTTTTCATATAAACCACATGTAAAATCGGAAATACATTTAGCATGACATGTACTCCATGTGTAGACCCCAGAAAATGTGTTGGTTTGCAAGTGACACTGCAAAGCAGAAAATCTATCCCTCCAGCTAGAAATGAAATTAACAACTGCCCCAGGTGAGAACAGGCATGGAAGCAAGAATGAGAAACCATAAAATCATTCATTTTCAGACAGAATTGCCTAAAGGTAGAGATGTGAATAACCCTCTTTTCAGAGTATGCCAAAAATGTTAAGACCTTTGCTGGAATCTGTGGACGTGTGACTTGTATTTGGCTATGTCCAGTTATAAACAGGAGGTGTGAGTTTGGCATGTGTGGACATCTCCAGAGCACCTTTATTCTAACTTGGCTGGATGCTGATGGTAAAACTGGAGGAGCAGGTTCATTGCTGTCAAGGCCCAGACTAGTTAACTTGCCTGGGATATGTCTCTCCACTCCAAGGCACCTATTTATGGTTGGAGGCATGTGGAATTTTAGGGACACACCTCTGAAAAATACAGTTTCTTTCACTGTTTATTTGCTTGCCCCCATCATGTCCTAAAACCCTGTATAACTGCTTATGCCAAGATAGGGTCCTGTGTACCCTCCATTCAGGGAGCTATTGATTTTTTCCCCACCAGGCTGGTGTTCACCACTAAACCCTCTGTGGGGCAAGGGCATTGTGGGGAAGAGACAATTGCCTTTACTTGTTTATGTGGTTGAAGTCCCTGGAAATTTCTCTCCCGCTTGCAGCAGGAAGGCAGGAAGCACCTCTGAAGCATCACTTTCTGAGCAGGAAGCAGAGGGTAATTCAGTGTCTGGGCCCCTGGACGTGTGGTCTGTCAAGCTGATGGATGGGCAACTGCTGACAAGGACAAGCTACGGATTCTTACACAGAAGTGGCATGCAATATTATTTTTTTCTCCTTTTTTTTTTTTCTTCCTTTTTTTTCCTTTTTTTTTAATGTCTTTTTCCCTTTTTTTTGGAGGGGGCTTGAAGTTGATAGTCTGTGAAAAAAGTCTCAAAGACTAGTTGGCAAAACTTCTGGATAAAGGACAATATCTTTTTTTTTTAATAGCTCACCAGTGCCATGTGCTCTCACTGCATCCTCTCTGGTGAAAAGATTTGCATCGCAAAAGGGTACCCTCACCTCCATGCTGCAGGAATGGAAAGCAGCATCCATAGTTGCTTCATCCATGTGGCTGCGTTTTTATGCCAATTCCTTTAATATTCACTGAAGGAGAAGGAGAACAAGGGAGCAAATGTCACACTATTCACAAAGAGGGTCCTGGAGGAGAGACCTGCATTCTGGCCCTCATGCCTACAAATGTTGAAGGATTTTTATTGATGTGGAAAGCTCCAGCAGCAAACCTGAAATGCCCGTCCGCTATAGTGTGGTACCTAAGGCTTTCTGCTGACTTGAAGCCACACCTTCCACAGGTGAATTTCCACAGTGGTGGAAGTCTAACTGCTTGGGAAACAGTCTGCCAAAAATACATGTTACTGGTTTGTTATGAAATAAAGAAAAATAATGAATGTATCTGACAGGGAACTAGCCTATCCAACATATTCTTACAGCCAGACATCGCGTTAGGAGTAGAAGCGATGCACCCTAGCTCCCAGGGTGTTTGTGTCCCCATATCACATAAGGAACAATCTCTAGCTGAAGGGTTTTGGGATGTTTGTAGCACCTTTCATCCATGGAGGTGCCTTCGTGTCTGCAGAGGATTTTATCATGTCGCAGCCTTTCACTGGTGAGGGCTCTAATGAGATGCGTCTCCTACATCCTACCACTTCTTAAATGAAATATATATGGACTTAATATCTTAGAGATATTTGACCACTGTCATGTTTGCTTGAAAGTGGCAGAAGGGTTAAAAAATTATGAGCCAAGTAGATAGAAAAAATAAACGGACAGACATAAAACATGATTAGGTAAGTCCCATTTCCCTAGGAAACCAGCTTAAAATTTACAGGTAACTCCAACTGGAAAAAACCACCAGCACTTCACAGGACAGGATTAGAAGCTGAATCCGGAGGCAACTCAAAGGAGAGCAAAGTGCTGTCAGGGATTGTGAAAACCCAGCCTACAAGGGAAAGCTGAGAGATTTGAGACTGTTCAATCTAGAAGAAGCAGAGATCAGACGGATGAGTGTGATAACAGCTTTCCAGTGGGGAAGGGCTGGAGGTCCCTGATCAATTATCCTCATAGCCACCAAGGGTAGGAGGAAATAATCAGTCTAATTTTCTGGACAGGAGATTTATCTCAGATAATGTGGAACATTTTCTGACTTTCAGGGCAGTTAAGCACTGAATGAGGTTGTCTGGGGAGTCTGGGACTGGCATCAATTGAGGTGTTTAAGATCAGGTCTGACAGATCTGTCAGGGATGAAATTTAATTCTGGCTTACAATAGAAGTAGGTATTAGATAGTCTTCTCAGGTTCATTCATGTCCTGTGTATTCATGATTGATAGCAATACAATTTGTGGTTTCCTGTTCTTTCATAAAACATCCCCAAAATGAAGCACTTCTTTCTTGGGTCAAGTGCAACATTTCATGCAGCCTACAACAATATTTCAGTATTTCTTTTCAGTTGGGAAAACTAACATGATCAGTCTGAGCTGATGCCTCTTCTGCTTCTTTTTTCTGGAAGGTATCTTGGGGTGAGTGGATTTGTTGTCATTTTTTTGTGTTCAGCAGCAAAACTAAAAAAACCCCACCCAACCTCCAAACCATTATTCACACAGCCATAGTTCCAGCTGGGAACTCCTGGGAGAGACCTCAGGGCACAGGTTGATGGGCACTTCTGAAACGTGTCAACAGTTGCCAAAGTACAAGCAGCACTTTATAGTGGTGGCTCGAAATGATGTTCAACATCTTTCCGAAATCAGTGCCCATGGCAGTTTACAGTGCATGTGTCAATAGCGCATGGCCTCTTTCTCAACTAACACTTGCCAGTCCATTTAAACAGCATTTAGGGAAATATCCAGACTGGTTCCTTCCAGGTAATTAATTTTCTTTGCAAATATTTTCATAGCTGGCATAACTGGATGGTAACTGAATAGTTTTATGGGACTTAATGTAGGCTCCCCACGATGTAGGGGTGTAAGAACATAAAGAACCATGAGATCCAGCAAAGGGCACAGCAAGGGCTGCTACAGACACAGGAGATATCTCCATCACTCTACCATTCTTCTAAAGACTTTCTGGGAGCACACCTGGCTCACACAGTCCCTCTGAAGAACTACCTTTATCACAGCAGTGAGGAAGCCTTGTTTCCAGTACTTTATGGTCAAAATTTATTTGCACAGCAGATATCTTAAATGTAATTAACCGCTTTAAAATTGTAATACACAAGTTGATTTTTAACACCCATGTCCCAAAAGCCTTTTTCTTACAAAGCTGTTGTGGTTTAACCCCAGCCAGCATCCAAGCATCATGCAGCCACTTGCTCACTTCCCCCCACCTGCAGGGGTGGGGAGGAGAATCAGAAAGGAATGAAAAACTTGAGGGTTGAGATAAGAACAATTTAATAATTTAAACAGAAAAAAGAGGTAAGAACAGTAATGATAACAATAACAATAATAATAATAACAATTTTAATGGAAAGGTGGGGGAAGAGGGTAAAATCCAAAGGAAAAGGGAAAAGGAAAAACAAATGATGCACAGTACCACTGCTCACCACCTGCTGACTGATGCCCAGCCAGTCCCCAAGCAACGATCCCCCCCCAGTTAACCCTCCAAGTTTATGTACCAAGAATGATGTCCCATGGTGTGGAATACCTCTTTGGCTGGTTCAAGTCACCTGTCCTGGCTATGTCGCCTCCCAGTCTCTTGTGCTGCTCCAGCACTCTGGCTGGCAAGGCCCAAGAAATGGAAAAGTCCTTGACTTAGTATGAACATCACCCAGCAACAACTAAAGTGTGTTATCAACATTGTTCTCACAGCATAGCCAAAACACAGCACTGTACTAGCTACTAAGAAGAAAGCTAACTCCATCCCAGCTGAAACCAGGACAAAAGTGTAAAAGTTCATCACAACTAATTGTCTATTTGCCTGTTAATCTTTTTACTTGTTTTACCTCATACTCACTTTTATGAGATAGGGGCCATCATTTGTCCCAAAGAAAAGAACTGTTCCTCTAGTGGCAAGTTCAGATTCTGTTCAGACTCCCCCTCCAGGACACTAACCGTTCAGGTTTGGAAAGGAACAGGGTGAATATCTCAGCTTATTTGCTGATCAAATTCTTCTATTTACAGAGGTTCAAATCACCTTTCAGCAGTCTGGGGAAGCAGACTACCTCAGTTCTCGCAGCCGGAGTCTTCACTCCAAAACCAGAAACCCTAACCCAATACTCTGTTTTCTACAAACACGTTAACTGTTTTATTAGACTTTTTTTAACCACCTGACTATTTTCTCACACATCTCATCCAAGCAGAAGCATCATAGCAAATATCACACCACCTTCTCACTGTTTTCTGCTGTAGCTGTAGCTACACAAGTCCTCTGAACATGTAGCTGATATGTGGCAGTGTGGCTCCCAGGAGAAAAGCATCAACAGGAAAGGAAAGGAAGTGACCAGGCACTGGCTGTATTCCCCACTGAGTTTGTCTTGCCAAAGGTTGTCACCAACCAAAAGTTAAAAAATACATTCCACTTTGTTTTCTGGAGGGGGACACCCAAATAAGCCATGCACAAAATTCATAGAATCATCATTAAGGCCAAAAGGAAATATAAGGACATGTAGTCTGACCTTTGAAAACTACAGGCAACACAGAGAGCCCACTGGGACACCATTCTTCATTATTTAAGTGCAAATTCTGTTAGAAGACAAAAGGAATATTTACTAGCAGCTTGAGCCTAGCCGAAGTTAGAGCCAGATGGTGAATAGTTGGTGAAGGGCTCAGAGCCTGCACATTATCCAGGAGGATTTTAGGATCATATATAATAGCAACTTGAGCACTGTGTTGAGATCATTTTAAAAGACAAACAATAACTGTACACTCATACACATGGGGGCTATAATATATACTTATGCATGTACTTTGTGGGAGGTCAGGAATATTTCTGGAATTTAACAGTATAGCATTTATTGACTGCACAGTAAACATAGCTGATAAGTATTTTGGAATTATTTCATTTCACTGAATTGCTGATTCAGTGCTTGTAAGAAATCCATTACCAGTCCCGTCCTTTCAGTTGTAGGAGCAGACAAGGTGACCCTTCCCAGTAACGTTCATAGCCAGCAATGAGGACACTCCTTTCCTCCTGCCCAGACTCAGAGTGAGCTGATTAAAGCTAATAAGGCCAAAGTAGCGCTAAGGAAAGCCCAGACCCTTGGGAGAGTCTGGAGGGTTTCCCAGAGACCCATCCTGCAGCTGAGGGAGCAGCCCGGGGAGAGCCCAGCTCTGTTCCTTTCCATCGTCGGGATCATATTTTCCAGGCGAGCCCTGGATACAAAACACCACAGACCAGGAAAACTATACACAGGAGGCCACGTGGTGGAGCACAGCCAGGCTGTCCTCTGGGATGTTGCTTTCTCCACAGAGGTTGTGATTCAGTGGTAGCATTTCCATCTGAGACTAGCACAGTAATGCTGGGCAATGGAGAAGAGGTGAGATGGGAATTGTGAAGCCGAGAATGACATGGTACAAGCTACACAGGTGCAAAAGTAGACAGGGAGGCCAAATCTCCAGGCTTAAATTGGTGGGAACGACTTTTCTCCTGAAGCCACAACTATCACCATTAGAAATGAGTGGTGCAAGCAACCATTTAGGGTGAAAACTTCATAGGATGGTCACAGACCTCAGATTATCTGTTTTTGGATTTTTGTCCATGAAATGCCACAGGATGAGAGTCAGCAGGAATTCTCCATAAGCCTGAAATTAGACCCTTTATTGCAGGAAATACTATGCCAGCACTGAAGTGTTGGCACCACACACCTCCTTATTCTTTGACATCTGCTGACTGTCGTGTGCCAAGAAAAAGGTAACTGAGCAGTTCAAGGAAGGAAGACATTGAGCTCAGGGTCACTGATACCTGCCAACAAGACTTAATTTATTTTAGACTAAGAAATACGGCAATATTTGTTTTATGAAGGGTGAGAATTAAACCATAGAATCGCCGTTTCTAAATTTTTAAAAATCGCAATAATATTTTTTTCACCCAGAAAATGTAGCAGCTGGTGTCTGTGAAGAACAAAGCTCTAACATCCAGATGTATGAACAGTCACTCTGGTAAATAATGCTCTCTGTCTCCTCATTTTCTTCCCTTTGACTTATCCATGCCATTTACCTTAGTCACACAGTTTAACTGTGGATTGGCTACCTTCTTGTCATCATATCAGTCACGAGATTATTTTCTTCGTGTGAACCTGTGAAAATATTTTGATTGAACTGGTGCAAAAATATTTCAGGCAAACCCAAGGTATGGTTGTCAACATATGCTAGGAGAATGCATCTACTAATATCTAATAACATTATCCAATTATTAAAGGAAGTGAGTGGGAAAATATAGGTATATAGTTTCTAGCTAGTAGGGGGAAAAAATTACAGGTCCCGATTAAAAGCTTTTAAAGCACTTTGCATTCTGCTTTACTTCCTTAATCCATTTGACCTACTAAGTATGGTCCCAGATGGCCAGGAGAGCACAGATAAGTAGGCAGGTTTACCACAGTTGCCTGGTGCAGTCAGCGAAAGTCACTTTCTGTAGCCTCTAGCCTTCCTCTTGGATATGCATGTCATCAGGAAAACTGAGTCCGGGCTCACTACTTTCTCTTCCGCCCCTTTAGCTCCACATGTTTCCTGACCCTTGGCTCCTCTGCTGAGAGGGCTTGCCACCTGCACACCAGCTCTGCTAGCACAACCACATCCTGTACCTTCCCTGTGTCCAGGGTTCATTATTTGCACCATCCCGTACGATAGCTGTGAGATAGGAATGTATTTGGGTTCAAACCATCCTTGCGATGGGAAAACAAAGCAGTGTTTCCACTGCGACGTGCAGCAGAGATAACTGAACGGAAAAAAAGGGACCAAAAAGCACATGGCATCATGCTTTCTGCCTCTTTGGGTAGGATGATGAATGCCTCATGGGGATGGGGACCTTGGCCTTTGCAAAATTACACACAGTGGTGACAGTACCTGTGAAAAAGCAGAGCTTCGGTTCTCCAAATGCTTCTGTCCTCTTCTTCCAAGGGAGAAGTTGCCATGAGTGCCAGGAAAAAAAAAAAAGTCATTTGTACTTTCTCCAATATTCCAAATCCCATTTTTTCCCCCCAATTTTTTTGTCTGGTAATTTTTCCAGGATAAGCATCTCTCCTTATGAGATGCTTCTTCTGAGAAAACAGCTGGAGGGTGAGCAGGAGACATCATCAAGGAGGTAGTTTAACAGAGATACACCAGCTTAAAAAGGCAGGGCCAGGAGAAGAAATGTATCTGTCCCCAAATGTTCAGACTTGGAAGAAAAAAAAGTCTCTTCAGTCCCATTAGAGTTCAACCTGATCTTTTTCTTACCTTTAGTGATCCAGCTTACAGAATGGCTGCTATCCTGGTGCTACAGCAAATGAAGTTACTGCCCATTTGCTGTTGTTCAGGCTGCACCATTGAAGGACCATGACTGAGCAGTGGAGACGAGTCCCTCCAGATGAGTCCCCAGTCCTGCGTTCCCCAAGAGAATAAGGCAGGCCAAGGAGTAGTGCAAAACCCTCTGGCTGCACAGCAACTTTGGAAAGCCACAGGAGCCCAGAATATGTCAATGAGGGCTTCACCACAAAACGCTCCTTTGCAATAGTTACTAATTTGAGTCCCTCCAATCTTATCACCAAGGCACTAGGACTAGGACTGCACCTCTTTCGATGCTGAGGTCATCTTCAGAGCACTTGTGGCTACATGTGGACAAACTGGGTTTCATAAATGAAGCAACTGAACTCGGGAGGAATCGAAATTAAGCATCGAGAATACTCTCAAATCAGAGATCATTCCATATCTCTCTTAGGCCGTACAACCCATCCTCACCACTGTGAGAAATCCTGCTGCTCACAGCTGGATCTCTCCCCCAGGCAGAACTGGAAGTGGACTACTATGTGCTGACTTGCTGTTTCTTCCATGCCCAGTTCAAACTGGGAAAGAAACAAAATAGCACAAGCTGTTGGAAGAGATTTCCGCTCTTACGGAGACTTAACCTGTTGTCCTAAGGAAAAAAACTGTGCCATGACATTGTTTGTCCATCTGTAAGTCCCACTCTCCTTACGAGCTTTTGGATTGATTGGCCAATTTCTGTTAAAGTTGAAAGGCAGTTAGAAATAGCACAGATAATTGTGTTTGTGGGAACTGGCAGCTAGACGGAGTAGAAAGGCTCAGTTCACTATCCCTCTAGGGAACAGGTAATCTCTTTGACAGCAGCCAGAGAGCTAAAGGGCATACACATACCAGCCTGCCAGTCGACTTATTCCTCACTCCTGGCCGCCTGCAGCACAGGTACAGCTCCATCCCAGTGGGCATGGGAACGGGCATGGGAGCTGGGGTCATGCCGCAGGGGCTGCTGAGAGGACACAAGTCCACGGGAAGCTAAGCCTTGCTAGTTCTGCTGCTCAAAACCCTGATGGGTTAATGCGTTACTATGTTCAGATGTACTTCAGATGCCAAAGCGCATTGGATTTATTTATCACACGTCATAGCCAAATGAAAGGCCCGTGCCTTCCAAAAAGAAACCACAGTGCTTCTAAAGGAACTACACTTCTGTCAGTCCAGTTCTGACCTCCTTTGTGCTAATGCAGGCTGGAAAAACTCTGCATGAGTATCCTTCATTGGTTAATGTTGGCATGTGTAAAATGACACTTAAAACTAACTCCCCGAGAGTGCCAAAAGACACAGAAAAAATCCCCAACATTTCTGATAGACTTATTCTGCTCTATAATCCTTTTGACAGTAACCCAAATTCAGTAACCTTTAATTTCTTTGAAGTCGATAATGAATTTGGCACAGTGTGATGAAAGAAGAAATGCCAAGTAATTCTTCATCTGAAATATGATCTTCTGGTTGCAGTGTCCAGAGTCCTCACACAGACACTTCCACCAACTAGTAAAAGGAATTTCACCCTTGAGCTGATGTCAGATCTATTTTCTTAAAGACAATGGTCAGTGTTAAATCTGAGAAAGGACCTATGCAAAGGATACTGACTTTCATCTATCATGAAGTGTTTGCACAGCCTGTAGAAATATGTTGGTTTCATAAAAAGAAGAATCACCACTTAAAACGTTGTTTTCTCAGGGCAGGAACACATATTTAGAATTCAGCTACAACTGGTTTGAATATATTTTAAGGTTATTTCCACTGGTGGAGTTAATCTAGATTTCTTCAGTATGAACAGGTTAGATTCCATTCTTAATGATTGACTTTCATCAAGTATCTACAAGAAGTCATTACTTTTATCAATTGGAGTAGAGAAAGATGTAATCCTCTACTGGAAGTGTGGTGGGGCTTTTTATACAGTAGGAACAGAGACATCATTTTCTTCCAAGTGAACATCAACAACACTTAGTGATAGACGGGTGAGTTTCTGATGCAGGAAAATCCTCGTCTCCAATTTTAGAGGTGATATTTGGGGACAGCCTTAACCTGGAAGAGATTTACTTTGGGAGATGACATGGCACAAAAGCAAATCAGGCAGTTCCATGCTTCACCCATCCCACTGAAGGTTTTGTACATTGACCTCCTCCGGGGGTAGGTGAAACTGCCCCTGTCTTTAGCACAGTCACTGCAATCATCTTTAGTGGTAGCCATATAGCACTTTCCTGTGCTTTATATACATATATATAATTATACAAAACGCAGCCTTTAAACTTTGGAGGAATTGGAATGGACTATGTGAGGAAAAGCTTTCAACTCAGTGTCAGGCACCAGGAAAGGCTCTGCAAAATGAACTTTTATGAAGGCTGGGAACCTCTGGGATTGGTATTGTTAATTTCAGTGGTAGAAAAATGGTCAAGTTGTGAGAGAGGATGTTATAGGGGGAAAATAACACAGTATCTGAACAGTTAGACAACATTCTGAACATGGTAGTGAGAAAAATCTCTCATGACCTCTCATCTTATTGGCAAAAATCTTATAGGCACAGAAATTTTTCCCTCTATGAAACTCTTCATGAAACTCTTCTCAAAATGCCACTAGTCAATCAAGAGGTCATGTTCTTTAAATATTTAGCTTTTTCATGGGTTCAGTTAGAGCCCGACAGTAATAATCCAGTGTTAGCAACTACAGGTTTGAATTACCATTAACCAGAAAGGGCAGAAAACCCAAGCCACCCACTTCTTGGGTATGTGAGTTGACTACTGCATCATACATAAAATGGGCTACCATGGGTGACCTTCCCTAAAATAAAGGCTCTATAGTCATTTAATAGCCCAGTGAAGCCAGCATGGGAACAGAGACCACTCTGCCTGGTTTCTGAATCACACTGGAGGAGAGGAGTATGGAGCTGCTGAAGCCAGCATTGCCCTGACTATGGAGGCAGCACAACAAGCCAGCCTGGCCTGATGTCCAGGTCCAACAGGCACCTTCGACCCAGCTCAGATGTCAGACTGAGGTGGCTGATCAGTGGAAGTTCTTTTAAATCTTTGGATGGAGAATCCATGTAAATCCTGTTTGAGGTGCATAAGTCCTTTTTGTGCTTCTGGTCCTTTGATGCACAAAGGATTTAAAGAGCAGCTGTGTATTTATTTTACAATGCATTCAGCGTGTATACTTTTGAATGATAAGATGGTTTATCTGTAGTTTGCTTAATCTTTTCCTGTCATTCATGGAGATTAACCACCATTTTCATTGTAAACATTCCCTCTGCTCCCCTCGTGATTCCCTAAGGATACACCAGTTCAGATATCCCTTCAAATAATGAACAGGCAAGGACTAACAAATATTTCACACATAAATATTTCACTCATAGCAAAAGGCTTTGATAGCCCCCTTCGTTATGGGGGGTATTTCCATTTGATTTTTACTTCTTGAATCCTTTCTTAAAACTCAGAGTCAAACATGGATTTCCAGTGAAAGTGGCAAGCCCCAGATAAAATGAAATGATGGAAAATAAGCTGCCAGGAAGCAGAGCTTTTATTTTGTACGCAGTTCCACCCCATCCCACTTCCTATAGTGCATTTTAAAGAAGGGACTGCTCTATATCCCACATCAGTGAAGGTTACCACACATTTCTGCACTATCATACAAAGCACACAGCACTTTCAAGACTAAAGATTAAGTAAGGGGAAAGTGAAAACATAATTTATGGCAAAATTTCTGAACTTTTCAACTCTGAGTAAAAGTAAAGAAAGAAAAATCCAGGAAGGCTCATCTAATTTTCCCTCAGCTGGATATTCAGTAAGAGTTGCCAACCTATTGCATTTCTAGTCATCAGAGAGCAATTAATAAGATGTAACGTAAGTTAAAGCATTGCAAGGCTTTGAAGTAGAACTAGACTTACAGAAAATACCAGGTTCTTCACAGATAACCCAGCACACTGCACAACTGTACCTGTTTAAACATGGTACATAAATTAAATTTCATGGACCAGTTACACCTGTTTGGGGCTCAATTTATTTGATGGTGAAAAAAGCTGCAATCTTGCCTTTCACTTCAATGGTTCTGATACATCCCTAATGCTCAGTCTGGGCAAAAATTATGCACAAAACTTTGTCATTTTTTCCTGCAGTTTGAAATTATTGCTTCCTCTGTTTTGCCTACTGTGCAAGTACTCACTATCTGACCAAAAAAAAAAAAACATTAGAGGAAACTGTAAACATTTAATTCCTTTTGAACAAGTTTCTTTCAGTATCTTTACTTGAGGGAAATCTGTCCACATATACCCCAAATTTTCATCACAGAATCATAGAATGGTTTGGGTTGTAAGGGACCTTAAAGGCCATCCATTTTCAACCCCCCTGCCATGGGCAGGGACACCTTCCACCAGACCAGGCTGCTTCCACCCAACACTGCCAGGGATGGGGCATCCACAGCTGCTCTGGGCAACCAGTTCCAGTGTCTCACCACCTGCACAGTAAAGAATTTCTTCCTAATGTCTAATCGAAATTTCACCTCTTTCAGTTTAAAGCCATTACCCCTTGTCCTATCACTACACGCCCTTGTAAAAAGTCCCTCTCCAGCTTTCTCGTAGGCCCCCGTGAGATACTGGAGGGCTGCAATAAGGTCTCCCTGGAGCCTTCTCTTCCCCAGGCTGAACAACCCCAGCTCTCTCAGCCTTTCCTCATAGGAGAGCTGCTCCAGCCCTGTGATCCCCTTTGTGGCCCTCCTCTGGACTCTCTAACAGATCCATGTCCTTCTTATGTTTGGAGCTCCAGAGCTCAACACAGTACTCCAGTACATTTTACTCATAGTCTTGTGTTAAAAGAAATGTGAAAAATAAGAAAAACGGGAAGTGGTGCTATTTCTTTGAAAGAAGGTCTGATTCATGGTTGAGAAGTTTCTGGTGGTCTCTGTCACTTCTTTCTCAGAAGCTGCTGCTTTTTCTGTAAGACATCACACCAGCTCCTGCGACAGCTTTTGGATCCTTGCATTTTACAATCCAGCAAAATAAAATATCTCAGAATGAGTGCCTATTTTGTGACAAGATTATAAATTGCAATGGTTCAGTAAGGGCAAGACCCTTTGGGAAAGAAGACTGAACAGATTGGGACCTGGACACCTAAATCCATCACATCTTACCAGATATGTATCCTGCTCCTGAGGTCTTTCACAACATGGACTTAGCCAGAGACCTTCTGTCCACGTGAAAGTCACATCCAGCTAAACACCTGCAAAGGAAGATGAAGAATCACTGAACACAGAAGTGGTTTTGGAGCTTCCCCTTCCACTTTCTTACATGTTGCTGATACCAAGTCATGCTCGCAATTTGCTAACAAAAAGTACTGAACAATCAGTCACTGCCAACTTGGGCACAAGACCTTTGCATTCACTCAGCGGTGTGCTGGTGATGCCATGGCTTGGTCCCTCATCTTCCTTGTATGTAATACGGGCCACTTTGCTCCCTGTCATGAAGGGAACCACACATCAGTATGAATTTACATCTTTTGGCAGTTAAAAAGATTTTTGACCACATAGCTGAAGTAAGAGCCAAATCTTCTAGACGGTCAGCCTTCAAAATCTTGTGCTTGAAACATTCACCATGACATACTTGTACTGACATTAATGGAACAACATTGGTTTAAGACCTGTGTTTTGCTAGTAGTATTCATCTCAACTGGACACAGAAGCTTTCACCTACATTACCCACAAACAGCAACAGTTTCAGGCCCTGGTGTGGTGGCTTCACAAGTGGGGTGAGCGGAGACTGCTCCTAGGAAAGATGGTCCCAGCTTTTTCCCCAGCCTCAGCCATGCATCCCTGTGGTTTTCTTGGGGCCAGCATTAGTGCTACAGCCCTAGAGGAAGCACAGATCACTCCCACCCTCAACACTGGTGTCCTTAGTCCTGGTCTTGGGGCTGATCTGACCACCACTGGTCCAACTGATGGCTCAGATATGGCACCTGAAAATTAAGCTGAATATTTCACATGCTCTAGCATGATCCAGACTGCACTGAAAGGGGTGAATCCCATGCTACATCCGCAGGCATAAGTTGTCATTGCTTGTCTTTACAGCCCTGATCACACAGTCACAGTGAGTTGGTGCATTGAACTCATCTGACAAAACACAAACCCACTTTCAAGAAACAGTTTTCCATCAGTCAGCTCAATGGACCAATGCAACCCATAACCATGCAATTGCTAGAGGTTAGGGAATGCAGGACAAAAACTGGGAAGCAGAGATCACCCCCTTGTTGGCAGTGAGCTGTTAGGTCAGATTTGGTAAATCATGTAATTGCACTGTAATACTCCTGTCTCAACTGAGTCTAGTGGTTCATTCTCCCTACAAAGCTTCCTGTTTTCCAAAGAATCATCTCCAGACCTGGCAAAAGCAGCAGTGTGACTTGCCTTTCCAGACTGAATCACTTTCATGACTCCCACTTTGTACTCTCCCTTCCTGAGGGCACTGAGTCTGGAGGAGTGCTCTGCATCAGCTTTCACCAACCTTGACTTCATACAAGTTTTGCTTTTCTTTCTCCCTTTTGCAAGCTGTTTACCTGAATAAGTTTATACACTACTAAGAAGCAAAGTCTTGATTTGATACAATCACATTTCAAGACCGTGCCAACGGTTGGACTTGATGATCTCAGAGGTCTTTTGCAACCTAAATGATTCTATAATTCTGTAAGATTTGTCCGCTTGCAAGCACATCATTACAGCGACCTGGTTCCAAGTGCCAGCAGGCTCTGAAACAAAGAGGAGACCTTTTCAGCAAGCTCTCACCAAGGTGTGCAGGGAAGGCAAGAGCAGATGGGTAAAGACACAGCTCTGGGGCTCCTGGCCTGTTTGATGGAAATGAAATAACATCAGCAAATTTGTAAGAGCTGACTGAGGCCTTTTTCAAAGAAGCACAACAGCTGCAGGGCTGGCTTTGAGGCTGTCATCCTGTGCTGCGTGGTGCACTTTGACCGCGCTCTCACAAACACTGTCTTCCGATTACAGGCAGGCTCAGTCACTTTTCTGGAGAAAATACTGGGTGAAATGATACACCAGCACTGCAAAACACCCACCCGCTCTGCATATAGCAGTTAGCAACAAGCAGATCCACAGTAAGAGTAATAACAATGAGGATTTTCGTAACCACTAATAAAAGCAGCAGCACCACGGTGCAGCAAGAAGAGGTGGGAGAGGTCATAAAATTTAATAGCGTTCATTGACAAAAAGCTTGTTTTTTCAATAAGCGACTTTCTTCCCTGAGGAATGGAATTGAATTTGGACATCACCTCTAACAAGAGCTGTGCTCTGACCCCACGCAGGTCCAGTTACTAATGGTTTCTTTCAGCTTAGTCTTGCAAGGTCTTGCCCTTACTGCTCCTGAAAAGGTTTCAGCATGTGTGCTCGATTTTAAGCATATACATGTCTCCCGAGCCTTCCACGAACAGGGAGAGTGTTTTGAGGCTGACATGCACTGCGGGACCACAGCCTGGACACTCAGCTGCAGCACCTCGTGAGATGGAGCCTTACATGATTAAAACCTGTGACCTAACCTGTTGTCCTTCTAATATGGTCTCATTGGACTTGGGGAGTTGACACTAGGCTCTGTATCATTTGAGGCACAAGTGACTTTTGCACTGAGCAGGAATATGTCTTAAGGAGTGATTAATTTTGCTGCATGCTGCAGCTTCCATTAAAGTGCTTTACTTCAAGTGCTGTTTCTTGCCTCAGGGAATATTTTCCCACTCTCCAGTTGTTTATAATAATGAAAAGGCGGGTCTTGATTTGGAAAGAGCAATGTGCACAGATAAGATAAAATTGCTGCTGAGGAACCTGGAGCTGTCCTTTCTTTGCATTACCACTTGCCGAAGGCCTGCACTCTCACATCCAGCCTCCTTCTATCTCAGGAGCAAGCAGCAGAGCCCCGCGCTGTAGGTGCTGCTCAGCCAGTTTCCCAGACATCAGGAAATGAACGTTTTGACAACTTAGCCAAAATAATAAAATAGCTAAAGTTAACAGGATAGCAGCTGTGAGGTCTCACATGGGGCTTACCCACAACTGTTGTTGCACGCTGAGGTGGAATGGTGGGATCCCAAGCTCTCCCTTAATTTTATGTATTTATTTGTAGAAACAGTTTTTGCAGAAGGGTATAGGCTAACACTCTTGAACTTCAAAGTCCAAAGCCCTCTGATTGCTAACAGAGAAAAGACCACGGCAGCCTTTCTCTATTGCCACACCAGCATTTTCAGTCATCATCCAAGTGCCTACATTTGGAAAGTGAAGATTAAGTTCTGCTTAGTAAGTCAGTACTAAATCTAAAGTTCTTAGCAAGAGGTTTTTTATTTGCTGTTGGATTAGGTTTTTTTGAAAAGAGGACAAAGAGGAAATGGGGATCTCTCCTTCTCGAAGCCATGCTCCTGCTACCACACCAGGCAGGAGCAGGGCATCCCCTGTTCCTTACTTCCCTGCAGCAGCGTGATAAACAATGAGTTCCCAGGGCTGCAGCTCAAAAGGGAGAGACCAGGAAAATCCTGCATCCCTGTGAATCATGAAGACAAGATAGGAGGGCAAAGCCTGTTGTTGAAGGGTTGTGAAAGTTCCTGTACATCAGGACTACCTACACCAACACAGGACACCTCGTCCCCCAAACTCAGACAAAACGGCACATGGTCTCTTGCTTCACCAGCCATCATAGCAGAATTTGTGGCCATCTGTCCTGCTGTAATGGCTGTAACGGGGAAGCATATCCATGAATACATGACATCACCACGTGTGACCATCATTCTCACACAGAATGGAGGATGATTCACTGCAGCAATGAGTTTTGCCCAGAAGTAGAAAGTTAAGATGTTGGAAGAGTATGGAAATGTTTAGCCTATAGCTCTGGAATTAGGAGCCACAGGTGGCAGTTAGGGAGGACTCAACATCTTGAGGCTGTGTGGTGGATGAAGTAGGATGCAAAATACTCTGCCAGAGGCAAGGGATTCCCAGACTCATCCTCATTCCCAGGCTGGTCACACCTAGCCTGGGTATTTCTTTACCGAGTTCCAGAGCACAGCATGCTCCTACATGGTTTTATAATGTCCATCATCAAACGCCTTCCTGAGGTAATCAATTTTAGAAAGGGTCAAGTTTTCACTTATACTGAAGGAAGAGGAGTGTTGTGGGAGAAAGCTGGAGCTGATACAAACTGGTGTCATTTCTTCAAAGTTACTGAAATCACCTCCATTTATACCAACTGATTTGGCCTTTGAGGGATGAGAGAATAGGT
The DNA here is from genome assembly GCF_963210335.1 of Falco punctatus. Classification (NCBI taxonomy): domain Eukaryota; kingdom Metazoa; phylum Chordata; class Aves; order Falconiformes; family Falconidae; genus Falco; species Falco punctatus. The sequence goes on from NC_137580.1 coordinate 58,808,289, forward strand.
TAGCCAGTGGGAAGCTCAATTAGAAGAGATAAATGGAAGGCAGAATACTTAGCTGTTTATGGGATGGTCTTTATGAAATTCTCCCAACAATTCTCCAACATTAATGAAAAACATCTCATAAGGTGACAGTGTTGACAAGCATTATCCTTGGTCCTAGCTATGCTATAACGCAGAGAGGAGAAGCAGGGTCTGGTGTGTGCGATGCAAAGCAAGTCCCTGGAGAGCTCTGCCCATTCTACAGAGGCTCCTTTCTACTATGAGACTTTTGCAAAGCAAGAAGCATTTCTGAAAGGTGTGACTCATTCATTCTAGAGAGTTGCAGAAGCTCTCACAGAGGTTTTGTAGGTATTTGGCATTTCAAATTGATAACCTTGTCTCTTCAACTGCCTCAGACCTTAGGGACTTCATAATGTCACTGTCCTTAGGACAAACCACAGCCCTCTTCAGGTTGTTGCTTTGTTAATTGTTTTCTACCAGCTCCAGAAAAACAAAGTCATATTTCATATTATGAAAAAAAAGCTGCTGTGTGGTGTGATCCTGCACCAAGAGAAGAAAATATTCTGGTAAAGGCTATTACAAATAAAGGACATTTGGCACTGTAGTGTGCCCTTTCCTTTGTCTTGGTATGAGAATGAAGTTGTGTTTCAAACATCTCAAAATTACTCCGCTTGGACCCAACCAGGAGGATGCTTGTCTCATGCTGGCTGGAGGTTGAGGTGGGACACAATGTTTTAGGAGTGATGGAGAAGGTGAAGAGGCCTCAGGGGTCAGGGAGCACAGCCCTCCCAGAGCCACTGTGGTTTTGTCAGAGAAGTGGGGCAGGCAGCACTGGGGCAGGGGCTGGCCAGGCAGGGGTAGAGATGCCACAAGCACAAGGCCAGGTCAGGCACAAGACTAGTGCTGTGGCATCACTTTCAGGACAAAGAAGGGACACACATTTTTTCGTGATCATATAATCTTCAGCCAGCTTTACTGGTCTTTCTGTTACATGTGCTCAAATTAACTTTGGCTTGACTTCTGGGGAACTAATCTTGTCCTTAAAAATACACATAGGTGTAAGTGTTTTTTTGAAGCAGACACAGTGTGCTAAGACCCTGGCAGGATCAACCATCCACTAGAAAGAAGCTGCAGAAAGTAAATATAGATTTTATACACACAATGATTTCTCCAAGAAACCTGATTATAGGCGTTATATTCATCCAGCCAAGACAGCAGGAATTTCTCATGCAACCTACAGCAAATCATCTCAAATAGCCAAACTATTTGCAAACGATCTGCAGCCAAAAGTTATCTGCAGAAACCACTCAGCTAAGAATTTATGGCAAATAAATCTGTTTACCAGTCATTTCTCTGGGAAATAAGGGGCCAAGTTCAACAAGTCTTCCAAATGAATTCATATAGGTTTGTTTCTGAAAAAAAAGCTGCTTGCTGTCATGCTGGGAATGTCAGAGCAGGGGCCAGAGCACATGTGTACATGTGCACGCAGGGTTGAGTATAAGCAGAATCGTGGGCTGGGACAGGAGATCCTCAGAACCCGTGGAAAGATTTAATCAGCAATAAAATCATCAAGAACTGAGAAAAGTCATGATGAAAAGGCAAGATTCAGAGGGCTGAAATAAATATGGGGTTTCTTATTTTAACTAACCACCCTTTGTGACACCAAAAGAGTATTTTATTCAATTGATCTTGACTGAACTAATTGTAGTCATTTAACTGTAGTTATTCTAATTAGGCTTTTACTCCAACACATATTCCACTAAAATCCCTCCCCGCCCCCCCCACCCCACCCCCCCGCAGTGCACAAACACAGGCTTGCCCAAATTCACCTCATGCTGCTCCTGAGAAACATCACCTGCACCACAGCCCAAAGGTCCTGCTTCCCTTCTCGCACTAGCTGCATCCCCGCTGAGCAGCTCCCATGGCCTTTGAGACTTGCTTTCCTCACAAACAACAGGACACTACTGTCTCCATCCCACGGTAACAGCCCGTATTTGCTCCTGCCTGGAGAGAAAGAGGCCTTCATGAGTCAGCGTGGGCCCATTAAGCACTTGGCAAGATGACATTTTCTAGGCATAGTACTCGTAATCTTGCATTCATTTTACTGATGCTTTCACACTCGTGGTGCGAGTCACCTCTGGTAGGGCACCCAGCACTGAGTCCCTGAAGCCTGGGGTGCTGATGGGACAACGTGAGGAGGTCAACTGATGGGCCAAGGAAGGGTCTGGATGAACCAGACAACTGGTGCCTCCAGCTGTCCCCAAGCCCAGTGCAGAAGGTGACAGTTGTTTTTCTCGACCATAATTTGACATGCAGCTGTGACACAGCTGCACAGAAGGCTTGGACTGTGTGGGGGTGTATTTTATTACCAAATAACCTTGCTGGACTTTACCCAGCAGTTACTGTCTGTTGTTGGCTCTGTAGCCGCTTTCTTGGAATATGGCAGGAAATTTTAATAAATAGAGTCTAATTTCACCATCTTTCTTAGCTGCCATCCTTAACTTCAGTGCATGCCCACTGGAGGTAGCCTTGCTTAGTGCCTGGCTATTGAGTGCCTGTTTAGCCATCACCTTACTGATACTTGCTGGAAAGAGCTATTGTTCCTGAGCTTCCTCATCAATAACAGAAGTTCCTGAATTTCTACTTGTTGTAAATTAAAGAAAACACCTCTGTACAAAGCATTTGGTTCCGATTCATAACTTTCAAAGTTTTCTGACTGTAATCTGTATGGATTGTTTTAATTTTTTAATTCATAGCCTCTGAAGCAAACCTCTTCAGGCAACATTATGGAGCACCTCGCAAGAAGAAAACGCCAAAACAAAAGCAACCAGCAAACCCATGTGATTGCCCAGAGGACCCTTCAGTTTTGAAAGATGCGTAGCCCCACATCACTGTTTGGAAGAAGAGAGCAAGGTGCTTCTCAAGGGATGTTTTCGATGTAGCCAACATGTTTATCAGCTTAGTTAAAAGGAAAGGAACACAAGCAAAAATGGATCATTTTAATTGATGAAGTTGATAAGCACAATAGTTGCCTGGCTCAACATAATACAGGGCACACATCATACAGTCATTTGCCAATACTCTTCTGGCGCATTTGACTGGTTTACAATGTTAATACTGCTGTTCAGCCAGGAAGGGAAAGAGGCTACGTCTTCTGGAAATGAGTTAGGAAGAAGAGAAACAAAGATAGAAAGCTGGAGAGGCTTACTCTAAAACTCAAAAAAAATCACCAGGTTAGATGGGAATTTGAAAGCTGGGTAAGAATGTGTCATTTTTAATAAAGCAGAGTCCCATGTGTTACTGCATTTTGGTAAGAATTTTTCTGCAGGCTGTGCCCTAAATATATAGTAGTCTTCTTTATCTGTCTGACATTGGAAACATGGAATTTAAGTAGTTAAATGTGTTCAGATAACAAGAGTTTTGCATGTAAGTGCTGCTCTCTTATAGACAAGCCCTTCGCTGAGATAATGAGTGATTTGGATAAAAGACGGGCATACTGTATTGACTTTGAAGGTACAACCTTCATTAGGAAATTCTGCAAACTGAAACTAAACTACTCTTCCAATAATTGCACAACTCCAGGAACATTTCGATAGATAAGTGCAACAGGAACAGCTGAAAGCTGTTAAGCTCCTTGGCTGCTAAAAATGTGATCTACACGACATCTACGTAAAATTACAAACACACATCATTCATGCCAAGCAAAAAGAGGCCATAATGTTGTAAAACATTTTGGCATTGCTTTGGGTATTTTCATTGGTAAAGGTTAGGAGCTTCCCACACAAGTGAAGATGTTACTATTGCCCAGGTTCATTATATTCAAGCTTTTAGAGGCCCTGGTCATGGTTCTGACTGTGTTTTCCTCTCAGGAAAACACAACTGCACAGCCCTGTGCACAGCCAGATAAACAGCACAGCACAGGCACAGTAAGTCTGGCATGTACAGTGTAGTTTATCTGTAGGTGTGCAATAGCTGGTTTTCCTGACAGCCTCCAGCCAGGACTCCCAAGCATCTGGAAAAGTGGCTGGTTACTGCAAAAATACAGGAAAAGATATATCCCATATGCTTGTCATATGGCGCATGAGATTTGACCATGCAGTACAGGAAATGCTACGCAATATAAGCAGCCCGGCAACCCTGGCAGTAGCTAATGGGTCTTGGGAGCGTGTATAGAGGGAAAGGGGTGGCTGAGCCTGGGTTGCTAACCCATAGGCTCATGCTTTGTGGTGGCACTGTCCCTGCCTCCTCGGGGTCCAGCAGTACCAGCACCCAAGCATCCTTCCCCTGGAGCCAGCAGCTCACCCTGCCACTCTCACTGACTTGAAAGAAGCTCCTCATATGCTTAAAATTAGCCCTGGAGCCAGGCCAGACTTCTCAGCACATTATGGGACAGACCTGTTGACAGATGATCTTAACTTTCGTTTGTGAGAAGTTTGTACACACACTCAGCCGAGCTGCAGGACCAAGGTCTTAGTCTCACATTCTTGCTGAAGAGCCTGTGGTGCTTTTCACAAGAATTAAGATGTGAGGCTCAGTCAGATCAGATCAGATCAGATGCCAACGTCATCTTCCCTATCCTCCCTGGGCACCTATAAACAGCTGCAGTGAACCGGTCTGCCTCACTTCTCCCCAAGCAATCAGACTTTAAAACAGCTTGGCATTAGTTTGCCTTTAGTATCAAAAAGTGGCCACGTGGTTGGTATTGCTGACAGCTGTTTGAGTTTACATGTTTTGCATTTGTAGCATATGGAGACAAGTTGGAGAGTACAGCAGAGGCACTTGCAAAAAGCGAGGTGCTTATCTGGTGGGATTGTGCCAGCAAGCATGTAGTTGGGTTGAAAAGTTAAACTGGGATAATATTTCATTGGGATGGTTAGCATATTTTTCTACTGCTGTTAATTTGGGCAGAATAATGGAGAGGAGAGGAGAGGAGAGGAGAGGAGAGGAGAGGAGAGGAGAGGAGAGGAGAGGAGAGGAGAGGAGAGGAGAGGAGAGGAGAGGAGAGGAGAGGAGAGGAGAGGAGAGGAGAGGAGAGGAGAGGAGAGGAGAGGAGAGGAGAGGAGAGGAGAGGAGAGGAGAGGAGAGGAGAGGAGAGGAGAGGAGAGGAGAGGCACGTTCTGGACTTTGCAATATGAGTACAAGTCTGTTGTCTCCCACAGTGTTACACTGCATCCATAGAGTTACAGTCTGGTTAAGAAGGAAGAGCAAAGGAAGGAATGTTTGGGGCCAACAGGACAACAGGCTTTTGCCTTGCTACCCTTTCAAATTCACTGAAGGTGCTATGAGATGCCCAGGCAGAAGTACCACACCAGGCAGCCCCTGCCCACAGCAAAAATGAAGGCTGTCTGAATTAGCAGTATGGAGCATGTTTTGTTTCCTGCGCATTTTCTTATCTCACTCAGGTTTTTGATCTATGGGTGACTGTGTCAGGAAGTGGCCTGAAGACACCCCTTTTGCCTCATGTGTGGAAATTTTCTAATTATAGCTCTGCATCAACAGGCTCCCACTCCTGTAATGACACTTGGTGTTGTTTATGTTGTTTAAACAAGAGAGGCAAAGAACCCACCTCCCAAAACCAGTGCAATAATGAGGAACAAGATGCCCTCTTTTATCTCTCTGTCAAGTGAGGCAAGTCTATTATCTGCCCCAGCCTGAGGCTGGGATCACCGTCTCCCCCAGAGCAGCATTTTACAGGCTGATTAGTGTACACTTCCTGCAGTAAACTGTAAAAAAAAAAAAAAAAAAAAAAAAAAAGTAAAAATAAAAAACAACAGGGACTACAACACAGGAGGAGAAAGAGAAATTCAGGGACAAGATTTAAGCTCTGCACTGTATACATATTTAACTGATGATCCATGCATAGTGTATGTACGTGCACACACAAACATGCAAGCAAACACAAAATAACCTACACAGGCTCCGGGAGTCACTGCTGACTTTGCACACAGACTGATGCTAAACCAGGAGGAACTGAACCAGCTGGCTTTGAAAAAAGGCACCCCTGGAGCAGGTTGGTAGAAATGCCAGACAAGTTTGTGGGACAGGGCAGGAGCGGTGTAGAGCCCTGGGCTTCAGGTTTGAAAAGACCGAGAGTCAATGCAGTTGGAAAGAGCTTCTCTTGCACTAAAAAAAACAATTAGCTTTTAATATTTCACATTCTTGGAAAGTAATTATGCCACCTTGAATTAGTAAAAATTTCCTTTAATAATCTTGTTATCTTTTCATTAGAAATGCTGTTAAAAATTGGCTAACTGTAAAGATACAACTGGACAAATATATTTGTGGCAACAAGAAGCATCTAATTTGTATGGCAGAACAATGATATGACAGTAAATTTCTTACACCTCCAAATTGCTAATGCTCTATTACACGTGCTAATGGAGACTTGGGAGGATAACATACAGCTTTAATTTCTTTGAAATTAAAACATCACCTGTGGTTTTGGGTGATAGCTGAGTAAGATAATACCTCTGTCTGCATAAATGTAGGGTTGAAGCGAGTGAGGGAGTGCTTAGAAAAGACACAAGTTGCTAGTATTATAATTTTTAGGGGTTTCTAGCCCTATCACTATAGCCAGATGCATGGCTACATTGTGTAAAGCAGGACAGAGCTTAAAAGTAATCAGGATCTTTTGGCTTTAACCACAATGAATCTTTGAAAGACTTGAAAATAAAATTGGGTGTCAAAGTACGGACTCTATGGAGTCTGTAAGCACTGTAACAGAAGAACTGTTGCAATGAAAGATGAGCAAAAAAGTGGTGTTATTACCTAGAAAAGCTTTCTGAAGATGTCTCAGCAATGGAAAGAAGTGACTTGAAGACTAAATAGGAGCAGCTTGGAGCAAATGTCTCTGTACGAGCTGAGGTAAAGTGCACCCAAATCAGCTCTGGTTTTGTGGATGCAGCTCCTGTAAAGGCTTAGCAGGAGGAGTTTGTCTTCACCGAAACCAGACAGATAATCAGCTTTCAGATTCTGGATGTGGTTTTGTTAGGTGCATTGATCTTGATTTGAAGATACACTTCAAATAAGCCTTTGTAATAGAAGTTAAAGACCCCAGAACCCTGCTGCCTCTTATTTATGTGTTATTAGCATCGTTATACACTATATTTGCTCAGATGTAAATGTTTATTCCAGGTAAATAGGATAACCTTGGAAACCCACAGTGATGATACTGTATGCATTAACTCTGTGCATTCTGCAGCTCTCATTTACTTCAGATGTTTCTATATCATCTTCACTGAGACCATCACAAAAATGGGTAATTGCATTGTTCTCCCAGGTAAAGGTGAGTTAGCATTTCTCCCATTATCAAACTGAATCCAGTGGGCCACCAGCATTATAAAGGAGACAGCTTGGGTGCAGACCTTGGATCAGCTCCCTGAGCTCTCAGCAACCTGGGAGGTGCTGAGAGGTGCTGCCTTGAAGAATGGAGATAAATGAAAAATGAGCAGCAAGATAGTGGAAAAGATAAAATTGCACAAAACTTCTCTCTCTTCTTCTCAATGAGCTTTAACATCCACTCACCTTGAACTACTTGGACATGCAAACCTTTCACACATCCAGAGGAGAATTACAGACCATAAAATCTGCTGGTCTGAGGCAGAGAAGTTGTCCTAGATAAACTATTTCAGCTGTTTTCACAAGGAAGTGCTGTTGCAGGTATTGCAGCTCTGGCAGGTAGCCAGACTGGACATTCCCTTCGCGTTCATTGTCATTTGGCCCCAGTCTTAAATTACCATTGCCATCTTTTGTAAAGGACATGTCCAGTATTTTTTTAAGAATATCATTTTCACAAGTAGATTTTCCTGACAGAAAGTTTTCTAGATGTCCTAACTATTGCCAGCACCATACTGAGAGTATGCGTGCACTCCCAAGCAAGGTGTGACATAGAGAAAGCAAATGTGACTCCAAAACATTGTCAAGGCAGGGCACTGACCCATCTCACTGCAGCATCTTGCTCTCTCCCTGTGGCAACTCCAAAACAGAGCAAGTTACTCCTGTTTACTGTAGAGGCATAACATGAGCATCAGCAGCTCCTGCAGACCTGCCTGTGGTTGGCCCTCACTCATCCGAAACCAGGGAGGGCAAGTTCAAGGAGAATAGTTTGCCCAACTTCTTTTTTTCTTTTTATTTCCCCAGAAGTGGGGCAAGCTAGCTGAGGGCAGGCTGGGGCACTGGGAGCAGTCAGGGCATGGGACTGCAGCTCAGGGATCTCACCTCCCCGTGTGCTCGGACACACAGCTCCCTGCCTCACGCTCCCTGCCTGCAAAGCAAGAGTGCTGGTGCACACCCAGCTCTATGAAAAAGAACCTTCAGATCTACACACCTGAACGGCAGCAGGACTATGATCTCTTTAATCATGTTAATGTTTCTGACTTTGATATGAGATGAGATTTTTCAAGACAATAAATGCTGAGCAATAGAGGCTGAAGAGAGAAATCACAAAGATCCCTTCAACAAAATCTGAAATAAGAGCTGGACAATATACTTGGCAGAGGAAAGGTTGGTGGCAGTACAGAAGCATCTCCAAAGAAAAGGGCAAACATTACCTTTTTATCCTTTCAGACATGAAACAGAAGAGGAAAGAAGGAAAAAATAGACACATCAGTTTTAAAACTTACTAATTTCATTTACAAACTCAATACAACATGAACTTAAGTTGCAACTGTTCTTTCTTTTCTTTCCAATGGATTGAAGAAATTATTGATTTGCCTGACAGCAACAATGAGGACTTTCAGAAAATGAGAAAAACCTGTATCACTCATCAACCCAGCACTTGCTAAGGGAGAAGAGTAGGAGAAAGTGTCTGGACAAAAGCTGATCTAAAGCCATCAGAATGGGATCCTATGAAACCATCCTTAGCAACTCCCTAATCGGTTCCTGCTCAATAATGAAGTTCCTTACTGCCTCCTCATTCTGCACATGGCCAGTAAAGGATTGGGGATTTACAGTTCTTTGGGATGTATCCCTGAATTACCTGCCTTTTTCGTAGAAAATACATGTGTATGCTAGATATATAAATTTTTCAACCTTGTTATACAGCAGTGGGTGCCTTTCCAGCCTAGTGAGTAGAAGAGACTGACTTACATCCGGTTGTACTTGAAAAAAACACCTTCACTTCCAGAGTATCTGGGAATGCAAAAAGGCAGCTGAGAATGAGACTTTTCTTACTTAGCTCCTCCTAAGATGAGATGAGATCGCAGCAGAGCTAGAAAGCATTGTTTCAATTCACGTGTTCCCAGCAGAAAGCCTTTGTGTGGTTAACTGTGCCTCAGATGTAAGCGTTTACCATAGCATGGCATTGGGTGGGAGAAAACCGAATTAGCAGGAGGCTTTCCTCAGTTGGATTCATTCATCGTGGATCTGGCAAAATGGAGAGTCCGTAGCATATAAGTCAGCGTGGTTTTGGCACATGAAAAAGGTCAGTGCTCACTGTGATAATAATCTGTAGTGGATGGTGAGCGTCGGTTTCCAGGGTTGGGAATTCAAGCTTTTCACTTGCGCCTGTGTAGAGTGACTTCTTTTTTATGAGGCAAATCTGCAGAGAGCCACGATTCAAACATCGTGTTTACCCAGCAGAGATAGAGACTTTTATCTTGGAAAGTGCAAAAGGAAACAGGTTTTTCTCATAAGACTTTGTTCTGTCTCCAACCCCGGACAGCAGCCGGTCCCAAAATTCAAGTGCCACAGCACAACATGGAATGAACTTTACTCAGGGATGTTTTTTTAATTTTTGTGTGGCTCCCTTATGTTCCCAAACCATTTTCCACTGGGACAGTATTTCCCATTGAACAGGGAATTTATCTTTAAAAATATCTGATGACATGTCTTGCTCAGGGGGAATATTCAGGTCCTTGAAGCCTGGCCAGTTACACTTTGCAGCTCATGAAACGAAGGCTTTATGCCTTTTTTTTCTAGGGAACAATTTACTGACGTAGATAGATGGTTCGATACATGCTGTAGCGCTCAAAACACCACCATATTTTTTGTTTTGTGGCCACTAGGTGTCAGAGCACGGTGACGTGGGGTATCCCGTGAGGACCACGGAGCTCACCACAGCAGCAGAGGCTGAGCCAGGCTCCTCAGCTCAGCACAGCGACTAGAAACATTGAGCTTTAGATACTTCTACATGACGAGTACCAAGACAAAGGGGGGGGGGGGAAAGAGGAAAAAGAGGAAAAGTTAAAAAGTAAGGAGAGGTCATGTATCCCCTGGTATCTGCAACCCATTTTCTTCCTGCTCCACGTGCTGGCTGCTGCCTCATGATGCTCCACGGGGAGAGTTTTGCTTGCCAGCATTTTGCAGCTTGCTGTCTACGGTGGAAAACTTACACCCCAAGTACAGTATGATGTCAAATCCACATGCAGGGACGCCTGGTTTTTTCTACCCGGCTGCTTACATTGGCAACCATCAAGGTCGCTGCTAAGTGGCATTGGCTGCTTAACAATGCAGTTTCATCTCTGTGTCACATTCAATTTGAATTAGAAACTGGCAATGTTTTCTCAAGAAAATGCTCCAATTTCCATTGGGATTTCTGCTCTTCTGCATTTTATGTGAACTGCATCAATGCTTGGATCTGATGATGGGAAGTGTACAGGATCCTTCTCTTTTTGAAACAACATTAATTTAGGTCCCGCAGGAAGAGCTTAACTATAGAAGAGTCTATATTTAGAATATTTTCCTTTTGTGTACAGCTGAGTGTATTTCCAGATCCCTTGAGTGTTCATCATGCTGTGGACAACTACAAAACATATCCCACCTTGAAAGTCATTCCAAAGGCAGAAGGAAGGCAAGAAAAGAATAATTAGCTCCAGTGATCAAAAAACTTAGGAAGAAGTCTCTTCCTTCCTCTGAACACAGATATACCTTGTTTGACAGCACAGTTGTTGATCTGCTTTCAATATTTTGTTGTGATTATTAAAGCTATCTCATAGAAGCACAAAAACATTGAATAATTTAAGTTTAGAAGGGACCTCTGGAGATCATCTAGTCCCTTGCTCATGGCAGGGTTAGCTTCTAGGTTAGATCTAACATGAACATTACATCAGGTTGCTCAGGGCCTTTTTAGTCCAGTGTTTAATGTCTTTGAGGACAGAGATTAATTACATGGCCTTTCTGGCCAACCTGTTCAAGTGTCTGATTAGCCACCTAGTGAAAAACTGGAAAATTGGTTAAACTAAGTATAACAAAGATTTAAATAGAAATAAACCATTTGGTGCTATATGAAAAATAAAAGCTTTTTACCTCCTCAAGAATGCATCAATGCCAAAGGCCTCAAATGGGAAATTTAGCATTGTCAATAGCACAGAACCATAGTTTTTATAATTAAAAAAAGAAAAGGTTATTCAGCTCATACTCATGGCTCTGTTCTTCTTGATGGCTCTTTTGATCCAGTCAAATACTTGCGAGAATGAAATTTACGGTCTCCAGCAGTAATATTTTGAAGACCAAAAGTACATTAACAAATCTTCCTCTCCTCTTTAACAGAAAAGAGCTTTAGGATGTGATATTCCAGAAAAACAAAACAGTTCGGTTTTAGCTTAGCTGAAAATAGTAGTTTTAACTTCTGATTTTTATTCTAGTTTTTGTAGTTACAATTTTCCAGATGGATTTTCTTTGTACTTATTGTTCATTATTTCTGAATGCTGTGATGAATAATAAGAGCTATACTTGCTTGTGCAACAAAGAGTAATACACAGCAGAGTAAATGTAATCTTTAGACATACTCGTTTCAGACTTCTATGAACCCTTCAAAATCAGTTAAGCATAGAGTAACATGGTCAAACAGCATCAAAGATATGAACATATGAAATTCGGAGGTAAAAACGTACTCACACACTCATCTTCAGATGGGACATATATAGTCTCATTTAGAATCTCAAGCAATCTCATAGTGGAGATGATGTAAAAGATGAGGTCATATCCACTTCAAGGTGACCTTACTGAGAGGTTAAATGTCATCCTTCACATGATCTTGTAATTTAACCAGTGCTCTGTCACTTTTTCTGAGCTATTTTTACTTGCACAATCCTAGCACTCTGGTTTTCATATGCCATGCCACAAGTTTGACCTTCTGGCTGCTTACAGTTTTTTTAGGTTTCTAGAAAAGAATTAGCTCTTTCCTTTGCAAGATGTGGAATGTGGTACAGCTGAACAGGATCACAGAACCTTATCTCCATTGTTAGTGACAAAATAAACTGTCATTACTAGCTTCAGAGAAAATAAGCTCTTCTGTAAGCACAGCAGACCCCTAGTCTACCAATTTACAAATATAAAACAATGCTTTAAGAAGGAAAAGTGCCAGAAAAGCAATTGAATTATCCTGTTGTTGAGGAAAGAAAAATCCTTACATAGCAGACACAGGCTGAAGACTGGTGATGGACCAGCAGCGCCATTCACACAAGCCCCTTTTTGATTGTTCCTGAAGTTCAAGATTTCAGAAGCAAACACCTGATCAGCATGCAGGTGTATGTGGTGTATGGGACACTGGCAGCCACGGGCAATCACACGTTGCCTACAGCTATCAGAAGTGAGCACCCAGCCCCATGCTTTCTGCTCTGTGGTATGCACTGCTGGGTGAAGTAGTTGATCTTAGTGTTACTGCAATTCTGTCAGAAAGCACAACATGCTAATTACATACAGACTTAATGCACGTAGTTAATAAGACACTGAACAATGTCTGACAATTTGCACAGATAACGGCAAGTTCAGGCTGAGTAAGCAGTTGAACTACTGCTTCTAATGTGATGGTGTATAAAGAGTCCAAGCGGGGATTAAATCCTCCTTCAGCTAGGTAATGTACAAATAACAGAAAGAGAAACCCCCTCCCGAGTTCACCACCTTGAGCAGTCCACTGCCAACAGCAGTACCGTTTAGAGCTGAGACTTGGCCATGTTTTCTGGGTTAATAAGCAGGGAAGCAGTATTTGGTATTAGCTGAATTCTGCAGGAAATCTGCAAGCTGGTGCTTAAGAGAAAAGTACTGGCAAGCAAACGTAAAGGAATTTCTTATAATTTAGCATCCAGCCATCACTTAAAAGGAACAAAAAATCAGATTTGGTTATGGTATGGCCAACTGCTAGTCCAGGAAGAACAGGTACTGCAAAAAAGAGCATGGAGTGGCACAAAGCCTGGGATTTAGAGTAATTTAAAAAAAGATTGGAGACAGGGGGGTTATTTCAGAACAAATATAGTACAACTAATTTTTTCTTCTGTTCAACTCTTAGATATTACTGCAGAAAGGTGTGACAAGAGAAGGAAAAATGCAAAAGTCTTTTTCAGGAAACACCTGCCTGTGCAGCAGGCGAGGAAGGAAGCAGCCCAGGAGCACCCAGCCCTGAGAGCATGGAGAGGGGCTTGCTCCTTGCTCACTCCTTGCTCGCTCCTTGCTCAGCTCTAGCTCACTCCTCACCCCACTGACTCCCCAGGCACCACAGGTCTGCATCTTCTGCTCCGATCATGCTCCCAGGCTGCCGTGTCCCTCTGCCTGGACTAAGGCTGCTTGGGGCAGCTCCCAGAGAAAAGTCACTGCAAGTATAGCCAGTAAAACTCCATCCGTGTTGCAAGTGATGTCACATCTTGAGTGAAAAGCACCAGTGGTGGAATAAAGCTGGAGAATGAGACTTGAACTAAATGGTAATGCATTTGCTCCATTTTCCTATCAGCCTGCTACTTCTGTCCAGATCTTGTGCTCCATCTACTTTTCTCTTTCTCATTTTGAAGAGGCAACTAGGCAGATCCCAAGGTCAGTACCGTTGACCCCCAAATTAGCTTTTCCTCTGGACCTGTGCAACTTACATTGCCTGGATCTCCATCACTCTCACCACAGACTGCTAGGGCTGTCCTAGTCATTGAACACCCAGCTCCAGATGGAGGCAGAGACAATTAGTCTTAGCATTGTCCTAGCTTTACTGCAATCAAGTCACAAAGCAGATTGCAGTATAGGAGAGCTGGTGTGCTGGCATTTAGGTTAAATCAGAAGGACGTGAGGGATCTCTCTCAATCCCAGTAAAAAATATACTTAATTCCCTATGAAATCAAGGCATTCGAGGTACATCTTTATCACAAACAGTAGATTTGCTCATTCCTTCAGTCCTATGTCAAATTCACGGTTTCAGCTCTCAGCATTTAATATTTTTAGATAATATTTTATGGGATATAAGCACACAAACACAATCAGAAAGAGCGTTATCCTCTAGCATCACAAACCCCTTCAGCTAACATAAAACCACAGAGGTCCATCAAGTAGAGGATCTGCCTTGTAGCTTAGATATTCAGGCTGAGTCTGCAGGGAGATGATGTGGGGATGATTATGTTACAGAAGTACCGTGTGAAAGGCATAAAACGTCACAAGTAGTCTGGAGACTGATTTTTACACTTATCAGCTTAATGACAAGCAAAGGCCATTAGATGCACTCTAAAAATTCCTCCCTGCTATTTGCAGGTCCCCGCAGCATGCTGCAGACACGCGCCAAAGACGTGCCACGTCGTGAAATCCTGCCGTTCTCAGAAGGTGGAATCAATTAGCATGTAAGATGTGTACTTAGGGAGAAAAAGCCTCGCTGCAAACACCCGACAAGAGAGGTATCAGCTGGGCTGTTTGCTCACATGGAGCCTGTTAGTTACACAAACACCGGGAAAGAAGATAGTATTACAGGTGAAATCCTGCAGTTCTCCTAATGAAAGTGAATTTATTTCCCTTCCTGTTTTTCCTACTTACCCCTACTATTTGACCGCTGTTAGACTGTGGCATGTACACTGGTTGAATGCCAGATTTGTCCCTCCCATTCAGCATTTTCCATCTGTCTCACTAATTTTACCTCAAAGAAATTGCGAAAGAAATATTTAGGCTTTTCTGGGGAGCAACACCCAAGGAAGCTGTCTTTGATGCAGGTGAGGGCTGTTCCAAGGAACAGCTTGGGAAAAGAAATCCTGGGGAATCAGGTGAGAAATGGCAATTTGGAAAAGAAAATCATGCTTTTTCAACTTGCATTTTCCAGTGATCTTTGACCTTCCCATTTACATTTTTCTTCTTGAGTTTAAGAAGGAAGCAGGGTTACCAATACTGAAAAAGTAAAGCCCCAAGAGTATTAACCTCTAGGGAGTGAAGACTTGCTTTATACAGAAAGAGCATAACCGGTAGAGTGAACATTCATTTTAATGCAAAGCTAAGGAATAAAATTATCTTCTTCACCAGAGGATCTTGCGATGAACAAATACTGATTCCCACTGTCTGATCTGGTGACACCCCTAAGCACTACTCCATGCATGAGTAGCAAGACACAAAGTCAATGTTAAATTCTTTTTCTTATTCAGAAGGATGGAGTCCACAGGCAAGGAGAGATGATGGTGGCCTAAATGGGGAACAGCATTTTGCACTTCTTCACACTGCTGTCTTACTTCCTAAACCTCAGGAGCTGACAGTCAATGTACTGGGTGCAATCTTTGCCCTGGCTCCCTGCTGTCAAGTGGCACAGGTGCTGAGTGGAGGTGCTGTGCGGCAAGAGCTGAAGCAGAGGTGGTTCAGTGAGGAAAGGCTCTTCTGAGACCTTGGCAATACATCCTAGATCAAATATTCAGATCGTGGCTACTTTTCCAAAGTTTTATACATTTTAAAAATTGCGTAGGTTTTTTCAGGACTAATACACATCTTAAATTTAATTAAGTTGAGTGATAGTTTTCCAATCAAAACCCACCATTTTTAAGATTGGAAAGCAGAATATTCTTATGTCTTAGCTTTGAAAACAACTAAACTGTTTCTAGCCACGCCATTTTTTTTAAAGCACCCTGAAGTGGACAACCGTCACGAGCGATATCAATACAAAAAGCTGACATCTGCAACAAGAAATAGCAATTAACTTTAACAATAGTGGTACCAAGCAAATAAACCTGCATTGCTCTAACTTGTAAAAGGGCAAGTATGGTGGAGAATCCTGAAATGCTTCTCTTGCTGCAGAAATATGAAGACTAGTAGTATGCTTGTATGTTCTGTAAAATTATACAAAGCCTGCCATAATTTGAAAACTCCACTGGATTTTTTTCTCCGAGTTTTCAGCATAAGTGACATTGACCTTAATATCACTGCATTTAAGCTTCAATCTTTCAGGCAGCAAGGGGGAAGAGCAGAGCCGTCTTGAACAGAAACCAAGAATTGAAAATTTCAATGCAAAAGAGGTGTACATCAAAGAATACATTAAACAGGGAATTTATAACACAAGCTTTTTTTTATCCCTTCAGCTCTGTAACACACAGATATGCGGAGACTTGGGGAAAAACAAACTGAAGGTGGGGGGCATAAGACCCACTCTCCTTTATACAAGGTGAATGCACAAAATATTTACGCTCTTGAAGGAACGGGATGGGTTAGAAATAGAAACCCTTTCTTAAAATTGGAGTTACCTGCAAGGACTGGGATTGAGCTGCACAGTTACAGGGTCTGACTGAGCTGAAAATGGAGCAGGAAAACGCTGAGATTTTTTTGTTCTGTTTTGTTTTGTTTGGGGCAGTGGAGATGGGCTGCTTACGTCTAAATGGGTTTCTAAAGTAAGTGATAGAAAGGCAGGACCAACAAAACCACCACAAAACAGACAGTTTGGATCAGAAGAGGTATCACTAATTGTACATATTGTTTTTCCCTGAAATCAGGAACATGCCCTGTCCAAGTTGAAAACTCTTGCTGCTCCGCAGGGTACACACTCCAAAGAAGGAAATATCTGCAAGCAACCAAAATGCAAGTCTCTGCAGTAAATAAAATTTCAACTAGTTGCTCTAGTATAAACATATTTGCTTTTACTGACAGATCATAGGTTTTGAAAAGTTTGGAAGAAAGACTTCCCCTTCCTCCAGAGCTTTGAAGCTGTATTGTCCACTTGATGAAAATATGAAAATACAAGACGTGTTCTTCATATGACAATGCAGGAGGAAAAAAAGGGGAAATGAAAAAAATATTATCAACTCAGCACCATCATTTCAGAACATTTTGACATATTTTATTGTTTCCTCTTAACCGCCCCCTCCTTCTTATCTCATGTACAGGGCCATCTATAGTAATGTTTTAAATGAAAAGCTTTTTAGTGAGCCAACTGCACCTTTCTCTAGGGAGTTCCCACTGAAATTCCTGATAACACCAAACAATGGAACTTTTTTCAAACAGTTACAAAGTGTAATGAAAATGACATAAATTATCATTTAGAAATTTTATCCCTTTGAATATGTTTTTCCTTCATTATTCATAGCAATTTTTCTAGAAAAACAAGTTATGATAGACCTTTCTGCAGAGTAACTTAATTAAACCAAAATGTTAGTAGTAAAAGCGGGCTCCCTCAATTACTACCATTCTGTGTCTCTATTCTAAATTGCCTTTTACAAAATAAGCATAGATATATCTACACACACACAAATACATATATATATATATATATATAAAAAAATATACAAAGGGAGCTGAGTGGCTCAGGAGCCAAAGCTTTCCAAGTCTTCACAGCAAATAGTTAAAACTGTAGCAGAGAGGACACAGATAAAGTTGGTGCAGGCTTGACTTAGCTGTCTATAAATTGCATTTAGTACCTCTGGGCATGCTCTAGCATATACCACTAGTCTCCTCCAGGAAGGGGTAAGTCTTTTGAAGACCACTTGTCATAGCTGTCCACCCATTGGGACACCCTGGGTACCCCAGGGCATTTCAAACGGCACCTTATACCTGAGCATAGGAAACTCAATCAAGCCCTTAGCATCCACTTTAAGATCATTGTATTATGTGAACAAAGCCGTAAAGAAGGAATTTTTTTTTTAATCTGGAGCTTAATTTTTAAGACCTGAAAAATGTTAGACTTTATCATTATGAATACAGAAGATTACATTGACGTGGAAACTGATGCCAAAGTATGATGGTCATATTCCTTATATATGTAAGTGTGGATTTACGGATATTTGCAAATGTATGTCAGTAACAAACTGACCTCCAAAACATAAATCCTGAGCCCCATCCATGCAGGTACATCAATGTGTGGAACAAACTTGTGCTGTCTTCATTGAGGTAGATAGGAGATGGAGGGGTGTAGTTGCTCTAACTTGTTCCTAGCCTCCCCTCAAAGCCACGCCGTGTGTCAGAAATGTGACTGGAAGCCCAGAGGAGACAAAGGGGACACCTACCGAGAGCAAAAGACTTCGTGTGGCACCTCTTCAGCTGGTGGGAAAGATGGAGTCATGGCCATGTTTTAGCTTATTGCCTAATTTGGGTGCCAAGCTTACCTACATGGTGGTAAAACCACGTCTTCCAAATGTGGATAGTTACTTCAATGAAGTTGCACATATGAAGAAGGAAGGGGTAATCTAGTCCTCTGAAGTAAGCTCTTAAATTCACTATAAAGGCCATGGCAGAAGGAGAGTGCTTCTGACAACCCCCAAAGCAGATCCTGTCTGGTGAACCAGACCTCTCACCTGTATGGGGAAAGCACACCTGCCCAAAGGGTGACTACTAAGGCCAAATTTGATGTCCATCCCTCTGCCATAGTGCCCCTGAAAGGGGAAGCATGAGCTAAAGGAAGCCCCTGCCCAGAGGAAGAGGACCAGCCTTGAAGGGCTGCTGCGGGCTGCGCTCCCCTGGTTGCTCAGCAGGCAGCTGGGTGGCTGCACGTCCCAGTTGGATGCAGGTGAAGGGACTCCTTCAGAGTGCGGCAGACATAGACCCTATTTTTTGGGGGTTCTTTAGCAATTTCATTATTGAAGAAAGGGGGACAGGCCTAAAAATGTGGGTGTGCGTTGCTAACACTATGCTTATAATTTCTGGCTTTGGTAGAGAGATTAGCTGGTCCAAGAAAGTAGGATCAGTGCGGGATTTAGGCAGACCAAATCCTATCCCAGGTTTTATGCTATTGTGATTTCTTTAGTCTCCTGCCAGGCCAATACACAAGTCTGCAGGAATCCCTCTTCTTCCAGCTTCACACACGCTCACAAATGCCAAAATTAACAATTCAAGATTCCATTTAATTCCAGATGAGCATACCTGAATTGCTCCATCTTATGATAATATTTTGCATCTTATTCAGAAGAAATGATTGCATACTTAAATAACTAAGCAAAACATTTCAAAATCAATTTGTAGATCACATCTCTGTTCCTGAATCCAAGACTATGCGTGAGTCCTCTCCCCCTCTCCCAGTCAGTGTTATCTGGTGCAAGGGGAAGTTAAGGAACTGGGCTCCAACAGTGTCAGGCCGTGGAAGAAAGTGACTGCAGGTCACTCATGGGTGAGACGTGGGTACCACAGCACTGCCAGGCGTGGGACCCTTCCAGCCACCTCCAGCTGTGGACACCTATGGAAGTGCAGTTTGATAGCTGGAGTGGGCTGAGCACCACGCTCCTGGGCATGGGGGCTGGCAATCCCATTAAGTTGTAGGGCCCCTCACAATTTACAGACTGCAGTCCTGTGTGCTCAGCCGCAGCTGCACAGGAAGACTGCAGCGGAGAAGGTTATTGCACATGCAGAGCCTGTGCTCAAGGATAATTTCCTAATCATTGCACTCTCCTTTACTGTTTTTAGTGCTTATGCACCATGCAGATCTTCTATTTTTCAAAGGCAGGTGCAGCATAGTGGGGTCTCCCTAGGGGTAACACAGGATGGCTCCTGCCAAAGCTCAGACCTGACCTGCACCAGTTCTAAGTCGCTTCAGGTGGATCTGAGAGGAAGACTTGGCAGTAATTCAAAAGGTTGGAGTTCCCGGCTGTGGAGTCCACTGAGTCTGTAAAATCACCACATTTTGTTTAAACATCCCCCACCCACCCCAGCCTGCCCTCTCCAACCATTATAAAGGAGTAGCAAAGCCAAAACTGCAGAGTTTCTTAAAAATAATTTCCTTATATAGGGGACTATGAGAAATACTGGGCAAATCACCAAGAGATGAAGACCTAAATCCCCAAGAGCTTATATATATGCATTAAAAAGATTAGTCTGAATGTCAAAATAAATAAATATAAAGCTGATTTTACACTACAGGATTATGCTTGGGAGGGAAGATTTTCCTCCTGTCTTACACAATCAAACTTCAAAAGAAAACTCCCTGTGAAACGCTACTGGGTTTCTGCAGTCATGCGGATGACTCTGTTGGGCAGGACAAACCTTTTTTCTGTTCGAGGGAAAAGCTCCATTTGGAAAGTTTGGAAGCAATTTCTGTTCTCAGTTTGCAAAGTGCAAATCAGGACAGTTTGTAACAACACTGAGCTATTGAGATGCGGGGAACTATTTACATAAGTAAGGTAAGCAGGATTTGACCCAGCCCTGTGAGCCCTGCAGATAGCATTGTCCTGTCAATTTTCACTCCCTACCGCAATGAAGCCAGATAAATGGCTTCCTGCCATATGGCATCGACTTTTCACAAGAGATCATGTGGACCTTGCCACTGGCCCCTAGGTGCTTTGGAGGGAAGATCCCACTTTGCTTCACAAGGTAAATTCCAACATGTTTTCCAAATCTGCCACGTACTATGAGTTCTCTGCTGAAATGTATAAAGATGTCCTAGGTAAGGGTAGAGGGAGAAGGAAGACTCGTGTGTGCTAGCTGTGAGGTTCTGTATCTTCAGCCCTTGCCACTTGGCAGGATGGAGCTCTGCATGTGATCTGTGTGATTGCTTCTCATTATTGCCTCTTTTTGCTGGGTAAGGTTCTGTACGTAGTATTTTGAGTCACTTGTGATGACTTCAGGGAGAGCAGATACCAGCCCGAGTACTGAACAGCACCTTTCGTCGTAGGGCTTAGACCATCAAATGAACAAAGTTTAGCAGCAGAGTTTGGCTTGCTAGTCAGAGTAGATCCTCAGTATTTCACAGGCTGTGCTTTACCCATAGATGTTTCCTCTCATCCTCTACTGCCCCTCAGCTATAGACTAGCTAGCTGTGATGTGTTTCATGATCATGTTACACCAAAGAAGGTCAGAGAAAATAAACGGTATTAATTCAAACTTGACTCAAGAAAAGAGCAAATCTCTAAGGAAAGCACTCCTCCCCTTTTATTTATGAAATAAAACTCTAGAGCCTTACCCCTCAGGGAGGGATCACTTTATATTCTCACTGTATGTAAAATTTACCCTGCCAAGAAACAGCTGATAAACTCAAATCTCTCTTCACAGCATGAGCTTCTTAATGCCTCTGCCTCATTTGTTCATCAGCACTTTATGAGAAAATAAACAAAAACAATGTCTGTTTGCCCATTGTCATCAAGGGCATCTGAACACTTCCTGCTGGGAGAGGTGGTTGTACCACCCTTGGAGCAGAGGCGATCACATCTTTCTTCTGCCTCTGCATTTACAATGGCCAATCTACAAAGCTGGAATCCCAGGGAGCTTAATCAAAAGCCAGAAGACACCCCAGGGTATGTGTTATTGTCTAATAAGAGTAAGCAGTGCACACTGTTAGCACCAGCATCAGGCTAGCGTCAGCGTTTCTGCATCCTTGGGCATCCCTTGGAGGAATCCTGCTGCTCTTACGGGGCAGAAGTTGTTACAGATGTAAAAAGCAGGCTATCGCAATCATACAATGATTTTTAACAAGGTAAAAATTAAAAATAGATCCTCCATGTTCCCCTCAGATAACAGTTTTCTCTCTCACATCAGTTTGGAAAGAACATTTATGCTTTTTTCAGTTCAGCCTACCAGCTGCTACAGAAAATCAGTGCAACTTCCCCAAAATATCCCCTTCATGGAAGAGGAGGAGGATCACATTGATGTTTAAGTTAAAACCCACAGGCTTAATTGCAAGCACACGAGCCAACATTTTAAGGTATTTTTAAAGCGCAGCTCCGTGAGAGGCTCAATGCAGCTCCTACCATCCATCCCTCAAACTAGGCAGCAGTGTATGTGCAATTTCTATATGATTAGCACAGTGGATCTTTCTCCAAGAGCCTTCTTTTCTTCTTTCCTGCTTTATTGTGGTCTCTGGCATTCTTTTTGCCATCATTCCCCCTCAAATCTCTATTTTTTTCCTCTGCACTCAGTCCATTCTAACAGCATTTTTCTTTCTTGTTTTTAGCTTCTTAACGAGGTATATGTGGATTATTTGACCCCACTTCTGAGCCCACACGTGCACGTGTCTGAGAAGTGAGGGGCAGCGGGCAGGCACGTCATTTGGCCGTGCTTTGCTCCTCCGGTGTCTCTCTGAAGAGATGGAACTGGCTTGTCTGAAAGATGTCTAATAGCACTCATCTGCCTCCATCCCTCATGTGAGGGGCAGCATGGAAAAGGCACTGGGGAGGGAATTCACAACGCACAGGAGTTCTCCTCTGCCCAGAGGAAAAACAAGGACCCGCTTCCATCCCTGCTCACCGTACACTAAAAGTGAGAGAATGTACGCATGTGACTGTAAGTGCTATAATCAGGGAAAATACTCTGCTAAGTCTTATTCATACAATCCTTAGCCAACGGGAGACCTAAAGATCTCTGCGTCTTCCCTTTGCATCAATGCACTGGTTAACAAGGGGAAGAGGGGACGATGCCAAGTGTCCTGGGCAGACCTATAGCAATGTTTTCATTTGTAACAGCCGAGTGCGGCGATGTGCATTCAGTAAATGTGTTGTCCCATTATGCTGACACCGCAGTGCTCCTTCTCCTCCACAGCCACAGTGTGGGAAGATGATCTCCAGCCCATGCATTGCCCTACACCATCATTTCTATATACTGTATACATGTGCAACTAGCAAGCTAAGGTGTTACAGACTCTCAGAACCGGTGGGAAATCTGACGTGGAGAGCACTCTTCCCAGCAAAAGTACCTCCTGTAGAGAAGGTCTTTTTATTTGAAGTCAGTTCTAAAATGATTTTTTGAAGGATTTTGCAGTCTGCTTCAGTGGGGAACTGAAACCTCTAGGCAGGTTTCAGATCTCCCTCTTTTAAAGTGTTGATAGCCTGGCACCAAGTGTTTTTCACATGACAATTTTGCATTTTGACATTACAAAAAAAATCCTTGAACTTTAAAATTCCTCCTGCTATCACCTACTAGCAGTCAAATTTGCATAAATATACTTAGAGACACACATACGCACAAAGATACAGTTATAAAAAAAAAAAATAGAGCATTAAGAAAACTAACAAAAGGCAGGCACAGCTCAGCAATTCTCACTGACTTGGTTCCTTGTACTGCCAGAGACCATTTTAAAAGGCAAATTTTCATCAGATATTGGGGAGGGAGGGAAGGGAAGGAAATTCATGACAGATTGTGCTGTGAATTCCTAAGCCTGGAGTTTTGTTTGTGATTTATCATTCCTAAGCCTTATCAACCACTGATTGAGTCTTTCCTCTCTCAGCCCTTGAGGGTGGCAGTCTCTGGTCTCCTGCAGTTCCCTCCCGGACGACCAGCTTCTCTAAATGCTAATCAGATGATACGGACCTTTCTGTGATCTTGTGAAGGGCTCTATCAGCAGTTTGGTAGAAACACCGTCATGTAAAAATGATACTCCCTTGTCATCTCCGAGAGGTGTCTGCCAGGAAGCAGGGTGGAAACACAACATCAAATGGCTTGTATATTGTCAGCTCCTACAGTTCTCCCTGTGATGCATCAAAGTGTGGACGAATACTTACCTGACATGGCTTATTACAGAATTGGGGCTTTTGCAAAGAAAAGAGATGTTTTATAACTCATGAATTTGTTGGGTTTTGGGTTTTTTTTTGCTAAACTGAATTAAATTCAGCCAAAACCTACACTGTTTCCAGATAGGATAAACTTGGAGCCAAGGTCCTAGCAACTTTAGTTTTCTCATGGAAGATATTGTAAGCATCTACAGGCAACAGGCTAGCAATTTCCCAACACATAATCAAGCAAGGAAGCAGTGCTCCTACCAACACAGCTACGCAGCCAAACAGCTTTTCCTCAGTGCAAACTGCCAAGCTAAGGGCAGAGGAAGAATTTTGCTTCTCCTCTTGAGGGCAAAGCTCCTTGTGATAAGGATCTGGCTGGTAGAAGAGGTATAAGCGTGATCCTTCCATCACCAGCTGCTGTCCGAGCAGTCTTGGAACCGAGGGTGGCCAAAGGCTGCCTCAGGAGCTCTGCGTCTGCCCAGCACTTCAGCCGTGTTGCATCTGCCAGGGGCTGCCTCTGTGGTGCGTTATGGATAGACTTGTGCAGGCATCACCTGGGATGCAGGCTCTCCAAGGACTTCTTGCACAGAGCTTGTGGGGTACTTTCCAGGCTTTCCATCAAGCTTAGCGGGTTGCAGCTCCCAGTTGTGGGCAAGTGCTCTGACCGTATCAATGTAACCCTCATTGAACCAATATTGGAAAAAGAATACATAAAACAATCTAAATGCTGGGCACTGCCTGCCCTTCCTTTTCAGATGCCCATGCCCACTCTGCAGGGTGGCCAGCGTCAGCAAAGGAGTGGGTGTTCTCCTCTCCAGCCCCAGAGGAGGGTCTGGATTGTCCTCTGGGGGCAACTGGGTTCCTGAGATAGTCCAGTGAGAGAGGAAGACAACCTCTCAGGACTGAATCTCCCTCCAGAAACCTGCAGAGGCACCTGCATACAATTTGTCCAAGGGGCTACAAAGGAGATGCCTCTTCAGCTGTGCAACACTATTCTGCTGTCCAAATACAAAACCAATTCAAAATGTAATTGCTTTTTGCTATTACCATTACAGGTTGAAGCTAACTCAGCTTGTCTCATTGCATATGCCAAAAAGTTTCAACCTGGGATCCGTCAAAAATGATTTATTGATTTCAGTTTGTTCAGACTGCAAACAAAAACTATCCCACCCTACACACAAAAGCACTGTGACAGCTTTTGAGAAAAAACCCAATCACCTGTGTGTCAGTATGCCAGAAATACCCACCAACCAAGTTTGCTCAATTTAAGCTATCCAAGGATGGATCGTCTTCTGGAATGGCTAATAAAACGTGTATTATGGACATAGAGAGAGCCCCTAACACCAGGCCACAAGGAACCCATTCCTCAGCCCAGGTATGGATTATTTGACAATTTTGGGAGCAGGTCTGCTACCTGGCTCTCAGCACACACTGTCCACCTCGTGCAGATTCCCAGTTCATTTCTCCTCTTTCAGCTGTCTGCCCTCATCTCACCGGCAGATTGATGGTAGCTATAGTTCCCAGGCGAGAAAAAACCCTGGGGGCTTCAGGGGCAGTGCAGCAGCACCAAGATGCCCATGGTCACCATACATTATTGGACTGGGGTGGTTTTAAACTCACTGCAGGGCTGCTTTGATTTATTAGTGGCAAAGCAGTTTCGGATATTAATTACCACTGGCCCTGCAGGGCCAAGTTCAGTTCTCCAAGCTTTATCCAGAAGTGTAGGAGACTATGGAGATACAACCTGATATGTTTATCTTTGTGAAGCACGCTTTCTGCCTCAGTCGTGTGCCAGATGTAGCCACAGCTGCAGGAAGTTGTTTATCTGCCCTTGTGACCTTGCAGAAGTGTCGGGCGATGGTAAAACCATGTTTTTATTGAGCATCTCTTAAAATGCAAACTCTTTTCCATCAGTTAAAATGTATTTTAAATTCTATAAGGAAGCCAAGCGCTGATATTGCAGAGCTCTGTAATCCAGTTATATCCTTTACTGTGCGCTTGCAGTAAGAAGTTATTTTGGGAAGCTAGCTTGAAAATGTTCACATTGGTGAAAAAAGTGATTGTCTGAACACCTGTGGTAGCTACTGTTACTGGTACCCTTTCTAAATCTCGTAAGTCTGTGTATTTATTGCCCTTTACATCTCCACCTTTTATAGAAACTTAATCTATCACGTTAGATGTACTGTGACATGATTCTGGAGCATAAGAAAGATCCCAATGAGCCTTTGGATGGGTTTTCCAGGACTCCTGGGGCACATAGGTGCTCGGAGCCTCTGAGATTTCAGTAAGAGGTGGACACCAACTTCTCATAAGTCACTCTGAAAATTTTTGTCTTTACTGTTCTCCAAAGGAAAAAGGATACTCTGTGTCAGATAATTTTGTCAAAATGAATTTATAGCTGCAAATGACAGAGGAAGAGCATTTGTCAGCAGAGCTAGATACTAATATACATTGATTGATCCACACTATGGTGTAAATGATAGTCCTGAGCATGGGAGAAAAAGGATTGAGAAAAATACAAGTGGTATGTATCCATCAACCTTATCACTCAGGAGAAAAAATAACAGTGTCATTAGCTAAGTTTCCAAAATAGCCCAGTTTCCTGCTTGAAAGTCAATCCTTCAGAAACAGGTTAAGCCTTCATTTTGTTATGACATGCTGGTAAAGTCACAAGGGTGCCTTTGGTCTTTTTCTGTCAACATTAACGTGCTAAATGAAAATAATTGTTCCAATGGAAAATACTTGCTTGTCTCCTAATACGTTATAATTATCAATGTTTTTTTCAGTTGAACAGCAGTTCTATCGCAGAAGGATCTTGTTTACTAAAAAAAGCGCGTAAAAGAATTTGGTAATGCTTTCTTTTCATTTTTTCCTTCTACTTTTAATCACTTCATTTGAGCCAAATTGACATACAGATTTTAGTAATTGTTTATGTTTTGCATTTTTAGACTAAGCAATGCAATTAATAGTAATCTAGTCACTGGAATATTAATTCTTCCACATAACATTAAAATTTATACACATTTATTACGCCTGCTGGTGCTGTATCCAATTAGCTGCTTATGTCTTAGCTGGTAACTTCCAGACATTTGCAGTAGCTATGTTTAGACACATTTACTATGTGCTCATGACAAAATCGCAGAGCCATAGATGCTTTAAAGTTTGGAGTAGATCCCCATAAAGATGAGGCTGCCCTTGAAGGTTTGCACTGACTGGAAGTCAAATGTGAGAATTACATAATTCTCCACAGCAATCTCATTTGTTAGGGCTCAGAGACAATCTGTTTACATTTGGATACAGACCTGATTTTCTTTTAAGTTAGTGTTCTTGAAAGGCTTGGGAGTGAATATCTTATTTAGCCACAGGGAAATGACAGCTCGGGTAGAAGCAGCATAAACTCCCCACCTGTTCCTATTGAAGTGCCTTATTTCTTTTTCTGAGAGGTATCCTGATGGGGCTGAACGGGTAGGTCTGTCTTTATAGACATTTTGGCCTTGGAACATCTACTAGCCTTTGGGCAAGATGCTTGCTAAGAACAGCCATAGCGGCAGTACCATCCTGTGGCTACTTGTGGTTATGAGAATCAAGAATTCCTTTTACAGGGGACAGCAAGCAACCATTAAAGGTCAATAACTCACTTACCAGTGACTTTGAGGATAGACTAAACCTACAATTAAATTCCTCGTCCAAGATCTTCTAGTTCCCTAGTGGAAAGTAAACCCTTACTTATTTACCTGGGCAATTAGATGACTGAATTACATAGACTCAGAGCACACAATTTTTCAAAAATGTTACCTTGAGTCTGTATCTTATATGGATCTTTATTGCCTAAAATCCCCTTTTTCCAAGGCAAAAGAGCTCCACTCTAGACAAAGACGCCCCTAAAAGCAGACCTAGGATATAACCCAGTCATATGTAAACACAGTAGAAACCCACTGACTTCACAAAATTATCCTCATACATTTGTAGCAGTGTATTGATGTTGACATGCAAAATTTTCGAGGTTTCAATACAACTGTCAAACAATTAGGTGGACCAAATGAACACACTGTGTTATTCAAACTAAACTGTACACAGGTGTTAATGGGGTACTGGTTGATAACCATTTAAACATGAACTCCTATTGCAATAGGATGGCTTGTCCAGTTACTGGTCATGTAATATAAACTGAATAGGAAAGTTAGTTTTCTTCTTTATCTGGCATGGACAAAATTGCTGCCAGCACGTTGGGATTCATTCTGGTGCTTGCAATCAAAGAGCACCTCTGCTTGATTGAAAGATATTCAAAGAACAGCCGTAAAGGAAGTATGCGTTTAATGGACAGACACAAGTGGTGGTTCTCATCTAAATTAATAAATGACAACAGGGATGATTTGATCATAAGTGCATGCACTTGTGTTGAGTCTACAAGGCGGATTTTTAAACCTGTAGGAGACCAAGGAAGTACAAGCTCTTTGCCTGTGAGGATAACTAATCTCTGGAACAACTTACCAAAGGTTGTGGGAATTCCCCACCGCTGAATATTTGTAAGTCCAGAGTAAATGTCCTTCTTCTTCCTAATAGATGTTCTAGGTCAAACTTTCATGTAAGTCTTACATCTTTGCTGGGGAAGGAGGGGGCCTGTATGCTCACAGCAGCTTCAGAATCCATGGCACTGTTAAAACTGAAGTCAGAAAGACTAATTTGATTAGAATTATTTATGATACATTAAGGAAAATGTAAAAGCAGAAACAGAAATTACCTGTTTATTCACTTCTCAATCAAATATCATGGAAGGGTACACATTTTCACAAAACATTCCACCTGAAATTAATCCCAAACAGCGTTCCTAAATGTACCATTGGAAATCTGGCCAGCTCTAAGTTTCAAGGTATAGCTTGAGTGCTCTGTGCTTGCTGTTCCTTTTTCTGTACAAACCTCCAGTGAGACCAATGCAAACTGTGATGCTATGAGAAACTCAGGGCTGGACTCTGCAGGCAACTTTAACTCTAACTC